>NC_143525.1:31545794-31845794 GCF_031878675.1 Megascapheus bottae | reverse complement strand
AGGTGTGGCTCAAGTGGTAGAATGCCACTTGGGTGGACAAAACTAAAGACGATGCCTAGGCCCTGAATTCTAGCCCCAGCATAGACACACACTTTGGTTTAAGAATTTGCTATTCATATCAGACATTTATTTCTATTTAAGAACCTAAAAAGATTGTGTGTGTGTGTGTGTGTGTATGCTCATGGCATGTGCACATGTTCATGCAGCACTAGCCTTGATTTCCAACACTCACCCCTCCTGAGTCCCCATCTGAGGCTGTGTGCCTAGTTATGGAGCCTGAGTTGTGGATTTGGGCAGAGCAGGTGAGAATGAAGAGGACATGCAGTCTCCAACCCAGACAAGTTTCTGGAAGCTGTTACATGGGGTTTGGCCTGGGAAAACAGCAGGTGTTTTTCATTGGGTCAGTATTTCACATCCTTTGTCCAGGCTTTACCTGTTCACAACATTTGCTCCCTAGAATGTTCTCTGCCCCTAACAGAGGAGTTCCACCAGCTTTCTCACCCCAGATGCATCCTGGTGTTTGCCTTGTCCTCCCTTTTAAATCTGCTGGAGCCTCTAATCTCCCTACGATCACACTGGAGGGCTCTCCACCTCCTTTCGTTCTCCCCACCTACCGGAATCTGCTCTCTCTGAAAGTTGTCTTCCTTGCCTCTTGAGCACCTAGAGGCCTGGTGGACTGGTGCCTTGTTCTAAATCCAGTGACCTTGCCTGGTCTTCAGTACTGTCCAGTCCTCCAGTTCCTCCGGCAGGCGGGCAGGCACACACACACACATACACATACACACACTTTCATAAGGAAATGGTCAATTCTCTGCTGTCTGCTGAGGTCCTGCTTGTCACTGTCAGCCTGTGGTTTCCCCTTGGACACATTTGTTGAGTATGATCACCAGGCCAGGAGTTGGGCACTGGTGGCTAATGCCTGTAATCCTAGCAACTCAAGAGCCTCAGACCTGAAGATTGCAGTTCAGAGCCAGCTTATGACTTTTTTTTTTTCCAGTCCTGGGCCTATGAGAACTCAAAGCCTGAGCACTGTCCCTGGGCTTTCACAAGGCTAGAGCTGTACCACTTGAGCCACAGCACTACTTCTGGCTTTTTTTTATGTATGTGGTACCAAGGAATCAAATCCAGGTCTTTGTGCATGCTACGAAAACACTCTACCACTAGGCCAAACTCCTGGTCTCTCTCTCTCTCTCTCTCTCTCTCTTCTCCTCTCCTCTTCTCTCCTCTCCTCTCCTCTCCTCTCCTCTCCTCTCCCTCTCCTCTCCTCTCCTCTCCCTCTCCTCTCCCTCTCCTCTCCCTCTCCTCTCCCTCTCCTCTCCCTCTCCTCTCCTCTCAAAATGAAGGCTTATTTGTTATATACCCCCCTGCCAGTCTTGAACTTGTAATCCTCCTGCCTAGTTGTCCCAAGTGCAAGTGATGGGATGCAGGTGTGTGCTTCTGAATTCCCAGCATGTACTTCTGGAATTACAAGAATGCCCTTCCAGCATTTTCTGGATGTTTATTCGGGTTAGATGTTTATTCAGATTAACTCTCAGAGGAAAAAAAGTTCTGTTAAACAGTAGGAAGACTGGCATCAGGGTCTAGAAAGCACCTTTAAGTTTACTCAGGTCCAGGAAATGGCTGTGAGGATCTGGGCACTGCAGAGGCTCTCAATCTACTGGCCTTGCTCAATTGTCCTGAATGCAAACAATAAGGAAGCCTGACACCGGGCATTGTATCCAGGCTCTTCCTCCAGAATGTTCCCCACCTATCCCTCAGATGAAAGCCTCTCTTGGAAAGAGTGTAGAGGAACTTGGACAACATACTCAGACACCCCATCATTTGTAGCCAACTTGAGTTATTGTACCCTGAACAGAATTTTTTTTTTCATTACTAGAACTTGAACTCAGGGCTTCTCAGTCTCACCCACTCTCTTGCTCACAGCTGGAATTTTACTACTTGAGTTATGTCTCCCATCAGTGGAAGATAGAATATCATCAAAGACTTTTCTGCTCAGGCTGGCTTGAAACATCAATCCTGCCAGATTAATCCAGCAGTCCAGCCTTCTGAGTAGCTACGATTAGGCCTGAGACACCAGCTCCCAGTTTGGGTGGGTTTATTTATTGAACTCAGGGCCTAGGTATTATTCCTGAGCTTTTTGCTCAAGGTTAGCACTTTTACGTTAGCCACAGCTGACTTCTGGGTTTTTGGTATGGAGATCAGAATCTCATGGACTTTCTTGCCCAGGCTGGCTTCAAATCACAATCCTCAGATGTGAGCCTACCTAGCCTAGGTAGATAGGGATTAGATAGGGATACAGGTATGAGCCACTGACACCAGCTGACTATTTTATTTTTTTCAAAGTTCAGAGCCTTGTGGTTCTGGTCTTAACTCTTGTTTCACCTTCAGAGCCAAGAGTCCCAAATGATTTCCTATTTAATTTCTTACCAGTGTAAGACCCTGGTGAATTACATAAGAACTACAGTTTATACAAACTGCAGGCAAATGGAGTTGCAGTTGATGGGTCAATGCTTTGACTTTCTCCAATTCTATGTTTCAGTTTTCATTGTTTAATTTTGAAAACTTTTTATTTTTTGGTCAGTTGTGGGGCTTGAAGTCAGGGTCTGAGTGCTATCCCTGAGCTCTTTCGTTCAAGGCTAGCGCTCTACCACTTTGAGCCGCGGCACCACTTCTAGTTTTCTGGGTTAACTGGAGATGAGTCTCATAGAGGGCCTGGAGTTTGGCCTAGTGGTAGCGTGCTTGCCTAGCATACATGAAGACCTGGGTTCGATTCCTTGATACCACATACATAGAAAAAAGCCAGAAATGGTGCTGAGGCTCAAGTGGTAGAGCTCTAGTTGAGAAAGTCCAAGGACAGTGCTCAGGCCCTGAGCTCAAGCCCAGGACTGGCAAAAAAAAAAAAAAAAAAAAAATCTCATAGAATTTCCTGCCTGGGCTGGCTTCGAACTGTGATCTTCAGATCTTAGCATCCTGAGTAGCTAGGATCACAGGTGTGAGCCACCAGCACCTATCCAACAGTAACTTCTTTTCAGTTTTCCATCATAGTTCTTAGGGCCTGAGCTATGTAAGGGATCCAAAGGAAGCTTGCTTAGGTGTCCTTTTGAAGCTTGTCAACTTCACCGCCCACCTGCACTGTGCCCACTCCATCAGCTCACCTACCCAACCATCCACCCATTCAGTCACCATCTACATGTCCATCCGAGTCCATCCATCCATCCACCTATCCATCCAAGCTGCTGTGGTGGTGGGGGATGGGGGAAAGCAATTTAGCAGCCGCTAGTGAGGCTAAGTACAGTGTGAGATTGCCCTCTAGAGGTCGCTACAGAAAGGTGCAAGTGGGGAACTAAGACCAGCCACCCCTTAAGTGCTCTGGGAACAGAAGGTAAATACCATCAGAATATTACCACATTGTAGCAATAGTGGGATACATAGAACATTATTTCAATTCAGTTCAATGTTACTGGAATAGATATATTCACCAAGTCCTAGGAAAAGCAAATATCGAGGTATGGTGATGGCATTGTAGGGCAGGAGACAGTCAAGCTGAGCTTGAAGGATTTATATGTGTTTGCCAGACATCTCTGGGGAGGACAGTCAACCTGGGCAGGACAACAGCACTGTAGAGGCACACGATTGCAAGGGAACAGTGAGAGGAAAGGCAAAGCTGAAGCCTTAGTACCACTCAGGACTCATCTAGGGGGAGGTGGAGCAAAATGAAGAAAAACAGCCACACAACAAACCTCTCCCATACTCAAGAATTTTAAGTTAAAGTATTGATTTGAAAGTTGGAAGCTTGGCCAGGAGCTGATGGTTCACACAGGTAATTTTACCACTCATAAAGTTGAGATCTGAGGATGGAGTTACAAAGGCAGCGCAGGCAGAAAAAAATCCCTAAGACTCTCATTGGTGAAAAGCATGAAGGGAAGCTGTGGCTCAAGTGGTTGTGTACCAGCCTTGAGCAAAAAGAGTTAAAAAAAACTTAAGGCCCTGAGTTCAAGCCCAAGTACAGTGCAATTCAGATAGGTATATACACACACCTAGCAGGTCTTAACTGGATTGATGATTCAACAAGCAAACACTTACCCTGGGCCAGGAGCTATTGCTAAGCTCACTGTAGATTGCTTCCCTCAAGGAGCTTCAGTTTTATACAAGGATGAAAGTGGAAAAATATTAAAAAGAACAAATAATGGTATTTGAGAATAGAATTGAAGAGAATCACAGTATGTCTTGAGGGGGAAGCAGTTTTGTTTTGCTTCATTTTGAGACTGTCTTGCTTTATGTAGCCCAGGTTGGTCTTGAACTCTCAATCTTCCTATCTTGGAGGAAATAATGCAGAGTAAGAATGCAGGAGGAATAGGGAGACAGTGGGTAGAAATTTTAAATGGAAAAGTCAGGCAAGCTTCACTGAAATAGCAAGATTTGATCAAGATAAATTAAGAGGAAGTAATGCTGTGGCTCAAAGTGACAGAGTGGTAGCCTTGAGCTGAAGGGCTCAGGGACAACATCCAGGCCCAGAGTTCAAGTCCTGTGACTGACAAAAGGAGAAAGGAAGAAAGGAAGAAAGAAAGAAAGAAAGAAAGAAAGAAAGAAAGAAAGAAAGAAAGAAAGAAAGAAAGAAAGGAAGAAAGAGCAAGCTGGGTTCAGTGGCTCACACCTGTAATCATAGCTACTCAGGATGCTGAGATCTGAGGATCACAGTTCAGAGCCAGACCAGGCACTAAATGCTGAGAGATTCTTATCTCCAGTTAAACTGGAAGTGGTGCTGTGGCTCAAAGGGTAGGGTGGTAGCCTTGAGCTGAAGAGCTCAGGGACAGCAACCATGTCCAGAGTTCAGCCCCACAACCCTAATAGCCCCATTGTACAACTACATAAAGATAATATATATATACATATATATTTTTTAAAGGAATAGGGCCTGGGGTGGGCCAGGGGCATAGCCTAGTGGTAGAGTGCTTGCCTAGTACACACAAATCCCTGGGTTCTATTCCTCAGAAACATATCAGAAAAAGCTGCTATGGCTCAAGTGGCAAGACACTAGCTTTAAGCAAAAAGTGTCCAAGGACACTATGTACTTCAATGAAGGAAGCTCAATAAGCACAGATGAGCAGCACCTATATGTGACATTTATTCCACTGGTGACACAATAGTAGTTTATTAGAAAACAGGACATCACTGGAAAATTTTGTGCTTGCTTGGTGAATGACTGTGTCATGATGTTACCATGGAATTCTTTTTGGACATTATTTTGGATTGTTATTTTTATCAGTCTTAGGGCTTGAACTCAAGACTTGGGCACTATCTCTGAGCTTTTGTGCTCAAGGCTAGCACTTTACCACTTTGAACCACAGTGCCATTTATAGTTTTCTAGTGGTTAATTGGAGATAAAAATCGGACAGACTTGGCTGGGAATATGGCTTAGTGGTAGAATGCTTGCCTAGCATGCAAGGAGCCTTGGGTTTGATTCCTCAGTACATATAAACAGAAAAAGCTAGAAGTGGCATTATAGTTCAAGTGGTAGAATGCTAGCACTGAGCAAAAGAAGGGACAGTGCCCAGGCCTTGAGTTCAAGTCCCAAGACTCCCCTCCCCCCCCAAAAAAAAGTCTCACAGACTTTCTTGCCTGGGCTGACATTGAACTGGGATCCTCAGATCTCAGCATCCTGAGCATAAGGATTATAAGTGTGAGCCACCAGCACCCAGCTGCATTCTTTTTCTTAGAGGTGAGTTGAGCCCTACCATGGGATCATCTTAAGCTATTAAGTTGGATGTGCAAGGGGATGTGCATGCATATTCATGTGTGTGTGTCTATGTGTGTGCATGCCATGCACTGAGTGCATACTTTGGACTACATGGGCCAGAATGTTCTGGAGTATCCACTTGGCAGTACCAAAGTTTGAACTCAAGATTCTGTACTTGCTCAGCTTGCATGAGCTTCCTTTACCACTTAAGCCACAGTTCTGGTCTTGCTTTGGTTTTGTTTTGTTTTTGCTAGTCCTGGGGCTTGAACTCAGGGCCTGAGCACTGTCCTTGAGCTTTCCTCAAGGCTAGAGCTCTACCACTTAAGCCACAGCACTACTTCCAGCTTTTCTATCTATGTGGTACTAAGGAATCAAACCCAGGTCTTCGTGCATGCTAGGCAAGCACTCTACCACTAGGCCAAACTCCCAGCCCTGGCCCTGTTTTTTTTTGTGTGTGTACTGATCTTGGGGACTGAACTCAAGAGAATGGACTTCATCCCTGAGCTTTTTCTAGCTCTCTACAACTTGAGCCACACCTCCCCGTATGGCTATTTTTTTTGTAGTTAATTGGAGATGAGTCTCTTGAACTTTCCTGTCTGCTTTGGCTTCAAACCCAGATCCTCAGATCTCAGCTCACCAGCATCAAGCTGGCCCTCCTTTTTGCAGTTTATTTTAGAGGTGGAGTCTCATGGACTCCAGCTCAGTTTATCCTCAAGACATGATCCTTTAGATCTCATTTTCCTGAATACCTAGGATTATAGGCATGGGCCTCCAGTACCTTGCTCTATTTTCCAATTCTTTTTTTTTCTTTTTGGCCAATCCTGGGGCTTGAACTCGGGGCCTGGGCACTATCCTTGGACACATTTTGCCCAAGGCCAGCACTCTGTCACTTAAGCCACAGTACCACTTCCAGCTTTTTCTGAGTATGTATTACTGAAGAATCAAACCCAGGGCTTTGTGCATGCTAGGCATGTACTCTCCCACTAGACTATGCTCCCAGCCCTATCTCCCAACAATAGTAATTTTTAAAAATGTTTATGTCTAAATATCATTTCTAATCTGATTTCTTATTTAGAACATTATGGTCAGAGAATGTGGTCTGTGTGGTATTGATTCTTTCATGTTTATTAAAGCATGTTTATGGCTTAGTAAGTGGTCAATTTTTTTCTGTCTCTTGTGTGTTTGAAAAGAATGTATATTATTTATTTGTTGAGTGGTTCTATATAGGTCCAAGAGATGTGTTATTAAAGTCTTCCGGCTGGGGCCGGGAGTTTGGCCTAGTGGTAGAGTGCTTGCCTAGCATGCACGAAGACCCAGGTTCAATTCCTCGGTACCCCACATACATAGCAAAAAGCTGGAAGTGGTGCTGAGGCTCAAGTGGTAGAGCTGTAGCCTTGAGAAAGTCCAAGGACAGTGCTCAAGCCCTGAGCCCAAGCCCAGGACTGGCAAAAAAAAAAAAAAAAATAAAGTCTTCCGGCTAAAGCCAAGCAAGATGGCTCATGCCTGTAATCCTAGCTACTCAGGAGGCTGAAATCTGAGAATCACTGTGCCTCAGACCGACTCAGCGGGAGTGCGGGGAGACCAAGTCTGGATTCACAGGTCAGGAATGGATTCGGCGATGACAGACAGACACAAATGCAAGGGAGGTTTGAAATCTGCTGCGAAGTTTTACTTGTTGAATGTGAGATTATATACAGTCAAAGCAGGAGTATTTTCTTTCAGTTGGCATAAGGTCAAAAGATTACAATCATGTTTAAGAATGGTTACAGGGTACATTTTCTAAGTAGAAAAGAAACTTCTCCCTCCCTTCTAAGGAGTTATGGTTAATATGTCAGACATTGTGGTTAGGCGTCATCTGCCTTGGCATTAATTAATATTAGCTTTGTTTACCATTTGTTCCATTCTAGTTCTTCCTATGATTCTGTTTCTGAGTCAGTAATTATTACCCTGTGCCAGGAATTGTAAAACCTTAAACCTAAGAGTCCATTGTTGCTGTTCAGTTAGAGCACACCACGGTGCTCTAGCCCTTCTAATCCTTTCCCATGTGATTCATTATGTACTTGCAACATTTACACAAGTAATGCAGGCGCATTAAAGGCATATTCAGGCAAACTAACATTTATTACTAATTCAAAGATCATATTTTCCGTTTTAGTTTCTAATTCTGTCTTATTATTACTAGAATGCATTGAGGTCATCAAGGCTGCTGTGGGTGTGTCTTGCGCCAGAGTAGCCGGGCATGTACTTTTAGTTCCTGGAGCATCTAGTCGCTCAATCAATTGTTTAGGCCAGTAGCTGGCACAGAATATTACTGCCATACCATCAACTATCAGAAATGAAAAGAGTGTTAAAAGAATCCCAGCACCCAGCATTATGAGCATTCCACGCATATGTCCCGGTCTCTGCCAGGGACCTCCAGAAGGCCTGATCACCATTGGTGCGAACCTCAGGACTGGCAGCCATTCAAGCTCTTTCTGCTCCATGCTGCACAGACTCCACTGGAGTGGGTGTAGCACCACTGATCAAAGCCAACCCAGGTACTAAAGAACATTGAGGCTCTTCCTCTAATTAACCTCGAGAAAAAGGGAAGTGGGGCTGAGACTCAAGGGATAAGGTGGTAGTCTTGAGCTGAAGACCTCATGGACAATGCCCAGGCCCAGGGGTAGGGTGGTGGCCTTGAGCTAAAGAGCTCAGGGATAGCTCCCAGGCCCAGAGTGCAAACCCCATGACCCACCTATAAAACAAAACAAAATAAAACAAAAAAATCTTCTGGCTGGGCGCTGGTGAGTTATTCCGGAAATCCTAGCTACTCAGGAGGCTGAGCTATCTGAGAACCACAGTTTGAAACCTGCTGGGGCAGAAAAGTCCCCAAAAAGGGACCAGGAGTGTGGCCTAGTGGTAGCATGCTCACCTAGAATGCACAAAGCCCTGGATTCGATTCCTGTGCTTTAACAGAGCTGTTTTTAATGATGTTAAGAACGTTTTTCTTTCAGAAGATGATTGAGAAGCTAAAAAAATAAAAATGCCAGGGCCCGAGAACATAGCCTGGTGGTAGAGTGCTTGCCTAGCATGCATGAAGCCCTGGGTTCGATTCCTCAGTACCACATAAACAGAAAAGGCCAGAAGTGGCACTGTGGCTCAAGTGGCAGAGAACTACCCTTGAATATAGAGAGGCTCAGGGATGGAGCTCAGACCCCAAGCTCAAGCCCCAGGACTGGCAAAATACTATGGAGGAGGAGGAGGAAGGAGGAGGAGAGGAAAAGAAGAAGTTGTGTCCTGCTTAATCTGTCAACTACTAGCAAAATGCCTTAGCTTTGGGCAAAGAGGAAAAGGCTGTCTCCTTTGGAGTTTCAGTACATGATTAGATGACCCTATAAGTATCTTATTCCTAATAAATCAGCAAAAAGCCAGGAGTGGAGGTATAGCTCAAAGGAGTAGAGTATCAGCCTTGAGCAAAAACTCCAAGCAAGAACCTGAGTTCTGGGCTCAAGCCCTCGTGTCAACCAAAAACAAAATCATTTTATTTCATGTTTTGTTTTATAATTGTCTAACTCTTTGCAATGTGTGGAATGTTTCTTTCCTTATTTTCATTCTCAGTGAAGTCTGCAATGCATGTCCTTTTTATTTATTTTGTCCTGGGGTTTGAACTCACCTTGGGCTCTATCCCTGACCTTTTTTTGCTCAGGAATAGTATTCTACCACTTTGAGCCATAGCTCCACTTCCCACTTTCTGGTGGTTAATTGGAGATGAGTCTCATAGACTTTCTTGCCCTGGCTGACTTTGAGCAACGATCCTCAGATCTCAGCCTCCTGAATAGATATGATTAGAGACATAAGCCACCATCACCTGCCTTTACAATATACACTTGCTCATGTATATGCCAGGACTGTGAACTCAGAGTTTAGCACTTGTTTGGCTCATGGCCCATGTTCTACTAGTTGAACCACATCTCCAGCTTGGCTTTTTGTTGATTCTTGTTTTTCTTTTCTTTTTTAGCCAATCCTGAGGCTTGAACTCAGGGCCTGAGCACTGTCCTTGAGCTTTCTCAAGGATAGTGCTCTACCACTTAAGCTACAGCACCACTTCTGGCTTTTTCTTTTTTTCTCTGTCATGAGGCTTGAACTCTGGGCCTGGGTGTTGTCCCTGAGCTCTTCAGCTCAAGATTACAGCCCTACTTCCTGTTTTTCTAGTGGTTAATTGGAGAGAAGAGTCTGATGTTCTTTAGTGCCCAAGCTTTGAACTGCAATCCTCAGATCTCAGCCTCCTGAGTAGTTAGGATTACAGGTGTGAGCCACTGCACCTGGCCACTTCTGGCTTTTTCTTTGTATATGGTACCAAGAAATTGAATCCAGTGGCTTTGTGCATGCTAGGCTGGCCCTCTACCTCTCGGCCATGCTCCTGGTCTGTTTTTCTTTTTTTGTACTGGGAATCAAACCCAGAGCGTTGCACTTGACATGCACTTTGCCAGTGAGTTATATACCAGCTCTTTGCTGATTATTTTGGAGACAAAGTTTAGAAGACTTTTCCCAGAACTGGCTTTGAACCTCTCCTCCAAGTCTCAACCTTCCTAAGTAACTAAGATTTACAGGCATGAGACATGTGGTGCCTGGCTGAACCTTTGCCTTTCTATTTCTCCAGGATGTATTTCTAGAAGTGGTTACCGGGTCAAAGAGGATGCAGTGAAAGGTTCTCAATTACTCAAGAGCTATGCCTCAAAGAGGACAGTCCATTAAAGGCTGTCAAATAAAAATAAGTATCGCCAGATTGCTCTCAAAGAAAGTTTCTTAATTCATACTCTAGCAATGTAGGAGAGCTCAATAATAATAATTGTGTGTGTGCTGTTGTTGTTTTGTCACTCCTGGGGTTTAAACTCAGGGCCTGAGCACTCTCCTTGGGCTTTCTCGAGGCTAAAGCGCTACCACTTGAGCCACAGCACCACTTTGGCTTTTTCTGTTATGTGGTACCGAGGAGTCGAACCCAGGGCTTCGTGCACGCTAGGTAAGCACTCTATCACTAGGCCAAACTTCTGGCCCTTAATTTTATGCTTTTAATAAAAGTGTGCTGAAGGTTGTATTTCTTTGAATAGTGAAATTGAGCATTCCTGCTACTCACATTTCTCCATTAAGTGAATTGCTTTTTTTTTTTTTTTTTTGCCAGTCTTGGTGCTTGAACTCAGAGCCTGAGCGCGGTCCTTGGACTTTCTCAAGGCTCATCTCTCTTCCTTCTTCTTCTCTTGACAGGGTCTCCCTATGTAGCCTGGTCTGGAACTCAACATCTTCCGGCTTCAGCATCCTCAGTGCAGAGGTTACAGGTGTGCATGAACAACCACACCCGAATTCTTGACATACAAAGCTCACCTTTCTGTCTGGGTCTTGTTTTAGCCTTAGAATCTAATTTCGAATTATAAATTCGAAAAAAAAAATCGGTTACTAGTTCATGACCGTTGAAAACCTTCAAAGGCCCACAAAAGCAGGACAATCGTTTGGATGCTTAGCAACCAACCAGAATTTTCCATGGCGGAAAATTCCCACAAATCACTAGGGTGGGAACTGCAGCCCAGGCGTCGGCACTCCCTACCCCAAAGAAGCAACATCTCGCGGTATCTCAGTCGTCGGGGGTGGGTGGGTTGTGTCTCAGACCTGACTACAAACTCCAGCATGCAACGCGCCTTAAGGCCGCGCGCGCGCACGCCCGAATGACTACGCGGAGCCAAGGTCATGTGCCTGCTTGCGTCAGGTGTCCGGTCATCACGCTCACGCCTTTTCTTCGGCTTGTACCTTGGTCGCCATTTTGTGCGGGAGGTTATGGAACCTCAGAGTTCCGTCCCCACCGACTCTATGGTCGAGTATTTCAGGGATCCGCCAATCGTAATTCGAATCTCCAAGGAAGCCCCGCCTTTTTCCGCAGGGAGGCGGGAATTGCCACGAAGTTGCTGTGGGCGGAGAGAGGAAGAGGCTGAGGAAATCCAATAGGAAAGGGCGGGATGATGACGTAAACCAATGGAGACGCGGGAAGATTGCAGCCAATCAGAGTAGAGGGACCCCTGGACACGTGGGTGGGGGAGCCGAGCGCTGAGAGCAAGGGCTAAATCTGCGAGGTGAGTCAGTCACCTTGAGCGGGGCGAGCGCCGTGTGCCGGGCCGGGGCTGCAAGGGAGAGGGTGTGCAGGTGATTCGGGGCCGGGAAGCTGCGGGCGGCAGGGTGGAGGATTGGACGTAGGAAAGGAGCATTTTGCCCTCAAGAATGGAGGAAACGAAGGGAGTCTTTAGCCGCACGAATTAATGTTAATTACCAACGGTAATGAGCGATAAACGGCCACTCCCGGGACTAGTAGAGGGCAGGTGTGTAATCGAGGCAGGATCCTGCACGGCATTTGCCCCGGTTTCTGCCACTGCTTCCCGGGAGACCGTCTCCTTTCGCAACGTCTCCCTCCTGGGGCCTGCGCCTCTGTGACTTCCGATTTCGGTGGTTTTTCCACGCTGCACACCCGCCGCGCAGAAGGTGGTTGACCCTGGAGTCGGCGATGTCCTTCTGACCTCTAACGCCTTCCTCCGGGATGCAAGGGAGAGGGGGTCCAGGGCCGATGGGGGGATGGGGACGGCGCAGGGGACGACAGAAGGTCGTCACCACAAGCGAGTAGCCATGCCCTCACAGACTTGACTAGTTTCTCTCTCCTTGTCTTTGGTCTTTGCAGACTGAAAAGATGCAGACCACCGGGGCACTGCTTATTTCTCCAGTTCTGGTAAGCCAAGGCTGGGATGTCCTGTGGTGCCATGTATGGTGTGGGAGGCATCTGTTTGTAATGAATGGAACGAATGGAGTTTGCTGTTGTGATGTTGGCTCTTTGAAGGGATTGTGGGATGCAGGTAACCGCTGTTTAATTGGACCTGTAATCCAACTTCTCTTGGCTTTGAAATGTCCTCAGAGAGGCTAGATCTGACCTTTAGCCCCAGTTTGGCTTCAACAGCCAACGAAAGCAGTAGTCTCGGCCTTGGCAGCATATTAGAATCATCTGAGGAGCTGTTAAATCTCCCAAAATCCAGGCTTAGACCAGCTACATGAAACAGGGGATGACTAGATTTTTTTTTCCCAAAAAAATTCCCCAGTGATTCTACAGGTGAGCCAAGTTTGAGAACCACTGGACTAAAGAATATTTCAATGAAGTCATGTTACAAGAGAGGCTGGTGGTACAGCCTGAAATCTTAGCACTTAGGAGGCTAAGGCAAGGAAAGATCTGGAGTTCCAGGCCAACCTGGGCTCCACAGGGATTGTCTCAAGAAAGAAAGAAAACAAGGTGTGTTACAGACAGCTCTCTTTAGGTAGCTGTTCCAGGAACTAACCAAGCCTACTGGCCCACCTGCTAGATAGCTGTCTAGCCTAGCCATGTGTACATTTTAGTGTACATATCTTTCCCATCCTTCATTACTGTGGTGATTTGGATATAAACCTTCCTTGTACCTCCATCTGCTATTTGTGTGGGCTTTGTTCCATTCTAGGAAACTGATTGAGCCTGTGCCCATGGAAGTGGATTTCAATACATTTTTGCTTTGTCAGTGATTGAACCCAAAGTTATGCACTACCAGTGTCCCCCTACTTCCCAGTGCTTTGATGGTAATAGGTTGCTGCTAGTGACTATACCAGGCTCTCAATACAGCTGTCACTGGCGCAGGCCTTCTGGTCAGGTAGAAGCAAACATACATTGCAGTACATTAGACTTTTTTTTTTTTCAATGCTGTGTGTAGGTTTGTTTGTTTTACAAGAAGCTTATCAACTAGGTTTTTGGAAGAAAAAGGTTTCCTTTTTCTTTGCTTAACTTAGAGGGATATTTCTGACTCTGCAGATGCGCTGTTGTACCAGGGGTCTAATCAGACCTGTGTCTGCCTCCCTCCTGAGTAAGCCAGAGGTTCCATCTAAACAGGTAAGGAAGTTGAGCCCCTCTGGGAATCTCAAAACTAAATTGCTTTAAGGCCTTCTAAGGGGAAGAATGGATGTTTCCTCATCTCCCAGGAAGAATGTGGATTTCTCTGAATAGTGTTGATTGTGTTTAGTCCCTTTCTTGGGACAATAGCGAATAGAATATCTGTGATGACTTTGTAGATCTAAGTCTCCAAAGGCAAAAGAGAAATTTTGGAAAGTGGGGGGGGGGGCAGGAGTTTGGCCTAGGGGTAGAGTGCATTCCTAGCATGCATAAAGACCTAGGTTTGATTCCTCAGTAACACATAAGTAGAAAAAAGTGGGAAGTGGTACTGTGACTCAAGTGGTAGAGCTTTGGCCTCAGAAGGCCCAAGGACAGTTCTCAGGCCCGGAGTTCAAGCTCCAGGACCAGCAAAAAAAAAAAAATGGAAAGGTGCATTTGTCTAACTCATACAATTTCATTGGTCCTATCTGAAGATAAACCTTAGAACTGACATTCTCTCTACACACAGAGTATACTATACTCACCAGGCAATTCACCAAGACTCTCAGAGCTCACAGGGTGGAGGGAGAGGTGGAGTCAGCCACCTGTCTTGCTACCTTGTTATCTTCTTGCTGTGGCTTGACTTCCTTTGTCTCTAGCCTTCCTACAGCGGCTCCCCACTCCAGGTGGCCAGACGGGAGTTCCAGACCAGTGTTGTCTCCCGGGACATTGACACGGCAGCCAAGTTTATTGGTGCTGGGGCTGCCACAGTTGGTGTGGCTGGATCAGGGGCTGGCATTGGAACAGTGTTTGGCAGCTTGATCATTGGCTATGCCAGGTAAGATTTGGGCAGCCTAGAGCATCTTCCACTATAGATTAATCCCATTTGGAAAAAGCTTCAAGAACAGGAACTCCTCTGGAGCTATTTGCTCCAGTGACCTCTAAGTCAGAATTTAAATATGTGTCCAACATAGCACACTGAGCTTGCCAAGAAGTTACTCTGCTTACCCATCCAAGTCCCCAGTGTACAGGCAGGCTCAGCCCTCTGCTGCTTATATCGGCACCCCATCCCTCACCCTGCGTCTCCCACCCCTTCCCTTGCCCTTTTCCTCTCCCTGTGCTATCATCAATCTCTCCCTGACAGGAATCCATCTCTCAAGCAACAGCTCTTCTCCTATGCCATTCTGGGCTTTGCCCTGTCCGAGGCCATGGGGCTCTTCTGTTTGATGGTCGCCTTCCTCATCCTCTTCGCCATGTGAGGTCGCGTGGGGGTCATCCAGCCGTCCTTGCTTCGACTCCATGCCATTCCAGGTGCTGGAGTGTGCTAAACTTTACCATTAAAACAACGTTTCTCTAAATCCATATGTTTGTGCCTCTGTCATTTGACCTTTTGACCTTGGGAGGGTCTTGGTGGAAAGAGGGACAGCTGTTGGTGATGAGGAAGTCCTTAGATTTGAAAAGCAGAATTGCTACTACTGGGACTGTGGGGTCTTCTCATCTCCCAGGAGAAATGTGAATTTCTGTGAGACCCATGGTTAAGAATGTAAAATAGGCTGAACAGCTATAATCCTAGCCACTCCACAGGCTGACATCTGAGTATCGAAGTTCGAAGCAAACCAGGGCAAGAAAATCCATGACACTTTTTTTTTTTTTTTTGCCAGTCTTGGGCTTGGGCTCAGGGCCTGAGCACTGTCCTTGGACTTTCTCAAGGCTAGAGCTCTACCACTTGAGCCTCAACACCACTTCTGGTTTTTTTCTATGTATGTGGTACCGAGGAATCGAACCCAGGTATTCCTGCATGCTAGGCAAGCACTCTACCACTAGGCCAAACTCCCGGCCCCCCCATGGCACTTTTATTTCCAATTAAATACCAAGAAGCTGGAAGAGGACCTGTGGCTCAAGTGGTAGAGTACTAGCCTTGAACATAAGTGGATAGCACCAAGGCCAAGTTCAAGCCCCAAGACATATATACTCTCTCCATCTCGCTCTCTCACTCACACACACACACACACAAAAGCAAAATAACTTGTCAACTCATCTTTTTCTTTACTTACTTTTTATTTTTTGTTTTTTTTATTTTTGGTGTGATACTAGGGTGCTGTCACAGATTTTCCCCCATCCCTACCTCCCTCCCCCCAAAGCTAGTGCTCTTCCACATAAAGCTATAGCTCCACTTTTGGCAGTTAATTAGAGACAAGTTTCATGGACTTTTCCACACCGGCTGGTTTTGAACCTCAGTCCTCAAATGTCAGCATCCTGGGTAGCTAGGATTACAGGTATAAGTCACCAGTGCTAGGCTTTTTCTTTTGCCAGAACTAGGGTTTGAACCATTCAAGGCTAGCACTCCCACCATTTGAGCCATAGCTTTGCTTCCAGCTTTTTGTTAGTTAAAGATTATTCTTATGGACCTTTCTGCTCAGGCTGACTTTGAACCATGATCCTCAGATCTCAGTCTTCTGAGTAACTAGGATTACACACAGGTAAGCTACCAGTACCTAGCAGAAACTGTTGTCTAAGGTTTACACAAGTCCAGGCTAGGAGTATGGCCTAGTGGTAGAGTGCTTGCTTAGCATGTACAAAGCCCTGGATTTGATTTCTCAGGACCACATGCCAGAAGTGCTGTGGCTCAAGTAGCAGAATGCTAGCCTTGAGCAGAAGTGCTCAAAGACAGTGTTCACGCCCTGAGTTCAACCCCAGGTCTGGCAAAAAGAGGAAAAAAACAAAAAGGTTACAGAAGTCCAGTGATTTGCCTAAGGTCATACAGCACCCAACAATTCCAACCCAAATCTGTCTGATTTATTCAACAGACTCAGTCTTTCTACCAAAAGATTTCTCACCCTTGATATATTAGGAACCAGATAACTCATTGTTGGGGAGACGGGGCACCCTTGATATATTTGGAACCAGATAACTCATTGTTGGGGAGATAGGGCTTCTGTGTAAGGTACATTAGGGGCCACCTATTAGGTTCCAGTAATAAATATCCAGCCATCTTCCTTCCAAGTTGTAACAAGTTAATAAATTTCAGATATTAACAAATATCCCCTAGTAGCTGGGTGATACAATCATTCAGTTGAGAGTCTGCCATAACCTGCTAGTCTCTTCATAACTTCTTCAAGATATGAATAGAAAACCAATGATAGAGTCAGGTGTGAGCCTACTAGCTACTAAGGATGCTGAGATCTGAAGATCTTGGTTCAAAGCCAGCCCGCACACTAAAGAACACGAGACTCTTATCTCCAATTAACCACTTGAAAACCAGAAGTGGTGCTGTGGCTCAAGGAGTAGGGTGGTGACCTTGAGCTGAAGAGCTCAGGGACAGTGCCCAGGCCCAGAGTCCAAGCCTCAGGACTTTCAAAACAAAGGAGGGGAAAAAACAAACAAACAAACAGTGATAGAACTTGAAACCTGAAACAAGGAATTTCAGGGCCTGGAATGGACTGAGGTTGAACTGGCAGTCAATGAGTCCTTGTCACCAAGGGAGCAATAGAACTGGTAATATAGTTATGCAAACATAGCCCTCTGGGATATGACACTGGCACCCTTGCTCGGTCACTAGCTCTGGAGGTAATCAAGGAACAGCCCCTAGGGAAGGTAGGTTTTTTCTTTCCTTCCTGTGAACTGCCAGGAATCTATGCGCATGTGCCAGTATTAAGGCTTGAACTCAAGATCTCTCTTTAACTTGGCTTTTGTTGTTATTAGATGTAGGGCTTCAGTTCAGAGACTGGGAGTTGTCCCTGCATCTTCTGCTCAAGGCTAGCTAGCACTCTGCCATTTTGAGCAATAGTGCCACTTGTTTTCTAGTGGTTTATTAGAGATGAGTCTCACAAACTTGGGCCAGGAATTTGGCCTAGTGGCAGAGTGCTTGCCTAGCATGCACCAAAACCTGGGTTCAATTCTTCCATACCACATAAATAGAAAAAAAGCCAGAAGTGGTGCTGTGGCTCAAATGGTAGAGCTGTAGCTTTGAGAAAGCCCAAGGACAGTGCTCAGAACCTGAGTTCAAGTCCCAGGACTGGCAAAAAAAAAAAAAAGACAGTCTTACAGACTTGCCCAGGTTGGCTTTGAATCCAGATTCTTAGATTTCAACCTCCTGGGTAGCTAGGATTATAGGCATGAGCCACTAGTGCTTGGCTTGGCTTGCCTTTTTTTTTTTTTTTTTTTTTTTTTGCCAGTCCTGTGGCTTGAACTCAGAGCCTAAGCACTGTCCATGGGCTTTTTTTTTTGGGGGGGGGTGAGACTTGAACTCTGGCCTGGGCATTGTCTCAGAGCTCTTCAGCTCAAGGCTACTGCCCTATCCTTGAGCCATTGTGCCTCTTCTGATTTTTCTGGTGGTTAATTGGAGATAAATTTTCTAGGTTAGGTTTGCTTTGAATCACAATCCTCAGATTTCAGTCTCCTGAGTAGCTAGAATTACAGGCATGAGCCATGCCTGGCTATGTCTGTGGGCTTTCTTAACACTTGAGCCACACCTCCAGTCTGGCATTTATTTTGCAGGCTTTTCTGCTTGGGCTGGTTTTAAACCTTAATCCTCTTTGGTCTCTGCCTCCTGAGTGGGTAGAGTAATAAATGTGAGCCAATGGTGTTTGGCAGGAATCTTTTCCAACACATGGCTGGTAAGAATCTCCCAGCTCCAACAGCTTTGGAATTGGGCTTAACCCAGATCAGGAGAGCTGGGTGTGGCTCATAGCCCTGCATTTTGGGGTAGGATGCTTCCTACAGCTTCATCTCTAAGGGTCCTGCACGTGCACGTATGTATGTGTGTGTATGTGTACATGTACACGTACATATTCATAATGGGGCTTGAACTCAGGGCCTGGGAACTGTCCCTTAGCTTTTATTCACTCAGGACTGGCACACTGACCCACACCTCTACTTCACCTTTTGGTAGTTGGAGACAAGTGGCCAAGGGCCTCTCCTGCCCAGACTGGCTTCAGTGATCTTCATATTTCTCAGTTTCCTGAGTAGCTGGGATTATAGTCAGGAACCACAAAGTATTTGTAACAGAACACAGATGTTTTGTTCTTGGAAGAAACTATCATTTGTATCCTTAGAAGAGTAACCAAAATAAATTTTAAATGGAACATCATTTTAAGCTGGGGCTACAGCTCTGTGGTCTCTGATAATTTGCCCAGTGTGAATGACATCCTAGGTCCAATGCCCAGCATTGCAAAAGAAAAAAGTAGCAAAAGCACAGGATTAAGTGTCAGAAAAGGAAATCTCAGCCCTGCCGGCTTCTAACTAGGATGTTACTACTTCCCAGAGTAGTTTCCTCATCTGTATATTGGATAGAAGAGCAATTTGTGGTGGGTATGACAAATATTACAGGCAATACGTGTAAATAATACAGCATGTATTATATGACTCTGTGTGTGCGCACACACACACACAAAATTAAAAGATACTTGTAGGGGCCGAGAGCATAGCCTAGTGGTAGAGTGCTCACCTAGCATGCACAAAGACCCGGGTTCGATTCCTCAGTACTACATACATAGAAAAAGCCAGAAGTGGTGCTGTGGCTCAAGTGGTAGGGTACTAATCTTGAGCCCAAGGACAGTGTCCAGGGCCTGAGTCCAAGCCCCAAGACTGGTTAAAAAAAAAATATATATATATATATGTTTGTAATATAAAGATAGTTTAAGAGATATCTACTAAGGGCAAGGCATGGTGCATACCTGTAATTCCAGATGAAAGTAGGAAGCTAGCAATCCATGACTAGTCAGACTTTTATCTGAAAAAAACTAAACTTAAGAAAGAAAACAGGCACTGGTGGCTTACAACTATAATCATACCTGAGATCTAAAGCTCAAGGTTCAAAGCGAACTCAGGCAAAAAAAGTTCATGAGACTCCTATTTCCAGCTAACCAGTAAAAGTTGAAAGTGGGGCTGTCGCTCAGTGGTTGGTAGACCACCAGCTTTGAACTAAAAAGCCAAGTGAGAGTTTGGGGCCTAAGTTGACAAATTAAGTAAAAAAAAAAAAAACCAGAAAGGAGGGGCCGGGAGTTTGGCCTAGTGGTAGAGTGTTTGCCTAGCATGCACGAAGACCTGAGTTCGATTCCTCAGTCTCACATACATAGAAAAAAGCTGGAAATGGTGCCGAGGCTCAGGTGGTAGAGCTCTAGCCTTGAGAAAGTCCAAGGACAGTGCTCAGGTATTGAGCTCAAGCCCAGGACTGGAAAATAGGGCTGTGGGTATGTCTCAAGCAGGGCACTTGCTCAAAGCTCTTAAGTTCAACTAAATAAATAATAAGCCAGTATAATTAATTTTTGTTGTTGTCCCTGAGCTCTTCAGCTCAAGGCTACCACCCTACCCTTTGAGCCACTTCCAGTTTTCTGGTGGTTAATTGTAGATAAGAGTCTCACAATCTTTAGTGACCAGACTGGCTTTGAACCAAGATCCTCAGATCTCAGTCAGCCTCCTGAGTAGCTAAGATTACAGGTGTGATCCATCACACCCAGCAGAACTTGGATATTTTGAGAATTCAAAGCAATAATAGCTATATTGGATAATTTAATTAGCTGGGCGCGGTGGCTCACACCTGTAAATCTTAGCTACTCAGGAGGCTGAGATCTGAGGATCTTGGTTCAAAGCCAGCCTGGGCACTAAAGAATATGATCTCTTATCTCCAATTAACCACTAGAAAACGGGAAGTGGTGCTGCGACTGAAGGGGTAGGGTGGTAGCCTTGAGCTGAAGAGCTCAGGGACAGTGCCCAGGCCCAGAGTTCAAGCCCCATGACCTTCAAAAAAAAGAAAAATCCAAGTTCTAATTTTTCAGGATTTAGGACTCAAGTGGAATACATCTCACTTATTATTCCTAGTTTTATGCTAAGACAAAAGACTTGGCTCAGGAAGGAGTACTCTCAGAGTGGGAAAGGGGAAGAGAACAATGTATTTTGAAAATACTGTAGCCTGGTGCGGTGGCTCATGCCTGTAATCCTAGCTACTCAGCTAGTGAGATTCTTATCTCCAATTAACTATCAACTCAACCATCAACCATCTACTCAAGGGGTAGAGCAGTAGACTTGAACTGAAGAGTTCAGTGACAGCACCCAGGCCCAGAGTTCAAGTCCCATGACTGGGGAAAAAAAAAAAAAGAAAGAAAATGCTAAGGGGTCAGGAGCGTAGCCTAATGGTAGAGTGCTTGCCCAGCATGCATGAAGCCCTGAGTTTGATTCCTTAGTACCACATACACACACACAAAAAGCCAGAAGTGGCACTGTGTCTCAGGTGGCAGAGTGCTAGCCTTGCACACAATGTGCCCAAGGACAGTGCCCAGGCCCTGAGTTCGAGCCCTAGGACTGGCCAAAAAAAGAAAAAAGGAAAATGCTAAAGTACAGCAGTGACTTGAACCCTAGGACTCCAGGACACTTAAGGAGGAAACTTGCTAGATGAACTAGGCCCAATGCAAGTCTACTGTATGCTGGGAAGAGAATTTAGATCTGCGTTCCACTGCTCTGACATCATCCATCTGTGCCAGAGGCATGGGTGTGGCTCCAGAAAGCATACCAGCCAAGCTATTTGATACCCGGATGTCTATATGAAGGGCTTCCAGAAAACCCTTTGCTAGCCTTTCAGGCCTTCCTCTCCCCAGTCACAGAGGCCCCCTGAGGAGGGTGGAGGAGGAGGGGTGAGCTGGTTCTGGAAGCAGCTTCCAGCCCCAGTAGGCCTTCAGGCCTTGACTTGCAGGTTTCTACGTGCTAGACTGGCTCAGCACTAGGAAAGCATGCATACCTGAAGAGGTGGTAAAATCCTACCGCTCTACAGCCAGGGGAGGGACAACAGGCTACCTTTGCAGGGTGTTCATCACTTACCCAGCATCCCTGGATGTCATATCCTACAGCTACAAATATAGGTGTGTGCTTCCCTGCCCTGGAGGAGGCCCTAGCTAGTGGCCAGACAGGTGAGTAAGCAAACCACTATAGTAAAAGGATGTGCTATAATCAAGTGATGAATTATGAGCCATAAGAATCACTGGAGGGAGTAATTAAAACAGACAAATAATAATAGTAATTGCATGGAAACTGTAAGGTCTGGCAAAGAAGGGAGAATTCTTGCCAGCCTTGAAGGATGTGTAAGAATAATATTGTTATTGAACATTTACCCTGGCCAGCCATGCCTGTTCATTATTACATTATCTTGTTTAGCAACAACAATTCTTGTTCCAGTTTTACTGATGAGATGCAATGAGAGGTCAAATAATTCAGATTTCTTCTGGGTTTTTCTACTTATGTGATACTGAAGACTCGAACCCAGGGCTTCATGCATGCTAGGCAAGCACTCTACAAAGCCACATTCCCAGTCCCAGTTTTACTTATTTTTGTAACTTGGCTTTTTCACTCGTGGCTGACAACTTAAGCCACGGCTCCACTTCCAGCTTCTTACTGATTAATTGAAAATAAGTCATATGGATTTTCCTGCTCCCTTCAAACTGGTATCTTCAGATCTCAGCCTCCTGAGTAACTAGGATTACAAGTATGAGCCACTGGTGCCTGGCTTTGAAATCCTTATAAAGTGAAAAAAACGTGTTTGGAATAGGCAATTGATGCACAGCTTGTTCAAAAGGCATGAGAAGATACATTGTCTTTGATACATCTAGTGAGCAACCAAACTATTTAGAAGGAACAACTGTTAGCAGTCTTTATGTCCTTTCATGGAAATTCTTCCATTATTATTTGTGCAGGTAGGTATTGGGGCTTGATGCCAGTTCTGCATGCTGTCCCTTGTCTTCTCAAGGCTGATTGGCCCTCTACCACTTGAGCCACACCTCTACACTCTCTCTCTCTCTCTCTCTCTCTCTTTCTCAGTCATAAGGCTTGAACCCAGTGCCTGGGCCTTGTTCCTGAACTTTTTCTCTCAAGGCTACCACTCTGCCACTTTGAACCACAGTTCCATTTCCAGTAGTTAATTGGAGATAAGAGTCTCACAGACTTTCCTGTCCAGGCTGGCTCTGAACCACCATCTTCAACTGTCAGCCTCCTAAGTAGCTAGGATTACAGGCATAAGCCACCAGCACCAGGCCACGTCATCATTTTTCTTAGTTTTTAATGTTTTTATTGTTATTGTAAAGGTGATGTGCAAAGGGGCTACAGTTACATAAGTCAAGAAATTAATATATTTCTTTTTGAATGTCACCTCTTCCTTTATTTTCTCCCAGTTTTTCCCTCCTGAACCCTCTCCCCCATTTCCAGTTTTTTAACCATTAATTGGAGTAGGAGTATAATAGACTTTCCTACCTGGGCTGGCCTGGAATCTTGATTCTGAGGTTATAGAATTACAGGCATGAGCCACCAGCTCCTAGCTTCTTCCCATCTTTATAATAGTGGGAAAACACTACAGTAACAAAACATGAAATTTGGGTTCATATTACTTGGTGCTAAATCTCTGTGTGGTAAGTTCTCTGCTGAATTCACAGATAACAGAGTATAGAAGAGAGATGGGAGTGGGGGAGAAGGGGGAGAGAGAGAGAGAGAGAGAGAGAGAGAGAGAGAGAGAGAGAGAGAGAGAGAGAGAGAGAGAGAGAGAGAGAGAGAGAGAGAGCATGCAATTGGACAGGTCAATGAATACCAAAGGATTACAGTAATAGGTGTAGGAGAGTTCTAAGTAGCAACAGTGTCACATAATGGTTTGAACTTGTCTGGGGTCAGATGTATCTGGCCTAGAGTCCCAATTCTGCTGCCTGCTCTTGTGACCCCCGTGTTAAGTGGCAGAACCTCTATGTGCTTCTGGTTTTCCATCTATCAAGAGACAGACTAATAATAATAGTACTTATATCATGGAACTGGTGTGAAGAATAAGACAGAACAGACAGTGTCTGGCATTGACCACTCAAATGAAAGATACAAAAAAAAAACGCTCACAACGCTCTGAGAGCTAGGTTTCTTGTTTTTGTGTATTGCTTTTTTTTTTTTTTGTAGGTTATGGGCTTGAACTCTGGGCCTGTGCACTGTCCCTGAGCTCTTCAGCTCAAGGCTACCACCCTACCCCTTGAGCCACAGCCTCCCTTCTCTTCTTCTAGAGATTAATTGGAAGTAAGAGTCTCACGTGCCCAGGCTGGCTTGGAACAATGATCCTCAGATCTCAGCCTTCTGAGTAGCTAGGATTACAGGCTGTGTTTTGCTTTTTGAAATAAGAACACCCTATATAAACCAGGTTGACCCTTCCTTCCTTTTATCCTCTTTCTGTTCTTTGCTTCTTTTCTTCCCCTTCCTCCCTTTGTCCCTTTCTCTGCTAGTACCATATCTTGAACTCATGACCTCACATTCTCACTCAGCTTTCTTGGTCATGATTAGCACTCTACTACTTGAGCTACATCTCTGGTCCAGCATTTTTCTAGTCAATTATCAGTAAATCTCTTAGACTTTTCTGCCCTGGGATTTTTGTGGCTTTGAACCAAGATCCTCCTTCAGATCTCTCAGCTTCCTGAGTAGCTGGGATTCCAAACATGCATTATCCCATCCAGCGCCATCCTTTTTTATTTGGGAGAAGGTAGCATTGTTGTGTAAGTACTGGGGTTTGAACTCAGGGCTTCACACTTGGTAGACAAATGCCCTACAAATTGAGCCACTTTCCTGGCTCTTTCTGTGTGTGGTGGTGGTGATGGGAGTGGCTGTAGGGCTTGACCTCAGGGCCTGGCATTGTCCCTGAGTCCCCACCCCCCCCCAAGGCTAGTGCTCTACTTCTTGTGCCACACCTGACATTTTTTTTTTATGATTAATTGAAGAGTCTCTCTGATGTCTGTCTGAGCTGGCTTTGAATCTAGATCCTCAGCCTCCTGAGTAACTAGGATTACAGGTGAGAAACACTGGTGCCTAACTTGCAATCTACTTTTTTTTTTGTCAGTCATGGGGTTGGGTGCCGTCCCTGAGCTCTTCAGATCAGGCTACTACCCTACCCCTTGAGTCACAGTGCCACTTCTGGTCTTTAATGGTTAAATGGAGATAAAAGTCTCATGGACTTTATAGTGTCCAGGATGGCTTTGAACGGAGATCCTCAGATCTCAGCCTGCTGAGTAGCTAGGATTACAGACTCTCTCTGTCTCTCTGTCTCTGTCTCTCTCTCTCTCTCTCTCTCTCTCTCTCTCTCTCTCTCTCTCTCTCTCTCTCTCTCTCTCTCTCTCTCTCTCTCTCTCTCTAAGATTTAGGATCCTTTTCCATCTTATTCCAGAGAAGTACTAAAGAATCCTCCCAGGATTTACTCACAGCACCTTGGTTACTGTATACTAAAGGAATTATAAGAAGAAAACGCACTGAGGTTGAGTCAGGCTTGATTTTTCTTCTCTTTACCAAGTTTGTCCACTTCTGTTTCAGTATCCCCAGAACATTGTCTAGCAACAACAGCACGCGGCCTTTGGTAAGGTTCTTCATAAAATGTGGAGCTGCAACTGGTGGCTGGCACATGCCCGTCATCCTAGCTACTCAGAGAGCTGAGCGCTGAGGATTGTGGTCGGAAGCCAATCCAGACCCCCCCAAAAAAGATCTTGAGACTCTTACCTCCAGTTAACCAGCAAAATGCCAGAAGTGGAGCTGTGGCTCGGTGGTAGAGCACTACTAGCCTTGAGTGATGGGGAGGAAAAACAAGAAGGAGGAGGAGGAGCAGCAGCAGCTGCTCAGGGCCAGCTCCCACACACTGAGTTCAAGTCCCAGGACTGGCACAAAAAGAGATAAACACACACTAAACACACACACACTCACAGGCTCTGATTCCTCCCCCTCCGTCCAGCTGCAGGTAGGGGGCAAAGGGGAGCCTAGCATTGGAAGCCGGGTTCCATCAGCCTGCCTTTGGGACCCTGAGCGCTGGAGCGAGTCAACAAGCTGTCCTGCGGCTGGATCTCCAGTCGTACCCCAGGGGCAGGCTGAGGCTCGCTTCCGCCTCTCGACGTCCCTTCTCCCATGTCCCTGCCAGCACAGGCACCGTTCTGTGGCGGTGGACACGCAGGGAGGACGCGGAGCCCGCGCCCTCCCGCCCGGCCCCGCCCCCGCCCTGGAGGACCGGGGTGGACGCTCTGGCACCGCGCCTCTCGCTGGTCCGGGCGGGGTGGGCGGAGCCAGCGCCGCCCGGGCGGGGGAAGCGGAGGGTGGGGACACTCTGGCCCGGCTCTCGGTGGTGCAGGAGTAGCGGCCGCTCTGGTCGGCGGACGTGCTGCCGAGCGGTCCCGGAAGCGAAGCAGCGATGGCGGAGAGTCCGACTGAGGAGGCAGCGACGGCGGGTGCCGGGGCGGCAGGCCCCGGAGCGAGCGGCGTCGCTGGTGTGGTCGGCGTTAGCGGCAGCAGCGGCGGGTTCGGGCCCCCTTTCCTGCCGGATGTCTGGGCGGCGGCGGCGGCGGCGGCGGGCGGGGCCGGGGGGCCGGGGAGCGGCCTGGCTCCGCTGCCTGGGCTCCCGCCCTCGGCCGCTGCCCACGGGGCCGCGCTGCTCAGCCACTGGGATCCCACGCTCAGCTCCGACTGGGACGGCGAGAGAACCGCGCCGCAGTGTCTGCTCCGGATCAAGCGGTGAGCCGGGTTTTCCTCCCCCCAGCCCGGAGCGCCGGGGCTCGACCTTCCCCGCCCCCTGCCTTCCCCCAACACGGCTCACCATCGCCGCCCGACTCCCCAGGCCCGAGTCTCGACCGCCCAGAATGTCCAGAAGCCTGGACCCTCCCCCCCAGTCCCGCCCCCGGCCCCCGATGCACGGGCTCCTAACCCCCCTCTCGTGCCCAGGTCCGACCCCGCCCCTCGGCGACCTCCCACAGTCCGGGATCCGGACACCCTCCCACTCACCCCCCCACCTCCAGACTGAAACCCGACCCCTCTGCTGCTTCGGTGCCACCCCCTCCCGCCCTCCGCGCCGCCCCTTTCCCCCCACCCCAACCCACCTAGATGCTGTTTGCCGGCCCCACCCGTCGGGTACCCCCACTACCGCCCCTCCACACCTCATCTTACCCATTTTGCCACCTACTTTGCTTGCTTGTCCCCTGTCCCAGACTGGAAGCAGCTTGCGTTTTTACCCTCCGTTTCCATAACCCCCCTCTCCTCCCCAACACACGGTCCCCTCCCTAGGTCTGGATAGCTTCCTTCACTTACAAAATCTTCCCCCTTGAACCCATGGTCCGGTACCCCAAAGCTGTATCCATGCTCCCCACCTGTTCTGAAAACTGTGGCTCCTCCCTCTCCACTAGATTTCTGGTTGTAATATCCCATTCAGGATGTTCTTCCTTGTATCCCCCCCCCCCCAGGTCCTCTGATTTACTGTTGTGTGGCAGATACACTTAATTCAAACATAGGAACAAAGGCCCGAGTCCTTTCTGTGCTTATTTCTTGGGTGACTGATCTTAGATCGTATCATTTAATAGATGATACGTTTTGTAAAAGTACTTGGTGTTAGTACCTGTCGCACAAAAGTAGTGTAATAGTGTTTACCTGTTACTCCCGAAACTTGTTTCTGGCTGACCCGATTGCTTCCCATGTTCCCCCACCACAAACTTTCTCTTCTGGGTGGTATCACCCCAAGTTTCTTTAGATGGCTGCCTGTTCACTTCTCAAGTTTGTAATGAAAGTTAAAACAGTCTGATGTGTGTGAAGTACCTGGCACAGCGCCCGAGGGAGGATGCTGACTTTGAGATTGCCACCTCTAACTTAAATTCAGCACGCAACTCTCACTCTTCCAGCTGTCTTGTGCTTCCAATTTGGTTACACCTTTGAGTTTGCCAGTATTTCTTTGCTCTGTCTCCTGTTTACACTTTTAAAAAATGCTCCTATTACCCTAGCTTTAACACATTGCTGACGTTTTTCCTAAGCCTGCTGCTCTCAATTGATGCATTCTGGTTGGTGGTATATGACCTAGAAATCCTCTCATCTATAGTAGACACAACATGTCATCTTTCAGATGTGAGAGTGTGTGATTCCAAAGCATTCCCCTCTCCCCAGCGTGCAATGTCTCAATTCTATTGCTTCCTGGGGGAGAAGACTATAATAGTTTTGCTTCCTGTTCGCTTATTTGCTTCATAGGATCCCCTCCCCAACAAAGGTCCCCTGTATGGTTTGTAGGACTAGTTTTTGTTGTTGTTCTTGTTGTTGTTTTAGTGCCAGTCCTGGGATTTGAACCCAGGGCTTGGGCACTGTCCCTGAGCCTCTTTCTGCTCAAGGCTAGTTAGTGCTCTATCACTTGAGCCACAGCAACACTTCTGGCTTTTTCTGTTTATGTGGTACTGAGGAATTGAACCCCTGGCTTCATGCATACTAGACAAGCAGTCTACCGCTAGGCCACACTCCCAAAACTAGTTTTTTTCTTGTGTAATTAATTATGACTTGTCACTTACTAAAAAGATCTGCACTTGACGGTGAAATGCCTAGGAATCTCAGAGCTGGGAAGTGAGTGAGTTCCCATGTGGGAGGAAATGAGAGTAAAAGGGATGTGGCTTTTCCAGGTGACATCTGATGCTGTTGGGAATCTCTAGTTATTTTTTCCTTTTTCCAACCCTCCTGAGAAAACAATGCTCCTTTGATAATATGCTCTCTTCCTGCCTGACAAGTATTCAGTTGAGATTTCTCAGCCAACATGACAGTGCAAACATTTGTGGTACCAAGCACCACTTTCTCGAACCCTGCCCTCAATGATATGATAACAACTGTCCCATTTAAGGGATTCCCTTTTTCCCTCCTCTCTCACTGTGTCCCCCACCTCCTCTTGGTGTTATACAGGGATATCATGTCCATTTATAAGGAGCCTCCTCCGGGAATGTTCGTTGTGCCTGATACTGTTGACATGACTAAGGTATGTAACGATGGGAGTGGGGGGTGGATATCAGGAAATTGGACCCATGAAGTTGAATCTAAAAGATTATTCAGCTCACCTCTCTGGTAATACAAATGAATAAATCAAGACACTCTCCCCCCCTCAAAAAAAAAGTGGCCTGCCAAGGTCATACAGCAAGGGAAAGCAGAGCCATACACAAGTGTCCATTACATAGGTGCATATAGATTCTGGTTGTCTTTGCAAATAGCAGTTTGTTCCTGTTACCCCAGCTCTGTTATTAATAGGCCAGTCGAGATGAGAAATTATATAGTCAGTCACTCTAGCTACTGCACTGCTTAGCTTTCCCCCAAATCTTGCCACTTTTTTTTTTTTGCCAGGCCTGGGCTTGAGCTCAGGGCCTGAGCCCTGTCCTTGGACTTTCTCAAGGCTAGAGCTCTACCACTTGAGCCTCAGCACCACTTCTGGCTTTTTTCTATGTATGTGGTACCAAGGAATTAAACCCAGGTCTTCGTGCATGCTAGGCAAGCACTCTACCACTAGGCCAAACTCCCGGCCCATCTTTCCACTTTTGACTTGAGTGGTGGTACTGTAAGACAGGGCAAGTTGGGGATAGGGCCAGCGAGGCTGAGGGTTTATGCTTAAGCAGCTTTGTTTAGGCCCCTATCTTTACTGATTGCTTTCAAATATCCCTTCCACTCCAAAGACCATTTCCTTTTTGTCCTCTACCCAGAGAAAGCTTACTACATAGTATCAAATTCTTCTGACATCAATAAATACCTTTTCTGACATTGAATGTTCTACCCTTGAGAGAGAATATGCATGTGAGCCAATATTGGGAAGAAATCGGTTTTCCCAAATCTAGTGTTGTTTTTAGTGAGAACTAGGAGTTTCAAATTCCTTAAAACTTAGCTTTAGTATTCTTGGTATATCCTTTTGTTTTGAATAGACTTCCCGTTTAAATTAATGTTTTCTTTTTGTGAGATTGAAAATGTTTTTCCTGAGACATCTTGCCCCCAAATACTAATGTTAATCCCTTGTCCCAGAACCGACCATACTGAGAGCAATTGGGCTTGGTATGTTTGGGGGCTAGAGTAACCTAAGCTATTGCAGGTCAAGGCTGGGACTATAGGTGAGGTAATGCTCTTTTTCTTCTTGTTCAAATTCTGTGCAGACTTAGTGCTTAGGAGCCTTTGGAGAAGAAATACAACTAAGCCAACTTTCATTTTCTTCCCTTTGGGAAGGTAAATCCTATTCTATAATTATGGTTTGTAGAGGAAGACAATTCAGTGTTCTAAGAGATTTTGATTTTTTAATTTTTTAAGCCAGTAGTGCTAGGGAAAGTTGGAGGGATTGTCTGATGGCCTGCGTGGACCCGGAGATTTCCCCATTCTTTTTTGTACCATTGGATGCTGCCTGAGTCATATTCATCCTCCATGAAGGACGCAAGCAGACTCTAGATGTTCATCAGATCCCTCAGCCCTGCATCGTCTACTGACACTGGTTCTGTGGCCTCCAATCCCTTTTCTCTTTCTTATTCATCTTGCCTCCCCTTCGTGGCATGCGGATGCAGGGTGGAGTAGCATCATGTATATTTAACCTAGGCAAGTTCAAATATACAGACTCTGAAAATATGTGTTGATTTCCTAATAGTAAAAATATAGGTACATACTACATTTTACACAGTGATATTCTGCCCGTTTTTTCTTTTTCTTTTTTTTTTTTTTTGCCAGTCCTGGGCTTGAGCTCAGGGCCTGAGCACTGTCCTTGGACTTTCTCAAGGCTAGAGCTCTACCACTTGAGCCTCAGCGCCACTTCCGGCTTTTTTTCTATGTATATGGTACCGAAGAATCGAACCCGGGTCTTCATGCATGCTAGGCAAGCACTTTAACCACTAGGCCAAACTCCCGGCCCTCTGCCCGTTTTTTCTGTGTAACATTGACGAGGGAGGGCTACACAAAAAATTATGCTTTCCAGAGTAAAGGTGAGTTTTGACAAGACTTGAGCTTTAACTTTGGAACATAGCCCCTGAGTATGATACTACTGCCTTGTAACAGGATTTCTTAAAATTCTTAAAATTCTACACTTATTTACATGAATGAGTTGTAAGCTGTTCATTCTGTCTGGCAATGACGTGGAATTTGGACACCATAGACAGTGGCCTTATTTCTGTATAAGTACCGCACGCTAACCAATTGTGCCACTAGAGCTTCTAGTGGCCCTGTTTCTTCTGGGGTTATAGGTGGAAGCCAGGGTGGGCTGGGGGGGGGCATCACCTCACAATTTTGAGATGGGGTTTTATTTTACAGATTCATGCATTGATCACAGGCCCATTTGACACTCCTTATGAAGGGGGTTTCTTCCTGTTCGTGTTTCGGTGTCCACCCGACTATCCCATCCACCCACCTCGGGTCAAACTGATGACAACGGGCAATAACACAGTGAGGTTTAACCCCAACTTCTACCGCAATGGGAAAGTCTGCTTGAGTATTCTAGGGTAAGAGGAGACTTCAAAGCAGCCAAGTTGGTTATTAGCAAATAGTTCATTTAAACCAATCTTCATTAACCCAAGGTTCTTCTTTCGAACTGCAGGGTAGAAAATGATTGAGTAATTTTCTCAATTTTCCCCAGAATTCTAGATAAAAAAAAGAGAGAAGTCGAATTATTATATACAAGAGATATCTTACGAAGTCGTTCTCATGCTCTGTCCCTGAACTAACACAGCAGCATGTACAGATTTGAGGGCCCCACTCACTCTGATCACACTGTATCAGAAACTTGGGTGGGGCCAGCAGTCTATTTTTTACAGGTCATCCAAGCACACTCCAGTTTAAGAACCATTCTAAGGACATGAGGGGGCATTAGTGTCCAAAACAGATTGAGAAAAGCTACAGATCTGTGCCCTTCAAGGTTACAGGTATCTTACTTGAGTGTTTTAATGAGTGACTTTGGAGGTGGTGGTAGTGATTGTGATTATAATCATTGAACAATTGAATGAGAATGTCTGATATTGGAAGTCACTTCAGATATGAAATGCAAGTTTCAAGTATATTTTCCTGGGTACTACTGAGATGTTGCTTCATGAAGTCCCCAGCTATTCTACTTTAATTGCCTATGTGGGATAGTTGAAATGGAAATGTGTTCTAGCATTTTGGGGGTTGGTCTTTTTTATGATTATTTGAATATGGGTATGATGGGGAGCAGATTACAGTGAAAAGGTTAAGTTGCCTAAAGTAGTTATCCAGTTTTCCAGTTTTGAGGGGGGTAGGGAAGCAGCTGAAGCATACTTGGGATTTCTCTTAAATCCAGTCCATATTCTGTTGTGATTATGGCAGTAAAGGAAATCCTTTGTAGGAGGTTGTTTTTGAAATATTTTATTTTAGTAAGGTACCATGATTGTTAGTGGGATATTGTGTGTATACGTGTATGTGTGTGTGTGTGCGCGCGCATATAAGCATGTGCAATCTCACATGGTGGTAAAGTGGCTTCAGTGTGAAATTTGTTCACTGATGTGTTCTCCCTTGTTAGGCCAATATGAAACTGTTTGGTGCCTATACCAGCTCATAGGAAAAATGGGAAGGGAAGGTTGGTTGGTAAAAGTGGCAGAACAGGGGCCGGGAGTTTGGCCTAGTGGTAGAGCGCTTGCCTAGCATGCACTGAAGACCTGGGTTCGATTCCTTGGTACCCCACATACATAGCAAAAAGCCGGAAGTGGTGCTGAGGCTCAAGTGGTAGAGTGCTAGCCTTGAGAAAGTCCAAGGACAGTGCTCAAGCCCTGAGCCTAAGCCCAGGACTGGAAAAAAAAAAAAAGTGGCAGAACATATGTTGGGTAGAAAAGGAAAAGTTACTCTGGAGTTGAAACATTGTGGTGAAGAACCACAGTGTAGGGGGAAAAAAGATTCCATTTCTTAGTTAACACTTGTTAGCCACATTGGCCTTTCTACCTGGAAAAAAACACTGGGCTAACTTACTTTCAAAAGAGATAGAATGAGAGTTGGTTCTGTTAGCTTGAATTCCCAATTATACCAAGTTAGGAATAGCAGGAAGCATGGGAGCAAAGCTGGTAGGAGCAGCCTCTGGTAAAGTTAGAGTTGCTCCTTGCTGACTTGGGTTTTCCCACCCAGGGAAAGGATAGTGGCCAGCTAACTCAAACAAGCTTAGCCCTGGCTTAGGTTGTATTAGGCCTACAGCACTGGTGCCACCCTGTCAGTTAATTGAGCTAAAAGTAAATGTCATTGACATCCAAGCTGTTCCCTTAGTGAAGTTTATGAAAGAAGGGAGCGCTTTTGGGATTTCTGGTCATGTTCAAGTTGTTTTCCATATGCATGTTCAGACCTTCCACAGTCTGAAAATGCCTATTCCTCTCTTCCTATACTTTGGTAGACCACACCTGTCCTTTGGCGTGGTCTTCAGAGAATCTGACCTTTGTGTGAGCTTGTTGCAGCGTCGGCTCCCTGATCATCAGCCTCACCACATCACATGGCCTCTAACCAGATGGCTTCAGTCACCTCTGCTCCCCTGCTCTCCTTCACTAACTTGCCACCAGTCAATCAATCCATCAGTAAAGCTCTGAGGTCTACAGCGGTGAACATTGAGACAACCTTTAGAATTATTTTTTTAACTTAGGTCTTTTATTTTGATACAGTAACCCTTGCTGGGTACTGTGTCTTTTCTAGCCCAAAGAAAATCCCTTCAGTTACTGTACATGCTTTCCCCTACTTGATAGGAAAATAAGACCGTTAACTGATTTCAGGTGTAGGGCTGGGGCAGAGCCAGGGAATTACCAGAATATTAATAGTGAGAGAGCAGCCCTGGTGAGTCATTTGTGGTGGTGGTGCTGCTGCTGTCAGTATCCCCTCCCTGATCCTTTGCTGATCACCTGTTTCCCTTTGCTCTACTATGTTCGCAGTACCTGGACTGGGCCAGCCTGGAGCCCTGCCCAGAGCATCTCCTCCGTGCTCATCTCCATCCAGTCTCTGATGACTGAGAACCCCTACCACAATGAACCTGGTTTTGAACAGGTAAGACTGCGACCCCTATAATATTGGGGTGTTCTAAGAGATCTCAGAGGCCTGCTCAAAAGTAGTCTTCACCTAGCCCTTCACAGCCCTATATATTACATTTCTCGCTATAGGAGAAAAAGTCACCTGAGTGTACATTGTGGGGTTTTTTTGTTGTTGTTTTTGAGAGTTTGTGCCTGGATTGGTGCTTGAACTTGAGGTGTTGCACTCTTGCTCACCTTTTTGCTCACAGCAGTTGCTCTGCCACTTGAGCCATGCTTTTTCTTCTTCAGGCTTCTTTCTGCGTAATTGACGATAAGAATCTCAAAGCTCTGAACCACAATCCTCAGAGCTCAGCCTTCTGAGTAGTTAGGATTATGGTTAGGAGACACTGGAACCTGGCTGAGTGTATGTTCTTTATTTGTAAGAATTAGAGTACCACCATGAAGTATTTGGCTTGGGTTAACCTACACAGTGGAAGTCAGTGCAGTCATATGGAAGTTAACTTTTACTTAGGGTGTGAGCATTGGCAGCCGTAGATTATTCATTGTACCTGAATTTGGCATTGTCCCCTTAAGTCATTCTGCATGAGGAAGTACTGTGATGAGGTTGGATATGTGGTACCACAGAGAATGTATAGTAAACACGCTCTCCCAAAGGTGGATTATATGGCCAATAGTGGCAGGTTTTTATGTGTAGTCTATATGAGGTAAATACTGTCTATTTACTTAGATGTTAATTTATTTCCATAATGACACAGATGAGGTTAGTACTCAAGATTTTTAATGAGTGTCCAAGTTCTACCATTGTTTTCAAAGTGCTTTCTTGTGTGTGTGTGTGTGTGTGTGTGTGTGTGTGTGTGTGTGTGTGTGTGGTAATTTGGGTGCTGTTCCTTAGCTTTTTCACCATTTGAGTTACATCTTCACATTTGGCTTTTTTTTTTTTTTTTTTTTGCCAGTCCTGGGCTTGAGCTCAGGGCCTGAGCACTGTTTCCTTGGACTTTCTCAAGGCTAGAGCTCTACCACTTGAGCCTCGGCACCACTTCCAGCTTTTTTGTATGTATGTGGTATCAAGGAATCCAACCCAGGTCTTCGCTCATGCTAGGCAAGCACTCTACCACTAGGCCAAACTCCCGGCCCACATTTGGCTTTTTAATAGTTACTTGGAGTGTCACAGATTTTTCTGACTAGGCTGACTTCAAACCATGATCCTCAAAACACAGCCTCCTGAGTATCTAGGATTACAGGCATGAGCCATCAGTTCCTGGCTTGAGATTTGTTGAAAGGCAGCTATGTCTTTGGCAGAAGTTGGGCAGCATTATGGGAGAATTGAGTCAAACATCTGCAGCTCTATGAATCCTGAGTATTTTTGGTTTTCTCCTTAGAACTATGTAATTGTGGATTGCAGGAGTCTACTATATGTGGTTGCTTTCCTTTTAATCTTTACCTGATAGGTTCAAGACTTCCTTTTTCGGAAATACAGCCTTGCTATATAGTCCAGGTTGGACTAGATCTTGAAATCTTCTAGTTTAGCTCTTTAGGGCTGCTATTTAAATGTTTGCCTTCATGCCGACTGATTGAAGAAATTTTGGTGGATCTAGTTCATTGATTATAAGTCAGAAGATTCTTAACAGAATGAGTGCTTGCAGCTGGGCTCAGTGGCTCACGCCTGTAATCCTAGCCGCTCAGGCACTAGAGTCTATGAAACTCCTATCTCCAATTAACCACCAGAAAACTGGAAGTGGGACTATGGCTCAAGAGGTAGGGCAGGAGCCTTGAGCTGAAAAGCTCAGGGACAGTGCCCAGGCCCAGAGTTCAAGCCCCAGGACCGATTAAAAAAAAACATGAGTAGAGCCGGGAGTTTGGCCTAGTGGTAGAGTACTTGCCTAGCATCCACGAAGACCTGGGTTCGATTCTTCGGTACCACATACATAGAAAAAAGCTGGAAGTGGTGCTGAGGCTCAAGTGGTAGAGTGCTAAGCCTTGAGAAAGTCCAAGAACAGTGCCCAAGCCCAGGACTGGCAAAAAAAAAAAAAATGAGTGCTTACACATATAGAGGAGGCAAAGGTTCTCCAAAAATAGTGGCTCAGGGCTAGGAGTGTGGCCTGGTGGTAGAGTGCTTGCCTAATATGCACAAATCCTTGGTACCACATGCATAACAAAAGCTAGAAGTGGTGCTATGGCTCAAGCGGTAGAGTGCTAGCCTTGAGAAAGCTCAAGGGCAGTGCCCAGGCCCTGAGTTTAAACTCCAGGACTGGCAGAATGAATGAATGAATGAATGAAGACTTAGTTCTTCATGCAGTAGGAAGAGATGCTATGGCTTGAGTCATACCATATATTCTAACCTGAAACCTCTTCCCATTGGCTTTTCTCTTTGCCTAAATTTTGTTTTTGGATCCTATGGCACCTGCCAAATTACAGGAAAGACATCCAGGAGACAGCAAAAACTACAATGAATGTATCCGGCATGAGACCATCAGAGTTGCAGTCTGTGACATGATGGAAGGAAAATGTCCCTGCCCTGAACCCCTACGGTATGTATTAAGAGGGCCTGCCATGCTTGTGAGGGCCTTTGGGGAGGAATCTAGTGTTGAGAGAGATAGAAAAGGAAAGATGTAGTTCATACTTTTCTTTTTTTTTACCTCCTTAGTAGTTGAGATCAAACCTAAGAGTTGGCATACTAAGTGCCCAGCCCTTGTTTTTTTTTTTTTTTTTTATTGTGATTAATAGAAGGGTTACATTATATTCATCAGATAGAAGGTGCATAACTTCACAAATATTGATACCCTTTCTCATGACATGGTCCCCATTTCCCTCCCCCACTTATCTTAATTTCCCCCCTTCCCTATCCAATTTCAAATAACCAATTAAGCACATATAAAATGTATCAGATAACAAGGTGAAATATTGTAACAATATGTTATAATCAAGGGATGGCAAAAGAGATGAGATAACACAGTACATTAAGAACAACAATCACTCATTATGTGGCTTTTGTTTCCTTATCCTGGAGGTCCTTACATTTAGTGTAAGCCTAATATCTCTAGATTTTGTTCTATTGTAAATCCCTGCTAGGAGAGCCCAAGGTTTCTACTGATTTTGACAAATGAGGGAGACTATTGGGCCTATGTTCCTTTGAGTCTGCCCAGCCCTTGTTTTTATTTTTAAATGGGATCTGACTATGTAGTACAGGCTGGCCTCAACTTCTTGGTCCTCCTGCCTTGCCTCCTAAGTGCTACAGTGTTACAGGGGTACATACCATATCTGTTTAATTTAAAGAGATGTGAATTACCCAAGAAGGAAGTTCAAAGAGTTTCTCAGTTGTTGAAGAGTATCCGTGGAAAGAATGGTGAGAGGCAGTTTGTGCTTCCCAGGAGCCCATGATTTGGTGACGGCTTCATATTAACTGTTACATAGATAATGAGGGAGAGAAGAACATTTCATAATAAACCCATTTCTTAGTGTTGTTTATTTCTGAATGTTAGACCTCAAGGAATAAAGTTGGTGTTTTTGAGTAGGATTTAGATTTAGAGAAGGCCTGTGGAAAGCATAGAGATTGAGCATGGCATAAGTTGGTGTTGGGTTTCAGTTGCTGAGTATTTACAGCCCTCTCATTTTGTGATTTCTGAGTTACAAGGGAAATTGGCTATCACAGGCATCTGTTTTTCCATTTAAAGATCTGTGTGGAGCTGGGTGTGGTGGCCCACACCTGTAATTCTAGCTACTCAGGTGGCTGAGATCTGAGGATCGTGGTTCAAAGCCAGCCCAGGCACTAAAAACCAGAAGTGGCATTGTAACTCGAAGGATAGGGCAGTAGATGAGCTCTAGAGCTTAGGGACAACACCCAGGCCCAAGGGTAGGACGGTAGCCTTGAACTAAAGAGCTCAGGGACAGTGCCCAGGCCCAGAGTTCAAGCCCCATGACCTACAAGAAAAAAAAAAAAAAAGATTCAAAATTGAAAGGAAGACTTGTGCCCCAGGGTTTCTAATTAGTTCTCTACTTACTTTCCAGAGGGGTGATGGAGAAGTCCTTCCTGGAGTATTATGACTTCTATGAGGTAGCTTGCAAAGATCGCCTGCATCTCCAAGGGCAGACTATGCAGGTAATACAGCCTCTGCTGCCAATTCAAGAAGCCTCACAGAAAACCATGTGAAATCCCACTCCTAAGGTGACTAGCACAGCTCAAAGGAACCTGTGTCATTTGAGGAATTGAACCCCAGAGAGGAGACGGACTGGTTTGAAGTGGTGTAGAACTGGTTCCTAGTTCATGGCATAAAGTAGGTACTCCAAGTAATCTGAACATTGTTGTTTCCAAGAACTCCTTTCTTTCTTATTTGGTATGCTTCAACCACTCTGGAACTCAGGGATGATGAGAGAGTCGCTGCTGGCATTTTTTTCCTATCTATAAGGGATCAGAGGTAGCTTAGAGAGACCATGGATGTTTAGTCCTCTTCCTAAATTAACCGTTGATGTTGTCTTTACTGGGGAAATGTGCTCTTGCTTCTAGTAAGAATGCAGCTATGGAGAAGGTATGATGACACATGCCTATAAACCTGGTACCTAGGAGCTGAGTCAAAATGAGAAAAAAATTCAAGATAAGTTCAAGACTATTTCAGATTAGTTATAGACAGGTTGGGGCTTTTTTAATAAAGAGGTTCGTAGTGTAGCACTGTTGGCTCATGCCTATAATCCTAGCTGCCCAGGGAGCTGAGATCTGGAAGCTAACAGTTTGAAGTCAGCCTGAGCAGAAAAGTCTGGGAGAGTCCCTCTGCAAAATAACCAGCAAGAAGCTAGGCTGGAGGTGTGGGTCAAGGGGTGGAATACCATCCTGACACATAGGTTAAGAACATGTGAGGCCCTGAATTCAAACCCTGGAATAGGAAGAGAAAAAAAGGTTTATTTGGTTTATCTTTTTCTTTTTCTTTTTTTTTTTCTGGTGGTACTAGGGGATAGAACCCAGAACCTCAAATATGTCAGATAAGCACTCTACCACTTGAGCCACTCACAGCTCCCTTTTTAATTTTGTTTTTGAGCTAGGGTCTTACCTTTTGTTTGAGCTGGCCTTACCCATGAAGTACTCCTGCTTCTACTTTTCCACAAGGATGGGATCAAAGACATGTGCCACCATACCCAGCTAAGAAGTTCCTGGGCTGGGAGCGTGGCCTAGTGGTAGAGTGTATGCCTAGCATACATGAAGCCCTGGGTTCAATTCCTTGGTGCCATATACACAGCAAAATCTGGAAATGATGCTGTGGTACAAGTGTTAAAGCACTAGCCTTGAGAAAGCCCAAGGACTGGCAAAATAATAATAATAATAATGTTCCTTCATGTTCTGTTGTTGAGAGGTGGGTACAGTAATGGAGTTTAAACTTGGCCTCACACTTTTTCTTCTTGCTTACTCAGATGGCATTCTTATTACTTGAATCACTTCCAGCCTGCATTGCATATGTGTTTGTGTATTGGTTTGTTTTTGCATCTATGATGAGGCGTGAACTCAGAGCCTTATGTCCTTCCTTTTTCTTTTGCTCCTGTCTGGTGCTTTACCATTTGAACCAAGTCTCTAGTTGTAGCTTTTTTTTTGTTGGTTAGCTTGATCAAAAAGGAGAGGATTTATCTGTAACCCCAGATCCTCAGATCTCAGCCTCCTGAGTAGCCAGTTTTTACAGGAATGAGCCAACACAGCCCTGCTTCCCCCCCCCCCCCAGTCATGGGGTTTGAACTCAGGGCCTGGGCTCTGTCCCTGAGCCTCTTTTTCTCAAGACTAGCACCCTACCACTTGAGCTACAGCAGCACTTCTGGCTTTTTCTGTGTATGCGGTACTGAGGAATCAAACCCAGGGCTTCATGCATGCTAGGCAAGCATTCCACCACTAAGCACATTCCCAGCCCCACATCTAGTTTTGAGCCTCGGTCTCCAGAATAGCTAGGATTATAGGCTAACCCATAGTTTTTTGTTGTGTTGTTGTTGTTTTGCATGTTTGTTTCTTTTGGGTTTTGTTTTATTTGTTTGGTTGTTTGGCTTTTGTTTTGTGCAGGTACCTGGAGCTTGAACTCTGAACTCTGGGCCTGGATGCTATCCCTGAGCTTTTGTGCTCAAGGCTAGTACTCTTAACACTTGAGCCACAGCCCTATGTCTACCTTTAGTATCCCAAACTTCCCTGCCAGAACTTTGATCTTTAATCTCAGCCTCTGAGTAGCTAGGATTACATATAATAATGTTTGAACTCAAATGATAGGAACTAAGGAAGATCAAGGCCAGAAGCCCTGGAGCAGTGACCAGAAATCTAGACAAGAATGTCAGGATGTCATGTCATGAATGTCATGACATGAACTCTGGAGGAGAGTTCAGGTGCTTATCGGAAGTCAGAACTCTTGCATTTGTACCTTAGAAAAGAGTCATTTTTGCATATAGCAAATAAAGGATAATTTTTCCCTTTGGTTTTAGAAATTAGAAACTGACATACTAATAATTATAGATTAGGTATTGAACTTTCCTCATTGTTTCTCCTCCTACAAAGATGATAGTTCATTTCATTTTTTTTTTTTTTTTTTGTGGTGGATAATGGGGCTTGAACTCCTTGGGCCCTGTCCCTGTCTCTCCAGTTTAAGGCTACCGCTCTACCCGTAGGCCTGGGTGTTGTCCCTGCCCTCTTCAGCTCAAGGCTACCACCCTTGAGCCAAGCCCCACTTCCTGTTTTCTAGAGGTTAATTGGAGATAAGAGTCCTTTTGTGCCCCGGCTGGCTTTGAACCTTAATCCTCAGATCTCAGCCTCCTGAGTAGCTAGGATTAAAGGTATGAGCCACCACACCCGGCTATGATAGCCCATTTCTTATAGAATGTCTTCATGTCTTTCTGCATTGTTGGCTTGCCTTTTTCTTTTTTTTTTGGCAATGGGTGGGAGGAACATGAGTGTCTCTACCTAAACTGGGCCTGGGTGCTGTCCCTGATCTTTTTCTATGTATGTGGTACTAAGGAATCAAACCTGGGTCTTTGTGCATGCTAGGCAAACACACAACCACTAGGCCAAACTCTGGGCCCTGTCCTGATTTTTTGTGTTCAAGGCTGTAGTGCTCTACCATTTGAGTTACTGCTCCACTTCCATCTTGTTGAAAGTTTATTGAAGATAGTAGTCTCATGGACTCTCTTGCTCAGGCTGGCTTTGAACCTCCATCCTCAGATCTCAGCCTCCTGCGTAGCTAGGATTACAGGTGTGAGGCAGTATCTGGCTGAATGCATACATTTTAATGTCAGTCCAAACTGAGCCTCATGGCTCAGAAGGCGAGCTTGCATTTCACTTGGGTCCAAAGCTGTTCTATCTAGACTGAGCCGCCCATGCCTGGACATTCAATGCCCGTCTGTTTTTATCTGTAGGACCCCTTTGGAGAGAAGCGTGGCCACTTTGACTACCAGTCCCTCCTGATGCGCCTGGGACTGATTCGTCAGAGAGTGCTGGAGAGACTCCACAATGAAAACGCTGAAATGGACTCTGATAGCAGCTCATCTGGGACAGAGACAGACCTGCACGGGAGCCTGAGGGTTTAGACCCCCGCCCCCTCCTCCCTCCCCCAACTTGAGAGTCCCAGCAGAGTCCCTTTCCCCCACCCCAGGAATGGAGAGGCACCGTGTATCTCCCTCCAAACGTGACGTCATCCTGCAAGATGGCAAGAAATGAGCAAGCTCAGATCCCAGGGTGTGGGAGTGGGGGTTCCCAGTCTGACCTCCTTGGCGCCAGAGCACCTGGGGCTGTGTTCATCCTGAATCAGGGCCAAGGTACCTTTATAGGAGCACCCGGGGTACAGGCCTCTGGCAAAACAGAACAACCATCACACCTCTCCGCAGGGCCAGCTCCTTAAGGATAGAAGACAAATTGCAGTTCCAAGAGGGAGTGTGCCCAAGTGACTTCCGGGGGTATCTGGAAGGGAGCTTGGGGTGGGGGCTGTCTTGTGACATTTAAGCAGTCTGGGTGTTTCTATTCATAGTCAATCTTGAAATAGGGCTCCCCAATGCCCTTTTCATCCCTCTTTCCCCTCCCATGTTATTTCCCACAGGCCAGCATAATTTTGTTTTTCCTAATTTATAGTCACTGTTCTAGACAGACCAAAGAGATGGAACAGTGGTGGAGTCTAGGCTGCTGACCAGTAAGCTTTACCTAGCACCTGAGCACCTTTTTCCCCGCCCCCTTCCCCCAATTTCCTCCATTTTAGGTTTCAGACACAAGGTAAATAGGACTGGGACTAACCCAGGACTTGATGAAGCTTACCCAGGCACTGTAAGAAGCCTGAAAGTACTGTCTGTTCCCACAATCACTGATTTGAAAAGTTCCTGACACAGGCCGGTGCAGTGTGTATGGTATTAGAGCCACTACATAGAATAGTCCTTACCGATTTTCATGAGTACTAGTCAATGAGGGTATTTCTTTTGAGGGTGGGATACAGGGGGGAGACTGATGCTAGTCTTTATTGTATTTTGTTTGGCTGTCCTTGTGTATTTTCACCCCAGCCTATAGTCCTCCTCACTTCAACCCCTGGGGATTTGTGGGAAGCAATGGTAGCCAGTGGCAGAAGGGGATTGGAGCTGGGACTACTCCTAATCCCCACCTGGCTGCTCTTTGTCACTGGCTCTGATTGGGTGTATGCCTGGCTGTGTTGCTTCTCTGTGTGTAGCTGCAATGATCCTTTAGTTGGTTGGCTCAGAAAAATGTGCTTCAGATGCTCTGTAACTTTGGACACCAAGGGAGTCCATCCTTCCTGTTTGATTTGTTCTCCCCTAAACCTGCAGATTCTTTCCGTGTGACTCCCAGAAGGGAACTGGTGATCCATGTGGTCAGGGCTTTCAACCATCCCGACACACAGAGGAAACAGAAGGGAGGGTGTGATGCCTACCTGCCTTGCTCACCACCTGAAGGTCTCTGCCGTATGGATCATGGCGGTGCTGGGGGGGATGAGAAGGGGATAGCGCACAAAGGGCACTATCCTACTTGAGAGGGCAGGAAGCAAAGGAAGTGGACAGTGTCGTGTGCTTGGGGAACTTAGGTTTATCTTGGATATCTGAAGCCTGAGTCTGTTCACATAGAGACTCAAAAAGGGACCCTGCTTCCAATTTCCCTCTTCCATTCCCAGAGCTAGTCCAGGGCCGAGAAGAATGCCCTTGGTCTGTGGGTCCAGTATTGTCTGTCATCCACTTAAGTGTTCCCACTTTCAAGTGACAATCTTCTCCTTGGCCCTGCCATGGGGCAGAGCATGTCTGGCCTAGCAGCCTGACTTTTATGCCCTAATCTTAAGTTGAGAAAATATATGCACAGGAGTCAAAGAGATGTCTTTATATCTGACTGTACATAAATGAAGGTTTTTTTTTTTTTCTTTTTGGTGCAATAAAGTTTGTTTTGGCAGAAGGAGGAAGCGCCTTGGGTGTGGGAGGGTTTATGGAAAGGAAGGATGGGGTCATCTCACCCACCACACATCATCTAGGCCTGGAACTTAGGTGTGGGAAAGACTCAGGTGTGTGGGAGCTGAAGAGCTGGCTTGTCTGGGGAGGAGGGGAGGGAGCCGGAATACTGGTGACTAGATGACCTGGAAGTGGGCCCAGTTTAGAAGTTATGGCTCCGGCAGTCAATTGAAAGTGACTTTGGCCTTGGTGGCTTCCAGAGAAAGGTGGGTCTAGGGGAGTGGGCAGATCCTGTGAGAACAGGCAGAGTAGAGCTATGCTCAGGCCTGTTTGCTAAGGAAGGTTGTCTCAGTATGGGAAAGCTGCTGAATTTCAGTTATGAAACCAGAACTGCTGAAGCATCAGACCCCTAGGACAAGAAACCATAAACTTGGGCCTTTTCCCTTGGAACCGCCTACTTGCTGTAGAGCCTTAATGTTCTGGGGTAGAGGCTTTCTCCTGGCTGACCACGTGTGTAGGAGAAAATGTCTACACACATTGTGTCTTGCCAGCCTGTACTGTACGAAGCAGTGGTGCAGTACAGAGAGCTTTGGGGTTCATAGGCATGGGTTCTGGCCATGGCATTGCCTAAGTGGGTGGCCCCTGGCATATCCCTTTATCTGTGAAGTCGACAAAATATAGGGAGAAGCAGAGCAGATTTACAGTAAGATTCGCTTTTCCACCACTGGGGCTAGATGGATCTAGTGTGGGAGAGGGGAGACTAGGAGGGAATCTGAGGAACAAATCAGCGTTGGCTGTTCAATTCCTCTCAAGTTCCATTGCTTTTCTTTCCTGCAGCCTAGCCACCACTTTTAACACCTAGCTTCGGTTTCCTTCACAAAGCTGAGCCCTGATGGAGAGGTAGCTGAGAGTTAAATCAGTGACTGGTTCATGAGGGCCTGTTAATGTGATTAGAAACACGAATTGGAAGTTTGACTTAGGAAAGCAATACCTGCTACAAAGACTAGGCCCTTTCTAACCAAGAGTTGGCTTGTGTTCTGGGCCCAGCTCCTCTACACAATTGTAGATGTTCTATGCAAGTATTTCAGATGTGCTTGCTGTCACCTGTGTTACTCAGGTTAGCCTGTTGGATAAATGAGGCCTCCTCCAAAAACCATGCAATGTGAAGGCACTTTAAAAAAATAAAATACTGGGGGAAGAAAGAAAAACTTGGAACTTTTTTCTTTTATAAACAAAATTGTCCAGGTTTATTCACCATGATTTCCCTCCCTCTTCCAGCTGCTGCTGTGGGTCCCTCTACATCCCATCAGGGGAGGGCTTCTCTGGCCTCCTCTGCTGTAATCTCCTGGGAATAGAGGTCTGTGAAGAGAGCTGGCAGCCAGTAGTGGGCCTCCCCTGGGGCTTGCAAATCCAGCCAGGCCAGGCCTTCCTTCAGCAGGTGTTCCTGAAGAGGGAGGAAGAGGAGAAATCAGAGGAGACTTCTAGAGAAAGTAAGGGAGCTAAGCAATATCCCCAGACCTATTCTGGCTTCAGTGAGGTTTTCAATGTATGTGTGCTTTCACACATTTGTAACCATACTGGAACAATCTGTTGGCCTTGTCCTTGGCCTGAAGTTTGGAAAAAGCCTACCAAATCATTCAACCTTTTTGACTAGGCAGGGGAGATAAAACCAAGGCATGATGGGAGTTAGTAGAAATGCAGGGCCACAACTTGTTATATGGCCTGAGAAATCACTGCACCAGAAGGGAGAGTAGTGTGTTCTGGCTGGCTGTGAGTTAACTTGCAGGGAACAGATGGGAAGGACCTTATTTATACTAGAATGGACTCGCAGTTCCTAGGCTGGAAATACACTCAAGATGAGCTGTTTCTGCCTAATACTATTGGGTGATATTTATGTCCTACCATTTTACAGGGACCAAATTGCCTAGATAAGGAAAACAGTAATTGAATCCTAGAGCCACTACATTCTCATACTGCTCCCTTTCCGCATCAGTCTTCCATCACTGTTATATGTACACTATATAATATGCAGTATATTTAATGTATCATAATTACCATAAGCAGTTATTACCCCTGACTAACAATTCCAGGGTCAGAGGTCTGCCTCAAGTAGTCTACCTTCTCAGTGCCATGAAAAATGCTAGGACTCATCCAAGTATGGGAACAGCAGAGCAAGACAAAAATGCCTGCCTGCGTGCAGCCCACCTCCTCCCGACCAGGGCCCGTGTTTTCTAAGCCATTCAGTCACATACCAGCACTTGCCGCGCTCGCTCGGTCTCCCATTTAAGACTGGCTTGGATTTCACTGACCGTCACGTACCCATTTTTCTAAAGGAGAATGGGGACTAAGTTAAGATTGTGTTCCGTAGAGCCCAGCTTTAGGAGACAAGTATTTTTCAGGGAGAATAGTTTGGTGGGTTGTCTTAAGTAGATTCCCAGGCACCCAGGTGTTAAGTTGGACTTCCACACAAAGTGTGGAAGACGACGAATGATTTGTTCATAAGGAAGGGATAAACCTGTAATCTAAACTATTTAAATACCCCTGACCCTGCCTCACCCTACCCACCCACCAATATCAAAGCCCTCCTCCCCCACTTATAGTTCCATTTCATATTATAGAATTAAGAAAACAATGTCTTTCACAATACATAATGGGCTTTTGGAGGAAGCGTTAGGCATGTTGAAGAATGTGGAGAAGGCAAGCAAAACTTACAGTTCACAACGTAGGTTAAGAATGGCTGTTTCCCTAAGACTGTGCGCTCCTGGAGAGCAGGAACTATATCTACCACTATGCTCCACAGCCCAGCGCTTGGCGCTGCAGCTGCTCAATAAATTGCTGAATGAGCACAGGACTGAGTAGTTCATCCATAAAACTGCAAGGGGCCAGATCGCGCCTGACTCCCACCCCACGATGCCCCTTGCGGTCTGGAATCGGGCACACCAGTACCTCTGCCAGCTGCAGCACCACGGTGTGATCCATATTAAGCTCAGCTGGAACGGACTGAATGAGGTAAGTGCCGCCCACAGGGATGATGCCGAAGCCAGTGCCCAGTGCCTTTAGTTTCTTGATGGCCCTTATGAGGTCGTCCCTGAGGTGGAGAAGAGCAGCTAAAGATCTTTGGGAGGACGGGCTCTAGTGGCTCACATCTACAATCCTGGCTGCTCAGGAGACTGAGATCTGAGAATCACAGTTGTAAGCCAGCCCAGGCAGGAACGTTCATGGGATTCTTATCTCCACTGAACCAACTGAACGCTGGAAGTGGCACTGAAGCTCAAAGTGGTAGAACAACAGCTTTGAGCAAAAAGAGCTCAGGGACAGCATTCAGACCATGAGTTCAAGCCACACAACTGACCAAAAAAAAAATCCTTGGCAAGGCCTAACTGACTTGACAACAGTTTCAGCTCTGTCTAAGGAAGGATATCTTGACACAAGATAAAAGACTACATACACTCATCTATATTAGTAGAAAAGCACATTAAAATTGGGCACTGGTAGTTCACACCTATAATCCCAGCTACTCAGGAGGTTGAGATTTGAGGATCTTGGCTCAAAGCCAGCCTGGGCAGAAAGCCTTGAGACTTTCATTTCCAATTAACCACCAAAAGCTGGAAGTGGTTGGTTGGTTGGCTCAAGTGATAAGGGCACTAGCCTTAAGCAAAAATGCCAGGCTGGGAGTGTGGCCTACTCGTAGAGTGCTTGCCTAGTATGCAATGAAGACCTAGGTTTGATTCCTTAGTATCACATACAGAAAAAGCCAGAAGTGGCACAGTGGCTCAAGTTGCAGAATGCTAGCCTTGAGCAAAAAGTGTCCAAGGACAGTGCCCAGGCCCTGAGCTCAAGCCGTAGGACTGGCAAAAAAAAAAAAGCTAAGCAAGTATATAAGTCCCTGAGTTCAAGCCCCAGTATGGGCACCAAAAAGAAAGAGAAGACAATAGTACTGGGGTACTAGAGGAGGTAGTCCATTGGGCTATCTTACTCAGCAGTCAATGATTCTAACTCCCAGACAGGTAAAAAGAAAATCTGCTATAGCCTACCAGATGAGTGAGCAGAGTATTGCTCATCCATTTCTTTTTTTTTTTTTTTTTGGGGGGGGGGTGGCCATGGGGCTTGAACACTGGGCCTGGGTACTGTCCCTGAGCGCTTCAGCGCAAGGCTATCGTCTACCCCTTGAGCCACAGCCCCGCTTCCTGCTCATCCGTTTCTAAATGGGGTAATACACCTGATTACTTGGAAATTCAAGCCAGTACTTCCAGATTTTATGCTTAAAGGGTTATTTTTTTGGTAATGCCAAACACACATTTCACTACTTAAGCCATACTTTCAGCATACTGACTTTATTTATTTATTTATTTTTGCCAGTCCTGGGGCTTGAACTTGAGGTCTGGGCAGTGTCCCTAAGCTTCTTTTGCTCAAGGCTAGCACTCTTATCACTTGAGCCACAGTGCCTTTTCCAGTTTTTTTCTGTTATGTGGTACTAAGGAATTGAACTCAGGGCTTCATGCATGCTAGGCAAGCCCTCTACCACTAAACCCCATCCCCAGCCACAGATTATCTTTTTCTTTTTTTTTTTTCTTTTTTTGCCACTCCTGGGCTTGAGCTCAGGGCCTGAGCACTGTCCTTGGACTTTCTCAAGGCTAGAGCTCTACCACTTGAGCCTCAGCACCACTTCCGGCTTTTTTCTATGTACGTGGTACCGAGGAATCAAACCCGGGTAGGGTCTTCATGCATGCTAGGCAAGCACTTTAACCACTAGGCCAATCTCCTGGTCCCAGATTATCTTTTATTGAAACAGCTTTTCTCAGCTGGGTGAGGTGGCTCACGCCTGTACTCCTAGCTACTCAGGAAGGTGAGATCTGAGGATCACTGTTCAAAGCCAGCCTGGGCACTAAAGTCTATGAGACTTACCTTCACTTAACCACTGGAAAATCAGAAGTGGCGCTGAGGCTCAAGGGGTAGGGCAGGACACTCCACTGGATCACCAATAACCTCATCTATGATGACACTCCACTTCAGCACTATTAATCTCATCTACGATGTCATGAGGGTGATAGCCACCAACATTACACACCCGCAGACTGGGCAGGGCCCACGATCTCCTCTAGAAAGTCCTCTTGCTCAAGACTAAAGATCTCTGCTGGGCAATGTTAACAAGCTCATCAGAAGAGATGTTTCAGCAAGGTGCTGGTGGCTCAGGCCTGTAATCCTAGCTACTCAACAGGCTAAGATCTGAGAACGGCAGTTCAAGCCAGCATGGGCCACAAAGTCCATGAGACTCTTAACCCCAGCAACCACCAGAGAATTGGAACTGGTGCTGTGGCTGAAAATAGTAGAGAGCTAGCCTTGAGCAAAAGAGCTCAGGACAGTGCCCTGGCCCTGAGTTCAAGCCCCAGAATGAGCATGCGCGCGCGCGCGCGCGCGCACACACACACACACACACACACACACACACACACACACACACACACAAATTCTTTCTATACTCCAAAGGGTTGGAAAGCAAAACCTACTGGCTGACATCCTGGGCAAACTTGCCTCTTCCTTTCAACACCTGTTGATGTAGTTCCTCCAGAGTTATCAGACCTGTAACAGAAAGCAAATGAAGAGATTGCCTTTGAGCCGGGAGTTTGGCCAAGTGGCTAAAGTGCTTGCCTAGCGTGCATGAAGACCCGGGTTCGATTCCTCGGTACCACATATATAGAAAAAAGCCAGAAGTGGTGCTGAGGCTCAAGTGGTAGAACTCTAGCCTTGAGAAAGTCCAAGGACAGTGCTCAGGCCCTGAGCTCAAGCCCAGGACTGGCAAAAAAAAAAAAAAAAAAAAAGAGATTACCTTTATGACTGCCACCAATAAATAAACGCCCACTTATTTCTTTCTAGTAGTCTATAAAGAGCAAAATAACAGTCTAGTATATTTCTTTCTTTTTGCTAGTTCCTGGATTATAGGCATGAGCCATCTACCCAACCAGTCTAGAATATTTCTTGCATTCTTCTTCTAAAGTAACTGGCCAGCTGGGTATGGTGACTCACGCCTATAATCCAGAAACTAGCAAAGCTGAGGCAAAAGATTATGATTTTGGGGGCCGGGAGTTTGGCCTAGTGGTTAAAGTGCTTGCCTAGCATGCATGAAGACCCAGGTTCGATTCCTCGGTACCACATACATAGAAAAAAGCCGGAAGTGGTGCTGAGGCTCAAGTGGTAGAGCTCTAGCCTTGAGAAAGTCCAAGGACAGTGCTCAGGCCCTGAGCTCAAGCCCAGGACTGGCAAAAAAAAAAAAAAAAAGATTATGATTTTGAAGCTGGGCGCAGTGGCTCATGCCTATAATCCTAGCTACTCAGGAGGCTGAGATCTGAGGATCAAGGTTTAAAGCCAGCCTGGGCACAAAAGGACCTGAGACTCTTATCTCCAGTTAACCTCTAGAAAACTGGGAAGTAGAGCTTGGCTCCAGGGTAGGGTGGTAGCCTTGAACTGAAGAGCTCAGGGAACAGCGCCCACGCCAAAGTCAAGCCCCATGACTCACCAAAAAAAAAAAAAAAAAAAATGATTTTGAGGCCAGCTTAGGCTACATAGCAAGACTCTGATTCAATAAAACTAAAATTAATTAATTACATAAAATAACTGGCCAGAGATGGGGTCCGAGACCTTGTTAGAATTTCAATAGGGGATACCTATGAAAATATAAAAGCAAAGGGAGCAGTATCTTTGAAAAGCTATACAGTAAGCCCACATCATTCCAGATTACCTGTTTAGCCACATGCAGATACAATAATGATAATCTTTTAAAATCAAAAGAAGGGGCCAGGAACATGGCCTAGTTGTAGAGGGCTCACCTAGCATGCATGAAGACCTGGGTTGGATTCCTTGTTACCACATACACAGAAAAAAAACAGAAATGGTGCTGTGGTAGAGTACTAGCCCTGAGTTCTGGCCCAGGACTGGCAAAAAATAAATAAATAAATAAATTCAAAACTCAAAAGAAATTTAGATATGATTCCAGTGGTGAGAATGGCTACCTACCAAGTGTGAGGTCCTAAGTTCAAACATCACCACAGTCCAAAAAGGTTTTTTTCAAAACAAACAATTCCCAGGCCCATGTTACACAGCTCATTGTATGTAAAGAAACGCTGTTACATTGTTGTCCATTTGTTTAAATCAAACTGGGAACAGGTGGTCAGAACTTGCTGTTAGGTAGACTAGCTTTTTTTTCTGCCTTGCTTGTGTAAGCTTCAGCAGAATTCTAAATGACTGAAGGCAAAGCTGGGAAGAGTTCTGGGAAGGCCAAGATAAGAGCTGTTCCCCACTCTCAGCCACTGAACTTGCAGTTCCCAACTGGACATACTCATCCACAGCTAAAATCTAGGACAACCAATGTGGGTATGTGTGCACGACCACCGCTGTGAACTGCCATCCCAGTGTACTTCACTGCAGACGTGCCTGAACTGGCAGGAAAAGCAGGGAAAGATTTAAAGGTGAAGCATATTACCCCTCATCCCTTGCAACTTGCTATTCATGGAGATGTCGAATCGGACTGTCATCAAGGCTACAACTGCTGGTGGTGGTGTCATCTCCTACATCCACAAATCTCTGATTAAGAAGAAAGGACAACACAAGACTGTCTAACAGGGTTTGGGAACTATTTCATTGCCAAGGACCATGTGGATATTTATAAGTTCATTATGTGCCATACAAAATTATCGATATAGGCAGGCAGGCTGCAGGCAGTCAAGAAGAATTACATGTCTGTCTCATCATGTAATAAATGATTTTGAGTTCCTCACAGGGCTTGTGAGCCAGCTGTTCCCGCACCCTTTCATGACTGGATTCCCTGAGACCTCAGGACCTTAGATACTCTTAACAGCTGTCCAGAGGTAGGATTCCAATGAACTCTATCTCCCTGAGAAGTCACAGTTTTGCCTTTCTGTAATTACCTTTGAGCATAGAAGTTTAATTAGCTTTCCAACCAGCCAGATTTCTGAACTTTTGTTTTAAGCACACTTAAGTGTTACTGTGGCTTCGAAGAAGCTGCTGATCACTGAGCAGGTTTTTTACTAGATTGTAATCTCAGTGCAGAAAGTATAGTTACCATATTTGAATTAGTAGAGATAATATTTCTACTCTGGAGGGTAAGTTCAAGAAAAATCATATTGTGTCCCCAACCCCCAAAAAATTAAAAATAAAGGCAAATAGTACCCAATACGCAAGTTAGGGTAATCTTCCCAAGTCAAAGATAGTACATAATGTGCGTAAGTGATCAAATTTTAGCTTTTTTTGGTTATTTTAGCTTTTGAACTCCGGGCCCTGAGCTCTTCAGCTCAAAGTTAGTGATCTAGCACTTGAGCCACAGAGTCACTTCCAGTTTTTGGGTTAACTGGAGATAAGAATCTCTAAGAAGGGGGCCGGGAGTTTGGCCTAGTGGTTAAAGTGCTTGCCTAGCATGCATGAAGACCCGGGTTCGATTCCTCGGTACCACATACATAGAAAAAAGCCGGAAGTGGTGCTGAGGCTCAAGTGGTAGAGCTCTAGCCTTGAGAAAGTCCAAGGACAGTGCTCAGGCCCTGAGCTCAAGCCCAGGACTGGCAAAAAAAAAAAAAAAAAGAATCTCTAAGACGGGCTGGGAGTTTGGCCTAGTGGTAGAGTGCTTGCCTAGCATGCACGAAGACCCGGGTTCGATTACTCAGTACCACATACATAGAAAAAAAGCCAGAAGTGGTGGTGAGGCTCAAGTGGTAGAGAAAGCCTTGAGAAAGTCCATCGACAGTGCTCAGGCCCTGATCACAAGCCCCAGATTGCCAAAAAAAAAAAAAGAATCTCTAAGACTTTTGTGCCCAGGTTGGTTCTGAATCACAATCCTTAGATCTCAGCCTCTTGAGTAGCTAGGATTATAGGCTGAGCCACTGGCACCCAGCTCTGCATATATTCTTAGCTATAGATTTTCTTGCTCAGGCCAATGATTTACAACCTGTTTGGCACTGTCTTTAACTTTTACCACTAACCATCTAAGGGACTAATTAAAAAGATGAGCTCATGGCTCACACTTACAATCCTGACCACTTGGGAGGTTGGATATTGAGAGGAGAATCACAGCTCCAGACTGACTTGGACAAAAAATTCCCAAGACCTCACCTCAACAGAAGGTAGTTGGATGTGGTAGTATGTGCCGACCATACCAGCTACATGGGAAGTGTAAATAGTAGGATCACATTCCAGACCAATATAAATAAAAAGACCCAATCTCAAAAATAACCAGAACAAATAGGAATGAAAGAAAGTACATGAAGAGTCTTATAGACTTTCCTAGCTGGTTGGCTATGAACTGTGATCCCCAGATCTCAGACTGAGTAGCTAGGATTACAGGCATGAGCCACTGGTGTCTGGCTTGACCAATTTTTTTTTTTTAAATATGTGTTGGTTCTGAGGGCTTGTGTGTCTGGATGCTGTTCCTGAGCTCTTTTACTCAATGCTAATGTTCTACTATTTGAATCATACCTCCACTTCCAGCTTTTTGGTGGTTAATTAGATATAAAAGTCCCACACACTGTCTTTCCTGCTGGGCTGACATTGAAAAGTGATTCTTAGACCTCAGCTTGAGTAGCCAGGTTTACAGGTGTGATCCACCAGTGCCTGCCACATGACATTTTTTTTTTTTTTTTTTTGCCAGTCCTGGGGCTTGAACTCGGGGCCTGAGCACTGTCCTTGGGCATTCTTAAGGTTAGAGCTCTACCACATGAGTCACAGCACCACTTCTGGCTTTCTCTGTGTATGTGGTACAAAGGAATTGAACCTGGGTCTTTATACATGCTAAGCAAGCACTCTACCACTAAGACAAACTCCAGGCCCACATGACAATTTTTGAGTCATAATTTAAGGAAGCTCAGAGATTCAGTTGGCGATACTTCTGGGAGGCAGTGCAGACCTTTAGTTACTACTGCAAAATCCACTACTCAGATGCATCCTGCATAAGACAAAGCCCATTCTTCTAACTCTAATTACAAGAGTAGCCTTCCCAGTCAAAGATCATTAGAGATAACTAATTAGGCAACTCTACCTATGGCCATAAAGACCTGTCATGGATTTAATAGCATGAAATAGCAAGCAGTATCTCAACACATTGAAGGCCTGAAGATTCCAGGATGGAAAAGAAAATTTCTCACCATTCCTCCCCTCTCGGAAAAGCCCAAAGCCCAGGTCAGGTGAACCAACCACCTCACCTCCATTCCTGTGTTTCAGGGCCAGGCACACTTCAATGATCTGGACGCCGAGCTCATAATAGAAGTCCCCAACACCCAGCATCTCGGACCAAAATCCTTTTCCAGCTACAAACAGAAAAACAGAAGCTACATTACTGATGAGTTTTTGTCCTTTCTGTTTGTTCAATATTGAGTTAAAACATCAATACTGGGCCTAGTAGGCATAAAGACCCAGGTTCGATTCCTTGGTACCATATACATAGAAAAAGCCAGAAACAATGTTGTGGCTTAAGCAGTAGAGCTCCAGCCTTGAGAAAGCCCAAGGGCAGTGCTCAGGCTCTGAGTTCAAGCCCCAGGACTGGCAAAAACAAAAACTCCATCAATACTATACCAAATCCTGTAGTTTAGCCCTATGTCCTGCTCTGCTTGCTACTTAAGATCCTTTGAGAGCTGGGTGTGTACCATACTGTGATCCTGTAACTGGAAGGGTGAAGGCTGAGATGTAAGCATTTTGAATTCAAGGCCAGTCTGAGCTACATAGAAAGAGCCTAAGGGCCAGAGTTTGGCCTAGTGGTAGAGTGTTTGCCTAACATGCACAAAGATCCGGGTTCAATTCCTCAGAACCACATACATAGAAAACAGCTAGAAGTGGTGCTGAGGCTCAAGTGGTAGAGCTCTAACCTTGAGAACGCTTAAGGACAGTGCTCAGGCCCTGAGTTGAAGCCCCAAGACTGGTCAAAAGAGAAAGAGAGAGAGAGAGAGAGAGGGAGAGAGAAAGAGAGATACTATAAGAAAGGGGAGGGGGGCTGGGAGTTTGGCCTAGTGGTAGAGTGTTTGCCTAACATGAACAAAGATCCAGGTTCCATTCCTCAGTACCACATACATAGAAGTTGGAAATGGTGCTGTGGCTCATGTGGTAGAGCAGTAGACTTGAGGAAAGCCCAAAGACAGTGCTCTGGCCTGGAGATAAAGCCCAGGACTGGCCAAAAAAAAAAAAAAGAGTAGACTTCTGGCTGAGCACCTGTGGCTGAGTTCAAACCACAGGACCAGCACTTTCTCCTGTTAAAAAAAAAAAAGGTGGGGGCTGGGCATGGTGGCTCACGCCTGTAATCCTAGCTACTCAGGAGGCTGAGATCGGAGGATCACAGTTCAAAACTAGCCCAGGCACTAAATCTCCAATTAATCCCCCCCCCAAAGAAAACAGGAGTGGGGCTGTGGCTCAAGGGGTAGGGTGGTAGCCTTGAGCTGAAGAGCTGAGGGACAACACCCAGGCCTAGAGTTCAAGCCCTATGACCTACCAAAAAATAAAAAGGGGTGGGGGGCAGGAGCATGGCCTGGTGGTATAGTGCTTGCCTAACATGCATGAAGACCTGGGTTTGATACCTCAGAACCACATACATTGGGGGAAAAAAAGCCAGAAGTGGTGCTGTGGCTGAAGTGGTAGAGTGCTAACCTTGAGGAATGCCCAAGGACAATGCTCAGGACCACAGTCCTCGCAAAAAAAAAAAGGTGGGGGGAGTCGAAAGGGGGAGAAGGAAGGAACGGAGGGAAGGACAGAAGGGGAAGGGGGGAGAGAAGAAGAAAAGGAGAGGAGAGAGCGAGAGAGAGTGAAAGAAAGAGAGAGAGAGTAAGAGAGAGAGAGAGAGAGGATAGAAAGACAGGGAAAGAAAAGACTAAGAGGGGAGCCCAGTGTGTTTGGCCTAGTGGTAAAGTGCTTGCCTCGCATGCACAAAGACCTAGGTTTGATTCCTTGGAACCACATACATAGAAAAAGCAAGAAAGAAAGAAAAAGAAAAGGCTAAGAGGCTATTTTTAAAAAATTATTTTATTGTTGTTTTACAGGTGATATGCAGTGGGGTTACCGTTACATATGTCAGGTAATAAGTACATTTCCTTTCTTTTACACAGTATTATCTGCTTCCTCATTTTCTCCCATTCCCTCCCTCCCATGAGCTGCATAATTCACTTTCATCAATGTCCAGTGCAGGTCAATGAGCTCTACTACTGCACCTTTTCACTCTTTTTCCTCGCATTCTGTGCCCTCTCCTGTCTTCACTCAGATGTGCACATGAATACACTATATATGAGGTAAAGAATACAGGCATCAGAAAACAAACAAAAAAAAGGGAGGGGGCCAGGAGTTTGGTCTAGTGGTAGAGTGCTTGCCTAGCATGCACAAAGACCTAGGTTTGATTTCTTGGAACCACATACATAGAAAAAGCCAGAAATGGTGCTGTGGCTCCAATGGTAGAGCTCTAGCTTTGAGAAAGCTCAAGGACAGTGCTTAGGCCCTGAGTTCAGGCCCCAGGACTGGCCAAAAACAAAGAAAGAAAAAAAATTAAAAGAAAAAGAAAAAGGTCCTTTGTTTCCATACCTCTGGAGTTTGTTTCAGTATATATATTATTTTATAAACATATGAAAAGGTGATTGAGAATTAAAGTAGTTTTCTCCTAAGACTAACCTTTTTTTTTTGTCATAGGGCTTGAACTCTAGGCCTGGGCGCTGTCCCTGAGCTGTTCAGCTCAAGGCTAGCACTCCATCACTTAGAGCCACAACACCATTTCTGGTTTTCTAGTGGTCAGTTGGAAATAAAAGCCTCATGAATTTTCATGCCGGGGCTGGCTTTAAACCATGATCCTCAGATCTCAGCCTCCTGAGTAGCTAGGATTACAAGTGTGAGCCACCAGCTCCTGGCTCTTAAACTATCCTTTTTGATCTCACTGTATGTGAGTGTCTAGAATCCTGCGAAATTTGTCATGTCCCACTGTATTTTTAAATCTAACTTCTGCATATCAGGGAGAATATACGCCATTTGTCTCTACAATTCTTTTTTTTTTTTTTTTTTTGCAGGTCATGTGGCTTGAACTCTGGGCCTGGGGCTGTCCCTGAGCTCTTTAGCTCAAGGCTACCACCCTAACCCTTGAGCCACAGGCCCAGCAGTTAATTGGAGATAAGGGTCTGTGTTCTTTAGTGCCCAGACTGGCTTTGAACCACGATCTTCAGCTCTCAGCCTCCTGCATAGCTAAGATTACAGGTGTGAACCACCATGCCTGGCTATAAGAGGCTAGTCTATGTAACTTTTCTTTTCCCAAAGCATAAGTGAAATATAGTAGGAGCTATGGAAAAGACAAGGCTAAGAGAAAAAAATGCATACTTGTAATTCAAAAACCACTGAAAACAATATTAAATTTAAATAGCAAGTTAGGTTATATAATAAGCTGAGTGATTCCAAATATATGAAAATAGTCTGTAAATAGAAAAAGGCCTGTCTAGAAACATGTCAAATGCTAACTGGGTGCTGGTGGCTCATGTCTGTAATCCTAGCTACTCAGGAGGCTGAGATCTGAGGATCTGAGGATTGTGGTTCAAATCCAGCCCAGGCAGAAAAGCCCATGAGGAGAGAGAAAGAGAAAGGAAGGGAGAGAAGGAGAGAGAGCAAGCGAGCGAGCATAGCCAATCTTAGGTCTTGAACTCAGGCTTGGGCACTGTCCCTGGGCTTTTCTGTTCAAGGCTAGCACTCTACCACTTGAGCTACTGATCCAAATTTTGCCTTTTTATTGCTTACTCTGAGGTAAATCTCACTGACTTTCCTCACCCAGCTAGTTTCAAACTGATACCCTAAGATCTCAGCCTAAGCAGCTGAGATTACAGGTGTGAGTTACCAGCACCTACCTGGCTAGTGAGACTCTAATCTTAAAAAAAAAAAGCCAGTAGTAGCACTGTGGCAATAGCTTTGAGAAAACGAATCTCAGGGACAACACTCAGGCTCTGAGCTCAAGTCCCAGGACCAACACCAAAAAAAAGTAGAAAAAAAAGTATCAGCTATTAACTTTATGGTCTATATGCCATTGCCCAACATCAAAAGAAAGTAACCTCTTACAATCGCTATCCTGGGTAAAGATGAAAATCTAAATGCCTACTGTTTGCAGCTTCTTAGAAATCAAGCCATTGTAAGTTAGGGACCTTTTGTATCTTAAGTTGCTAGTACTGACAAGAGGCAAGATGGAGACTTATACTTCCTCCACATAGCTTTACAATGACCTCATATTACCTGTCATTATTTTTTTTTTCTTTTAGTGTTGGGAATTTAACTGAACTTCAGGGAGCCACACCTCAGAACTTTTTTTCTTTTTAAGTAATTGAGGCTTAAACTCACTATTGCTAGGCAAGCACCACTTGAGCCACACCCAAGTATACCCCTCAAAGGAGGGTCATGTACTCAGATGAGCTTGGACAATAGTTATCTTACTAGATCCAGAGAGCAGCTCTGTTAGAAGATATCTCAATAGTGGTGAAGACAAATGAATTCCTGTCCCTCAAGAGCCTTGTCGGGACACTAGACTCCTACAGATAATTCCTTACAGGCCAAAGGATCCACTCCAATGGTTGCACACATATCCTGGAACTGCACCCGGAACTCAGGATTCTTTCGGATCTCCTGCTTGTGCTTACTGGCAAATTCCTCCAGGTTGGTCTTGAACATGTCCAACTGCTTTGACATCTGTTAGATGGACAAGTGAAAGATTAGAGGCAGCCCAGGTGAAAATCACATGCCAAAAGTAGGTCCTTAAATAAGCGGCAGAGATATGTCTAACATACACAAACTCCTCTAGGCCTACCATTATGCTGCTTATTATCCACCTCCCTGTATTTTGGGGGTTTGAACTCAGGACGTCATAGACAAGAGTCTCATGGAGACTTATCTGCTTGGGCCAGCTTCAAACCGCAATCCTCAGAACTCCTGTGTAGCTAGGATTATAGGCATGAGCCACCGGCATCAGACTTCCCTATTATTTTTGAGATAGGGTCTTGCCTTTTGCTTAAGCCAGCCTAGACAAAGATCCTTCTAGTCAAACCTCTCACCATCACTGAGATGCCAAGCACACACTGCACACACCACCATGCCTGCCTGCAATAACAAGCACAAGCCAAAATACCCAGCTATTATCTGAGCTGTAGTCTTCTCTACCCAAGATGGCCTAGAACCCTAATCCTCTTAATCTCAGTGTCCTGAGCTAAGATTAAACATTTGAGTCATTGCTCCTAGCTTGTCTCATCTATTTTTATCTCAGCCTCTCTTGCACAGTTTACTGTCAGTAGAAATGCAACACCCCCCAACTTTTACTTTTGTGTAATTACTAGGGCTTGAACACATGGCTTCTTGCTCTGCCTTGGCTTTTTTCCTCAAGACTGGCACCACACCACTTGAGCAATAACTCCCATATGGCTTTATTTTGGTGGTTAATAAGAGTCTCACAGACTTTGGTTGGAGATTTGCAGGATTTTCTTCTTGGGCTAGCTTGGAAATGTAATCCTAAGATCTCTGCTTCTCAACAGGCAGGAATCACAGGTGGCTTAACAGCTTTCTACATGAGTTTGTTCTAAAAATGTATTATTTTTATTGTCTACTTGTTTTGTGCCAAGTACTGGGGTTGAAAGATCATAAATTCAAGTCCAACCTAGGCAACATAGTGAGACTAAGGAAGGAAGGAGGAAAGACAAGAGAAAGGCAAGAAACAAAGGAAAGAAAGGAACATGGACCAGGGCTAAAAAGGTAGATCCACGTTAACAGCGCTTACTTAGCATGCACTAGGAAGAAAGAAAATGGACAAGTGCCTGGAACCTTAGAAGCCTAGCATCAATCAAAAAGGTTTACTATGTCTATTAGCAGGATGTGTAAAAATGGCACAGCAGCCCAGAAATCCAGGCTTGTTAGTCACCTTACTTTAGCTCCAGCTAAATAATCTAATGCACATCTAGGACTGCTCCGTCCCTCTTCCTGCCTGGAACCCTACCATCACTCACCTGGGCCAGCTGGTCCTCAGCCAGGACAGTCCCTCGTTCCTTATACTTGGCCTGTCAGACAAAGAGATCGGTGTGAGCTGAGAGTGGACGATGGGGTCCCCAGTTGTGCTGCGGACAGAAGTATGAAAAGGAGGAGGGTCTCTTTTAAACGCTCTTTTAGGAAGAATCGAATCAATGCCTTCCACCTCCTGTCAAGTCTGGGGGGGGGGGAGAAGAGCGGAGGGGCTAGGAGGCGTGAGAACCCTGATACCCCGAAGTAGGGAGCTGGTTTCGTCGGGAGTGCCAGGACTCCCGCACACGAGAAGCCCTAGATCGATCGGTCGGGAGGCGATTGAAGGAAGCTGAACTGAGTGTCTGGCGGGTCGCAGCGGGCTGCAGAGGCCTCTCTCCCCGCTCACCTCGGCGAGCTTCTTCTTGGCGATGGCGCCGGCTCCCACCCCGCGGCGGTGCATCCCTGCCTAGGGCCCGCGGGCCGCACAGCTGCCGGGACCCCAGAGCTCGGCGCTGGAGTCTCAGTCGCTGGCTCCCAATGCGGAAGTCCTGTCTGCGTCATCCGCGCGCGCCGGAAGTCGCGCGCCCACTTCCTTCCCGGAGATGCAGAGTCTCCCGCGGCCGAGCGCGGGGTCTCTCGCCGCCCGGGCTCCGCCGCCCTTCCTGTCGCTGCTGTCGGGAAAGACGCGGGACCCCGGGATGAAGAGACCCTCGCTGACTGGCGCGGGTCACCTGACTGGTGCGCCCTGCCAACGTGGACGCCTCGGCCCGCCTGCTGTGTTGGCCACTGAAGGTTGTAAGGGAGTCAAGTTGGAGTCTCAGGCAGAGATTTTAACGTGAGATTGTAGCTCAGTTAAGAACTGAGGGCTGGGTTGGGAGGGATGAGTGAGAATGTTGAAAGGGTGACATTAATCAAGACACAGTGTATTCATAAATGGCCTTATTGGATGTATAGCTACTTAAGATTTTTTTTTCCGAGGGGGGAGGGTGTCAGTCGTGGGGCTTGAAATCGAAGACCCGGGTTCGATTCCTCGGTACCACACACATAGGAAAAAGCTGGAATTGGTGCTGAAGCTCAAGTGGTAGGGCGTTAGCCTTGAGAAAGTCCAAGGACAGTGCTCAGGCCCTGAACTCCATCCCAGGACTGGAAAAACAAAACAAAACAAAAAGTGGGGGCGGGCATCTGAGCTTGGCCTAGGGGTAGAGTGCTTGCCTAGCATGCAGGAAGACCCGGATGTGGTGCTGTGGCTCTTGTAGAGCTCAAGGACATTGCTAGAGCCCTGAGCCCAAGCCCGACTGGCAAAAAAAAAAATCTTAACCAGGCGCAGTGGCTCTCATCTTCAATTAACCACCAAAAAAAGCAGTAAGTGGAGCTGTGACTTAAGTGTTAGACTGCTAGCCTTGAGCACAAAAGCTCAGGGATAGCATCCAGGCTCTAAGTTCAAGCCCAGGACTGGTGCAAACATATGAAAAAAATATCTTGATGGCTTATGTCTGTAGTCCTAGCTCCTGAGGAAGCAGAGATCTGTGGATAAAGGTTTACAAAAGTCCAGGAGACTGTAATTTCCAATTAACCACCAGAAAATGGGAAGCCAGAAATCTGGAAGTGGGGCTGTGGCAACAGTGGGTAGAGCACTAGCCTTGAGCCCAACAGCTCAGGGACAACACCCAGGCCCAGAGTTCAAGCCCCACAATCGACAAAAAGAAAGAAAGAAAAGAAATAGAGAACTGAACTATGGATCCAGGCAATTCCCCAGATCTCAGTTGTACTACAGATGAGTCATTGCAGGCAGATTCTGTCATTGCTTGTGTTACACTATCCACAGTTTTACAACTGAACACATGATCATGAGTGTGATGAGAACATATGTAGTGAAGCTTTTAACTGCAATGCATGATACAAAAATATGTTCTTGTGTTTAGAAAGCTAAACTAGTGTGTGTGCTGGTCCTAGGGCTTTAACAGCCTGAGTGCTATCCCTGAATTTCTTTTGCTCAAAGCTAGCACACTACCACTTTGAGCCAGAGCTCCACTACCGGCTTTTTCTGAGTAGTTTATTGAAGGAGCCACTGGTACTCAACTTGTGGCTAAATTTTGGCCTCAGGCCCAAGCCTTGTGTCCATCACCTAAGCGATATGCTGTGTTTAGCATGGCCTATGTGAAGTTTCAGTGTTTGTAGAAATAGGCAAACAAATGACATCCTTTTTATTGGGAGGCACAGTAGCCCACAGAAATACACAAAGTTTTCACATGGACACAATGATTTATCTCAGCTTAGACTTTATTGATTCGGCTTCTTGGAGATTCTAGAGACAGGAGGAAACAGGAATGGAATATGTAAAAGGCAGAGACCAGTCCTGCTCTGGGCTGGATCAGTCATCATTGAGACCTAGGAAAGTAGGGACAAAAAAGGAGTGGAGAGAAGGGTCATTACAACTTGCAGTTAGTGAAGCAAATTTATCCTAGCACCCAGCCATAATTATACCACTCTCACATACTTGCATTTTGTTTTTGGTGATACTGGTATGTACTCTACCACTTGAACCCCAGTACTTTTCACTTTGGTGATTTTTCTTTTTTTTTTTTTTTTCTTTTTGGTCGGTCATGGGGCTTGAACTCTGGGCCTGGACATTGTCTCTGATCTCTTCATCTCAAGGCTACCATCCTACTCCTTGAGCCACAGCCCCAATTCTGGTTTTCTAGTGTTTAATTGGAGACAAGAGTCACAGTCTTTAGTGCCTGGGCTAATGCCTGGGCTGGCTTTGAATGACAATCCTCAGAGCTCAGCCTCCTGAGTAGCTAGGATTACAAACATGAGCCACCATACCCAGCTTGGCTTTAGTGATTTTTCAAATCTCACATTTTTGCCCTGTGTCATAATTATAATCCTGTCTGTGCTTCCCTGTAGGTAAGATGACAGGCATACCACCTTGCTGAGATATTGATTGAGATGACATCTTGCTAAGTTTTCTCAACATGATCTCTAATTGCTGTCCTTCCAAGTAGTTGAATGACAGGTGTGGAGCACTTTGCCTAGCCCCAAGTGGCCTTTTTTAATTAAAAAAATATATGAATAGCCAGGCATGGTGGCTCATGCCTGTAATCCTAGCTAGTCAGGAGGCTGAAATCTGTTGCTTGCAGCTCCCCTACCTGAGGCTGCAGAGTTCTGTCTGGTTTACCATCCAGGCCAGCAGCTCTTGAATCAGTAGCTCCTTCATCAGATCTTCATCACTGGAGTCCTTGGGCAGGGAGCTAAAAAGGCGACAGCCTGAAGGGGCCTGTTTCAGCCTGGGACTCACTCAGAAAATACAGGGAGTGCTTGGGCACCAAGGGGCCAATGGATAGAGGAAGAAGCCAGCACAGCTGCCTCTCAGTTATCTGGGCCCTCACATCTTAAATCTGTTTTTTGGCCTGTCTCATCTCACTGTGACACTTCAGTGCATGCTTAAACCAGATAGTGTTCCACCTTTAAAAGTTTCAAAGACCCCACAGGAAACTTGTGGGACATCTGCCGTTTGGAACAATTTATGCTGCACATCCCTCCCTCCCGCCCTCATAGAGAGGTAGCTGATATTAAGGGTTGACCTTTGGAGAATCCTGATTCTGACACAGCCCCGATTCTGAGATATTTCCTTCATCACTCGCCCCCAACCCAATGAATCCACTTTATGTACTAAGTCAAGAGATCTTAGATTCTTCCTTATACCCTCCCTGCAATCTTAGGGTGATTCCAGGTTTGCTCATGGAGACCTCACTCTATAAACTATAAGAAGAAAAGGATGAGGGGCCGGGAGTTTGGCCTAGTGGTTAAAGTGCTTGCCTAGCATGCATGAAGACCCGGGTTCAATTCCTCGGTACCACATACATAGAAAAAAGCCGGAAGTGGTGCTGAGGCTCAAGTGGTAGAGCTCTAGCCTTGAGAAAGTCCAAGGACAGTGCTCAGACCCTGTGCTCAAGCCCAGGACTGGCAAAAAAAAGAAGAAGAAGAAGAAAAGGATGTGCATGTGAAGTACTTGCTTTGCCTTACCGTCTGGAGGTGGGGCTGGAGTCTCTGCTCCCCCCTTTCCTGTGGAGACTCACCTCTGAGGTTCCTTGGTGGCCTCCTCTTTCCTCTGCATTCGCTTGGCTAACTCCAGGGCTCGGGCCTCCCTCTGGGTGATGTTGTGTTTCCAGCTGGTAAGAGGAAGACTTGAGAGTGGGTAGGGAGACATTTCCCCCTTCCAGGGACACATGAATTTTCCAGTACTTCCACCTTAGGAGTTATGGCACCTCTTTTTCCACTTACCCTTCAACTGCTGGGACAGCTGTTTCAGGCTGCCCACACAGCAGGGGCAGAGCATGAGACTCAGGTAAGAAGGAAGAACAATGAGGACAGGTTGTATCCAAAGGCTGAAGTGGCTACCTCCAAACAGTCACACCAAGCAGCCTGGAACTTCTTGCCTTTATCCCCATTCATCCCCAGCGATCTAGGGATTTCCCTATAGAGTCAAATGTCTTTTTTTTTTGCCAGTCTTGGGGTTTGAACTCGGGGCCTGAGCACTGTTTTATGTATGGGGTACTGAGGAATCGAACCTAAGTCTTAACGCATGCTAGGCAAGCACTCTGCCACTAAGCCACACTCTCAGCCCTAGACTCAATGTCTTAGTCTTCTCCTTCATAGTAAACCCCCAATGGATTGCTGCCCTGGTCAGTCCCAACTACAGCCACTATGTCCATCTCCCTGAGTTTTAGTAAAAGGTGCCACTGAAATTACACACACATGACCCACATGGCCCCATGTGGTGAACTGGCCTGGGTGGAGGAGAGATGGGTATATATGATGGGAGGTACTACATGAAGTCACTCACTCGTTCTTCCTCCCCTTCTGGGCCAGCAGCCAGTTCACAAAGTCTTGCTGGCGGATCTTGTCCATGGCGATACTGTAGTCACTGATGAAAGTCCCTTCCGCGTACCTTGGGCCACGGGGGCCACCGAATTTAGCATGAGATCTGAGGGGTGATACCAGGATGACACCAGGATGACAGAAGAAGGGACATAAAAAGGGGAAGTGAGGGCCCAGAGTTTGGCCTAGTGGTTAAAGTGCTTGCCTAGCATGCATGAAGACCCAGGTTCGATTCCTTGGTACCACATACATAGAAAAAAGCTGGAAGTGGTGCTGAGGCTCAAGTGGTAGAGCTCTAGCCTTGAGAAAACCCAAGGACAGTGCTCAGGCCCTGAGCTCAAGCCCAGGACTGGCAAAAAAAAAAGGGGGGGGGCGGGAGTTTGGCCTAGTGGTTAAAGTGCCTGCCTAGCATGCATGAAGACCCAGGTTCGATTCCTCGGTACCACATACATAGAAAAAAGCTGGAAGTGGTGCTGAGGCTCAAGTGGTAGAGCTCTAGCCTTGAGAAAGTCCAAGGACAGTGCTCAGGCCCTGAGCTCAAGCCCAGGACTGGCAAAAAAAAAAAGAAAGAAAGGGGAAGTGACCGTGCTGAGGAAATTATCACTATCAGAAGGCACACATCTGAAATGAGCCAGCAGGGTCTCAGGATCATTTCCACAGACAACGTGTCACTCCACTGACCCCCCCCCCCCCAGAACTTCATCCTCAGCTCTAGAGGACACTTCCCCCATCTATGTGTGTCTGTGTCTCTGTGTCTGGGTGTGGTTCTGGATTCTGGACAAAACCATGAGGTGCTCATCCCAAAAGATGGCATCACCATAGTGTCTTGACTTCTCCCCCTTTTCCTGACCTTTCCTGATTCCACTTTTGATTCACATTCAGTAGAAATAATAGTGAATTCAAGAGTCCAATGTGGAGGTGTACCCCTGTAATCCTTACGCATGAGAAGCTGAGGCAGGAGGATTATGAGTTCAAGGCCATCCTGGACTACATAGTGAGGCCATCTCAAATTAATAATAAAAATTCTAATAATACTGAGCTCATAGATAGAAAAGCATTTACTGTGACTGGCAACCTTATAACATAAGAAACCATTGTATCTTCACAACATCCCCAACAGGTGGATCCTATTATCGTGCGTGTTGCATGCGTGCACACATGGGCGCATGCACGCATGTTGGGGTCACCCTTAAGGCTGGTTCTCCTCATGAGCCATACTTCAAGCCCTGGCTTTTTGCTAGTTAATTGGAAATGAGTATCTCACAGATTTTTCTACCAGGGATAGCTGTGAATGCTATTTTCATATCTCAGCCTCCCCAGTAATTAGGATAAAGGGTGGAAGCCACCAACTCCCAGTCCTGGGTGTAGGCTCTTAATGTTCATATAATATGACTTCTTGTGTTTTTCTGACAGCTATCCTGCACACTTACAATTCTACATGTGCGGGGCTGGGAGTTTGGCCTAGTGGTTAAAGTGCTTGCCTAGCATGCATGAAGACCCGGGTTCGATTCCTCGGTACCACATACATAGAAAAAAGCCGGAAGTGGTGCTGAGGCTCAAGTGGTAGAGCTCTAGCCTTGAGAAAGTCCAAGGCCAGTGCTCAGGCCCTGAGCTCAAGCCCAGGACTGGCAAAAAAAAAAAAAAAACAACAACAAAAAACAAAACAAAAAAAAAACAATTCTACATGTGCCAAATTGGATTGTACTTGAACCTGAAAAGATCCAGCTTTACTGAGACAAGTGTCTCTTTTACTCCCTGGACACACCAGAAGAGCCCCTGCTATCTTCATCCACTATATCTGCTTTGCTTGCAGTACTTAGGACTGGTCTGGGTGCTCCCTGAAGGCAGATGTTCATAGATCATCAGTCCTATGTATCCCCACGCCTGGTGCCCTGGAGGGGCATACATTAAGGAGTAGTTAGAACTTCTGCTAGGAAGGGAGATGCTGCCATCTTCCTTGGGCACTCAGCCGCTGAGAAGTCCATTCACAGATCTAACTACATCTCTACCATTGAAACAGTGACACCTTAGAAATACTCTGATTTTCAGCCAGATGCTGCTGGTTCACACCTGTCATCCAACCAGCTCAGGAGGATGAGATCTGAAGATCACAGTTCCAAGCTAGTCCAGGTAGGAAAGTTCCTGAGACAACTCCAATTAACCACCAGAAAATCAGAAGTGGCACTGTGACTCAAAGTGGTCCTGAGCACAAAAGCTGAGGAACAGTGCCCAGGCCCTGAATTTAAGCTCCATGACTGACAAAAAGAAAAATACTCTCACCGTTCAGTAGCAGTCTGGCTTCTCTTCCCATCTTTCTTTCTATTTTTTTGGTCAGTCATACGGCTTGAATTCAGAGACTGGCCGCTCCCTTGAGCTTTTGCACTCAAGACCAGTGCTCTACCACTTTGAGCCACTGTGCCACTTCTGGTTTTCTGGTGGCTAGTTGGAGAAAAGAATCCCACAGACTTCCTTGCCCAGGCTGGCTTTGAACTGTGATCCTTGGATCTCAGCCTCCTGAGTAGCTAGGATTATAGGTATGCACCACCAGTGCATCTATCTCTAATGTCTTTAGTCTATAGTCTATCACTTTTTCACCTCCCTACCCTGAACCAGCTCATCCCACAGCCCCTGCCCTCCTGTACCCTTACCTGGACTGAGCCTCCTCCTCTTCTCCCAGTCCCACGGCCAGGAACAGGAGAACCAGCAGCAGAGAGCAGGTCTTTGCAGCCAACATCTTCCACAGCTTGTTTCCTGAGCTGAGAGGAAAAGGAACCAGAGTAAGGGACAGCATCATGCCAAGAGCAGCCAAGCGGTATGCAGTGCGGGGGCCTGAGTCAGTGCTGAGACCTGGGGAAGGATGGATTGTAAGGAGGCTGGGACAAGTTGGGCACTAGACATGTTGACTATAAGGGATATAAGCCTGACCAAGAGAGGAACTTGTCTTATCCCTGTTTCATTGTAAGTAGATTTTGAGTAGGCTGGGAGGTTGATGATGGGGGAGATAGCTAAGCAGAATAAAGCAGTAAAGGTCAATTCTGGGCACCCTGCTTCCCTGGGTCCAGTTTGTAGCAGCCAGCTTCCCTCCTTTTCATTGGGCTGTAAGCTAAATTAACACCCTTTCCCTATGTGGAATCCATATGCAGAAGCTGGACATGCAGATTCATACCTGTAAATCTCAGCACTTAGGAAGGTAAGGCTTGAGGATGGTGAGTTTGAGGCCAGCCTGGGCTATACAAGACCCTACCAAAAAAAAAAAAGAGGAGGAAAGAAGAGAAGGAAGGAAGAAGAAAGAAAAGAAAAAAAGCACTGAGGATCAGTTCACAACAGGACAGGCAGGAAAGTCTGTGATACTCTTCAATTAGCCACCAGGTAATAGACATGGCTCAAAGTGTTAGAGTGCTAGTCTCAAGGGAAAAAGCTCAAGGACAGTGCCCAGGCCCTAAAAAGAAAAGAAAAAGCTCTGTGACACAAGTGGTAGAGCACTATCCTTGAGCAAAAGAGCTGAGATAATGCTCAGGTCCAGATTTAAGTTCCATGACTGACAAAAAAACAAAACAAAATCAAAAACAAGAAAACCAGAACCATTCTATTCTCCTCAGGTTTAACTCAACTCGGGAAAGTCTGACTTATATTTTTCTTTTGGGGTCTTGATCTATTTCAATCTTCAATAGAGATGAAGAGCCATAAGGACCCTTCTTCCCAATCCCTGAAGATCAGAACTAGACTGAGAGTCATATTACTGCAAGACTATGCTTCTCTCTCCCTCTCTCTCTCTCTCTCTCTCTCTCTCTCTCTCTCTCTCTCTCTCTCTCTCTCTCTCTCTCTCTCTCTTTCTCTCTTTCTCTCCCAGTCCTGGGCTTGAGTTCAGGGCCTCAGCACTGTCCTTGGACTTTCTCAAGGCTAAAGCTCTATCACTTGAGCTTCACCACCACTTCTGGCTTTTTTTCTGGTATGTGGTACCCAGGAATTGAACCCACGTCTTCATGCATGCTAAGCAAGCACTCTACCACTAGGCCAAACTCCTGGCCCCAAGATTGTTCTTTCTAAAGAACCTTCAGAACCACCTCTGGCTTGCATCCACAGAAGACATGCCAGCAGAGAGTAGAGCATCTGAAGCTGCCAAGACTCACCTCCACCTCTTCCCTGGCCGTCCCAACACCCCCAATCCAGCCTCTCTCTTACCAGACTTGCTTTCTGTGTTGCTAAAGGGCCCAATGGGATTTCCTCCTTCTCCTTGACAGCTCTGGGGAGCCTGTCTCATGAAAGCCTGTCCTAACTCCTTTATATCCAGACCTCATAGACTCACTGATTAGCCTAAAAGCATCTTATCTCAAGAAATTCAGCCCACAGGTCCTGCCACATTAAGTCCATTTCACACATAATGAAGTTTGCCCTTTCCACCTGGGCTGAGCTAATTGGTGATTAACATTTGGATATCTTTAGCTGCTATCTGGAGCCTGCCCATTGGTAGGGCACCCTAAATCCCCCCTTTTCTCTTTTCCACCGCTCTCTAGGTATAGGACCCATGGTTGTCTGCCTACTTTCTCGTCAGAGTGCCTCAGTTGTAAAGGCTTAGCTTTGTGAATGCATGGTAGCAATACCTTCCATAAAGCAACAACTAGTTAACTTTGGGAGAAGAGGAGTATCCCTAAGTGATCCGAACCCCTGTTTTGCAGAGGAGCCTGTGATTTGGTCCCTGTGTGGGAGAATGTCCCAGCAGGCCAGAGGACTGTGGGGTTTCCTAGGGATGGCTTAGCTGGGAACACACTGCTTGGGGCCACAACAGAGCAGGGAAGTCAGGCAATGTCCCTTCCTCCAGGAAGGCCCAGTACCTGTGCCTCTCTGTAAAGTCATCGGACACACACACCCTCCTCAAATGCCTATTCTCCTAGGCAAGCAGAGTCCGTCAGCTATTTTCATCAGCGTGGGGACAGTGCATGCTTGTACCAGGGGCTGAGGGGTACCACATCGTCTCACTACCACAAAGCTTCCTGGGTGTAAGGTGTGGCCCTTGGATCTCTCCCTGCCTGTGTCCAAGTACTTGGGACATGGCTCTGCCCACAAGGGCTCTCAGTATAGAAGAGCAGGCTGTATTTTTGGTGGACTCCCAGAGGCTTTCTTTCTGGGTTCTCCACTCACTTTGGAATCAAACAGCAAAGCTCAAGCTCTGCCTATCAGCTAATCAAGGCCATTTTGCATACCAGCTGGGCTCTGGGGCCTGGGAGCAGACCCAGTGTGCGGTTAAGTGCCTGTGTGGGCTGAGAGGCCCCTGCTCAAGGAAGGTTGCTTACCTCTGCCTCCTAGGAACCCAAGCTGCCCACTCACCCATTGCTCACCTTCGAGAAAATCCTCTCCCATCTCCCAGCTGCCACTAAGCAGAAATTGGACATCACCCTGGATTCCATCTCCGGGGGCAGCAGAGCTGTTTCCTGCTAAGCAACATAGATAATGGGCTTTGAAGGGTTTGTGTTCAAGCCTGGTTGCTCCTGCTTGAAGGCAGAGGGTATCCAAGAAAGTGAACATTTGGGGGGGGGGTTGGGACTTGAACTCTGGACCTGGGTGCTGTCCCCAAGCTCTTCAGCTCAAGACTACCATCCTACCTCTTGAGCCACAGTGCCACTACCAGTTTTCTGGTGATTAATTGGAGATGAGTCTCATGAACTTTTTAGTATCCAGACTGGGTTTTGCTCAGGCTGGTTTTGAACTGGAAGATTCTTATCTCCAATTAACCACCAGAAAACTGGGAGTGGTACTGTGGCTCAAAGTGGTAGAGCACTAGCCTTGAGCTGAAGAACTCAAAGATAGTGCATAGGCCCAGAGTTCAAGCCCCATGACCGACAGAAGAAGAAGGAGGAGGAGGAAGAGAGGAAGAGAGAGGAGGAAGAGGAGGAGGAAACAGAAGTAGCAGCAGCAGCTTCTGGTGGTGCATATCTTTAACCTCAGCACTTGAAACTGAGGCAGGATTATGAATTCAAGGCCAACCTGGGCTCCGTAGCAAGTTCTAGTTCAGCTTAGGCTACTAGTGATTCTGTCTCTAAAAAAGAGTCAAGTACCAATGGCTTAAGTCTATATTCCTACTTATTTAGGATGTTGCAATGACAGGCTTGCATTTAGAACTCAACTACATCAGAAAAGTTCACGAGGCTCCTGAACTCTTAGCTGGCTGCAGTGGTACATGCCTGTTACCCCAAGACACCTGGGAGAGATTGTGAATGGCAGAATTGGGATACCAAGCTCGCCTAGGCAGAAAGCTCCATAAGATTCCATTTCCAGGGCCAGACGTTTGGCCTACTAGTTAAGTGCTTGCTGGAATGTACCAAGACCTGGGTTCAATTCCTAGGCACCGCATACATAAAAAAAAAAACCCGAAATGTGTTGTAGGCTACCAAGAAGAAAAAAAAAAGCCAGAAATGGTGCTGTGGCTCAAGTGGTAGAGCTCTAGCCTTGAGAAAGCCCAAGGACAGTGCTCAGGCCCTGAGCTCAAGCCCCAGAACTGACAAAAAAAAAAAAAAAAGATTCCATTTCCATAAAGAGAAGCGGGATGAGGTGTCACACTCCTGTCATGTTTATGATGACAGAAATCCTAAATTAGGAGGATCCTGCCTCAGGAACAGGCCTGGGTGGAAAGAAGCAAGACATTATCTCAAAAATAACAGCAAATAGTCCCTTGGTTGTCTCATATTGTTACACTATCTCATTTTGTTACCTGTTACCTGATATATCGGATATATTTGTATTTGGTTATTTGAAATTGGATAGGGAACGGGGGAAAAACAAGATGAGGGGTGGGGGTGGGGGAGGGAAATGGGGACTAAGACATGTGAAAGGGTATCAATGTATGGGAATTAATGCACCATCTAGCTGGCAAATATCATGTAACCCCTTCTATTAATTACAATAAAAAATATATGAAAAAAAGTAACAGCAAATAATCAAGACTAGGTAACTGACTCAGGTGGTAGAGGACCTACCTAGCAAACAAACATGAAGACTTTTTTTTTTTTTTTTTTTTTGCCAGTCCTGGGCCTTGAACTGAAGGCTTGGGCAATGTCCTTGGGTTTTCTCAAGGCTAGAGCTCTACCACCTGAGCCACAGCACCATTTCTGGCTTTTTTCTATGTATCTGGTCCCAAAGAATTGAACACAGGTCTTCGTGCATGCTAAGCAAGCACTCTACCACTATGCTAAACTCCTGGCCCCACATGAAGACTTTTATTATCATTAATTATAAGAAAGTAAGAAAGCAGAAAAAGAGTAAGGAGGAAGCAGGAGAAGGAGGGAAGGAGGGGGGAGGAGGAGGAGGGGATTTGCAGCTGAGGCCCATCTGGTCCCCTGCACAGGGTGGGGGGGGCAGCTTAAGTCCCCATTCCAACTCCCTCTGCAACCACCTCCCCCCTGAGGCTCTCTTTGATCATGAGGTGGGTCTTTTGCTCTGACGTGGACAGGCAAGAGAGGATGTGGCCTAGCCCCTGGGAGGGAATGGTAGTTGGGGAGAGTTGCCAGAGTCTGCAAGCTCCACATTTCCCAGGAGCCACACTGCAGTGTGATGTGGAGAGGCCCATAGAAGATCAGAGAAGTCTAACTCCCGAGCAGTACCCGCAAGACCCGCAGGGCATGCTGGGAGGCAGGAAAGTGGGAAAGATGACCTTGGGAGGTTTCTAGTTTAGTTTACTGGTGATTAGAAGTGATTGCTGGACATGTGTGGGTGAGTGAGTGTGCAAGTGTGTGTGTGTGTGTGTGTGAGAGAGAGAGAGAGGGGGTTTGGAGATCAAACCTTCTGAATGCTAAACCTGCTCTCTACCACTGGGCTACCTTCCAGCCCAGCCTGCTGGACTTGACCAACACAGTTCAATACATCTACCTGACAGCCCAGCCTTCTCAGCCACATGAACAGGTGAGGTGTCCAACTGTGCCCAGTCCTGTAAGGTTAGGAAGGGACAAGCTCAGGAAGGAACAGAGCTCCCCAATCTTGGTCTATTCTGCAGCAGGAGAGTTTCCAGGATATGTGGGGTTAGAGAGGACACATTATGAGATAGGAGTCAACTTCAACAGGCTTCCAACCCAGGCAGGGAGAAAGTGCATTTGGTTTGGGAGTCATGGAGTAAGATGGGGAAGGAAGAGTGACCAAGCTCTTCCTGTATTCTTAGTCTCAGCCCAGGAATGAGAACTGGAGAGACTGAAGAACTTTCAGGGTTTGCTGGTTCTTCCAGCATTCTCCCCTCCCCACTCCCCTCCTATGACTCACTCCCACTGCCTCTCTCCACCCTCCCCCCCCCAAGGCCCTGCACATTCCAGGCCTAGCTCTCACAGCCACAGCCAGGCTGATTCAGCTGGCCTTAGCCTCCCTGAAGCAGACTCAGCTTTTGAAGTTCCCCTGGTCTTCAAACTCACTAGTTGACTCAGAAAGCCAGTGAGATCCCACTTCCCCTCTGACCTCTCTTTTATCTCATGCAGAGCAGGAGGCCAGAGGTGACAAGATGCCTGACTTGAGTCAGCCAGTCACCCAGATGCCTAGAACTACCTCCTCCTGCTTTCCTCCACATTCACACTGTAACCGTCACATGGTCCAAACACCACTTAGGTCACGATAGATACTTGCAAGAAGGATATTCAAGAAACTTTAAAAATGAAGAAGATACATCATGATACAAATATAAGTTATAAATTAATGATAATGAGCAAAACGTTAGAAGTATAGCTGTTGCTTAAATGGTAGAGTGTTAACCTTGGGCACAAAAAGTTCAGCAATAGCACCCAGACCCTGAGTTCAAGCCCCAGGACCAACACAAAAATAGGAAAAAAGATAAGCCAGACTCTGGTAATTCACATCTACAATTTCTGCTAGTGAAGAGGCTGACATCTGAAGATCAAGGTTTGAAGCCAGCCCAGGCAGGAAAGTCTGTTGAGACTCTTATTTTTGTTTTTTTTGGTTGGTCGTGGGACTTGAACTCTGGGCCTGGATGCTTTCCCTGAGCTCTTCAGCTCAAGGCTACCAACCTAGCCCTTGAGATACAGTGCCACTCCTGGTTTTGTAGTGTTTAACTTGAGATAAGAGTCTCACAGACTTTAGTGCCTGGGCTGGCTCTGAACCAGGGTCCTCAGATCTCAGCCTCCTGAGTAGCTAGGACTACAGGCGTGAGTCACCATGCCCGGCTGTGAGACTCTTATGTGCAATTAAACACCAAAAATAGTTGGAAGTGGAGCTGTAGCTCAAGTGGTAGAGTACTAGCATTGAGCAGAAGGAACTAAGAAATAGTGTCCAGCTCCTGAGTGCAAGCCCTAGAGCAGCACACACATACAAAAATAAACTCTGATCTCATAAATAATAAAAGAAGTGGGGGGTGGCAAAAATAATGGAAACCACTTAAGTAGAGAGAGGAAGCAATATGAATTATGCCCTGAAGTAGAAACGTCCATACTGATGAAGGAGAGGTGTGCTTCACACTCCCCCCCACCTCAGGATTCCAGGGAAAGCAAATCACATCTCTCTTCCTTACTAGTTGAAAGGAGCAATGTGTGTCTGCAGGATTCAAGAATGATGACAGCCAAGCGTGAATCTTAGTGGCCATGCTGGCCCTAAGTTTCACCACATAGTGCCTCAATGTATTATGAATAAGTGTATAATTAACCAGACATTTAGCTAAAGTCAAGCCACATGCATGATGGATCAGGGTGAATTGCTGTTAACCCTCCACCCCGGTTGGTAATGGAAGAGGATTTGTTGTTGTTTGATATGTTTTGTGCTGGTACAGGGCTTGAACTCCAGGCTTGTGCACTATCCCTGAGCATTTTTTTTCCCAGTCCTGGAGTTTGAACTCAGGGCCTGGGCACTGTGCTTAGACACTTTTTTGCTCAAGGCTAGTGCTCTGCCACTTGAGCCACAGCACCACTTCCGGCTTTTTCTGTGTATGTGGTACCAAGGAGTTGAATCCAGGTCTACCTGCCTGCCAGGCAAGCATTCTACCACGAGGCTCCGCTCCCAGCCTCCTTGAGCATTTTTGTTCAGTGCTAGCACTCTTCCTTGTTTTTTTTTTTGTTTTTTTTTTTTTTTTGTTTTGCCAGTCATGGGCTTGAGCTCAGGACCTGAGCACTGGCCTTGGACTTTCTCAAGGCTAGAGCTCTACCACTTGAGCCTCAGCACCACTTCCGGCTTTTTTCTAGGTATGTGGTACCAAGGAATCGAACCCAGGTCTTTGTGCAAGCACTTTAACTAGGCAAGCACTTTAACCACTAGTCCAAACTCCCAGCCCAGCACTCTTCCTCTTGAACCATAGCTCTACTTCCAACTTTTTGGCGTTTTTGTTGGAGGTAAGAGTCTTATGGACTTTCCTGCCCAGGTTTGCTCTGAATCAAGGTCCTCAGATCTCAGCCTCCTAAGCCAGTAGGAGTACAGGTGTGGGAACCAGCGCCTAGCTTTGGAAGGGGGATATTTGTTGATATTAAATCTTGGGACAACAAATGATCCCAAAGTGTTTCTGATTTATCTTGTATAGGTATTCTGCGATGATTTGGTTGAACAGCTTTTTGTTAAAATATAGCAGACTCAACCTGGCAAACTTGTAAAATATAAGATGCAGAAAAAGAGAGAGAAGGAGGGAAAGAGAGAGAGAGAGAGACAGAGACAGAGACAGAGAGAGAGAGAGACACAGATATTGGGTGAAAGAGACAGAAATTCTTAAGGCCAAAAGGAGTTGCTATTAAGTTTTCAGATTTTTTTTGATCAGTTTTTATTATGAGATATTTATACTTAACAGATAATAAAAATCACACAGGTACAATTTCATGCTTAGTAAGGCAAGCATCTACATAGCATTCAGAGAAAGAACTAGAGCAACTCCAATAACTTTGCAGTAATCCATGTGTCTCCTCTCTGGTAAGGTTTATGCTAGAATTAACTTGTTCTGGAATTTTGTATTTAATAGTCTCTGTTTTCTTTAAGTCTTTACATTACTGAATACTTTTTAGTTTTGAGCATTTTTGAACTTATGGAAATAGACTATAATGTATATAATGTTTCTCTTAGGGTTTCTTTTCGGGGGGAGGGGTCATGGGGATTAAACTCTGGGTCTGGGTACTATCCCTGAGCTCTTCAGCTCAAGGCTACTGCCCTACCCCTGAGCCACAGCCTCACTTCCTGTTTTCTAGTGATTAATTGGAGATAAGAGTCTCAAGGCTGCCAGGAGTTTGGCCTAGTGGTTAAAGTGCTTGCCTAGCATGCATGAAGACCCGGGTTCGATTCCTCGGTACCATATATAGAAAAAAAGCTGGAAGTGGTGCTGAGGCTCAAGTGGTAGAGCTCTAGCCTTGAGAAAGTCCAAGGACAGTGCTCAGGCCCTGTCCTTTTGCCAGGACTGGCAAAAAAAAAAAAAAGAGTCTCAAGGTGTCTAGTGCCTGGGCTGGCTTTGAACGGTGATCCTCAGATCTCAGCCTCCTGAGTAGCTAGGATTATAGTCGTGAGCCACTGTGCCTGGTTTGTGTGTTTTCTTTCTTTTTTAAATAGCAGTGTAGAGATTCACTAAATGTTGAAGTATCCTTAATATTTGTGGTGGTGATTCCTGGCTTTCCTTGAATCGGCTCTGAGTGACAAACATTTGAATGGTCTCTATTTTTGTTGTTAAAAGTGATTCTTGCACATGTCTTCCAGGCACCAATACACAAGAGTTTCTGTGGCCGAATTTCTAGTCTTCAACATCAATGTGTTTTTTTCCTCCCTACTGATCCTGGGGCTTGAATTCATTGCCTGGGCATTATCTCTGAGCTTTTTTGTGCTCAAAGCTAGGGCTCTACTACTTGAACCTCAGCTGCAAGACTACCTTTCTTTTTCTTTTTCTTTTTCTTTTTTTTCTTATTTTTTGTGCTTAATTGTAGATATGAATCTCATGGACTTTCTAGGTTAAGGTAGCTTCAAACCTCGATCTTCAAATCTCAGCATTCTGAGCAGCTAGGATTAAAGACATGAAACATAGATTCCCAGATTTGTTTTTTAGTTTCTAATTTCATAAACACAAAAACTCTTATTTTGCATTATGCTTTTTGGATAACTGTTTAAATTTTTGTTAAGCCTTTTGAAACACAGTATTATCTGAATATTCCCCTAATTTGAACATTTATGTCATTAACATTTTTTTGACAAATACAAATTTTTGTATAAGTTTTATTTTAAATATTTCAAAGCCACTTTTCTTCTCTTTTAAAAAATGTAAAATATACACAATGAAATTTTCAGTTTTAACCATTTTAAGTGTAAAATTCAGTGGCATTGAGTGAACTGTTTTGCCAAAATCACACTGTATAAGTTGTGCCCTTTTTTTTTTTCCAATCAAAATTAAAAAAGGGGCCGGGAGTTTAGCCTAGTGGTTAAAGTGCTTGCCTAGCATGCATGAAGACCCGGGTTCGATTCCTCGATACCACATACATAGAAAAAAGCCAGAAGTGGTGCTGAGGCTCAAGTGGTAGAGCTCTAGCCTTGAGAAAGTCGAAGGACAGTGCTCAGGCCCTGAGCTCAAGCCCAGGACTGGCAAAATTAAAAAAGAAAAAAAAAAATTAAAAAAAACACCACTAGTTGCGGTGGCTCCTAACTGTAATCCTAGCTACTCAGGAGTCTGAAATCTGAGGATAGCAGTTCAAAGGCAGCTTGGACGGGCACTAAAGTCCAATTAACTACCAGAAAACTGGAAGTGGCACTGTGGCTCAAGGGGTAGGGTGGTAGCCTTGAGATGAAGAGCTCAGGGACAGTGCTCAGGCCCAGAGGTCAAGTCCCATGATCGAAAAAAAATAAAATTAAAATTCTGTAACCATTAAGGGTTATATGACAGCTGGTGATTTATGCTGTAATCCTAGCTATACAGGAGGCTGAGATCTGAAGATCACAGCTTGAAGCCAGCCAGGACAGGAAAATCTATAAGACAATGATCTCCAATTAGGCACCAGGAAAAAAAAGAAATGGAAGTAGAGCTGTGGTTCAAAGTGGTAGAATATTATCCTTGAGCAAAAGGAACTCAAGGACAGCACCCAGGCCCTGAATTCAAGCCCCACAACTAACCCCTCCCCCCTCAAAAATATATAAGTTGCCTTTGTGTCTGGCTTAATTAACATAATATTTTCAAGATTGATCCATGTTATAGTAGGTATGGGATTTTATTGATTTTTAAAAGCCTCAATAAAATTTTTGTTGCTGCCTTTTTTTTTTTTTCTTTTTCTTTTCTGGTGTCAGAGTATGAATTTAGGGCCTGGGCACTGTCTTTGGGCATTCTCAAGACTAGTGCTAGATCACTTGAGCTACAGCACCACGTCCAGCTTTTTCTGTGTATGTAGTACCGAGGAATTGAACCCAGGGCTTTTTTAATTTTTTAATTTTTTTTATGGGTCATGGGGCTTGAACTTGGCTTGGGCATTGCCCCTGAGCTCTTTAGCTCAAGGCTACCTCCCTACCTTCGAGCCAAGGATCTCAAGTTCTAGGATAACAGGCACGAGCCACCTCACCAGGCTGAACTCAGGGATTTGTACAATGCAAGGCAAACAGTCTACCACTAGGTCACATTTCCAGCCCTCAATTTTTTTTTTCAACCTTATTTTTGGTAGAATTTTAGTTAGTAAGGTTGATTTTTTTGTTGTTAATTTTGCTGTTCTGTTCTGTGACAAGAATAGCCTTGACTTTCCCATCCTTCTCTTTCAGACTTCCCAGTGCTAGAATTATAGACCTACACCACGAAGATCTGCTTTTAATAAATCTTACTTAACATTGTTCTCCCTTTCCTACCCATTGTATTATTATTATTTTTTTTTTTTTTTGCCAGTCGCAGGGCTTGAATTCAGAGCGTGAGCCCTGTCCTTGAGTTTTCTCGAGGCTAGAGCTCTATCACTTGAAACCACAGCACCGAGGAATCAAACCTGAGTCTTCATGGTAGGCAAGCACTCTACCACTTGACTAAACTCCCAGCCCCTGGACATGTTTTTTTTTTGAGAAAAGTTCTCCACAGAGTCAGAACAATCAGAAGGAACGTTTTCTTTTGCTACAGTGTGTGTGTGTGTGTGTGTGTGTGTGTGTGTGTGTGTGTGTGTGTGCTTGCGCACAGGTGTGTCATGGGGCTTGAATTCTGGGACTGGGAGCTATCCCTGAGGTCTTCAGCTCTTCAGCTCAAGGCTACTGCCTTACCCCTAGAGCCACAGTTCCACTTTCCATTTTCTAATTGGAGATAACAGTCTCTAGTTCTTTAATGCCTGGGCTGGCTGTGAACCTCAATCCTCAGATCTCAGCTTCCCAAATAGCTAGGATTACAGGTGTGAGCCCTGCACTGGGTTTTTTCACTACATTCTTTTAAAGTCTGACTCTTGTTATGTCCTGCCTGATTTTCTTTTTCTTTCTTTTCTTTTCTTCTTCTTTTTTTTTTTTTTTTTTTTTCCCTATGGAGCATGGGGCTTGAACTTGGCCTGGGTGCTGTCTCTGAGCTCTTCAGCTCAAGGCTACTGCCAGACCCTGGACCGAAGCCCCAGTTTCTGTCTTCTAGAGCTTAACTGGAAGGTAAGAGTCTCAAGTCCTTTTGTGCCCGCCCTGGGCTGGCTTTGAACCTTCATCCTCAGATCTCAGCCTCCTCAGTAGCCAGGATTACAGGGCATGAACCACCTGTCCAGCTCTGCCTGATTTTCATTTCAAATTAGTTTACTGTTAAAATTAGTTGGCCTTCTTGATATGGCTACACTGATAGCTGGAATTTTTAGTTAGCATCTAAGGTTGCAAGTGACTACATCAAAGGGCCAGGAATTACCAAGGACAGTTGTTTTGAGGTGACAGTTTTTACTCTGGGCAAGATAACAAGAGCAACAAATGTTTCCGTGTCTAAGGGGGTGGGTGCAACAAATCCAAGAGGATAGCTGGGTTCCCAGAAAGTATGGGGATTTCCTTTTGAGGACATTACCTGCCTATTTGACCCGAGGAGAAAACAGAAAGGCAAAGGGACTTGGTATGTAATTCTGATAATTGCCAAACAACTACCCGGAGTTCTGAGCTGAGAAGGACTGAGAGGCTACCTGTTTAGTGCAAAAAGGGCATTTATCAATTGACACTGGGCACCACAAGACTGTCATAAACCTAGAATTAAGGAGCCAAAAGAGTCTTATTGGTTGTTCACTCCTAAGGACCAGCTATCTTAAAGGAAGTAAATTCCAGAGATTTCTTTTATGATAACCAAAATGATGATTCTATCATATTTATTTAAAACAAAAACCAGAAAGGGTTTAACATAGCATTTTAGTTAGAATAACTATCTTTTCAGATAGTATAAGAAATATTTACTCACTGTTCATTGACCATCTGTGAGCACTGTTACGACTGTCTGGGGGAATACTAGTCTTTGATCTCAAGGATTCCATACATAAAATTTAAAAACCAACATGAGTTTTTTTTTAAGACTCAGAAAAATAACAGACAGACGTCTAGTAAACTGGAAGGGAAGGGGTGAAGGAGCCCTGAAGTCTGAATTACTCTGAGCTTTTCCTAAAAAGAAAAAAAAAAACAACAACAAAAAATAACAAGTTTCTTGTTTTAGTGGGAAAAAGAAATTCAAGTATTTCGCATCTTTCTCCTCAACAGTTTGAAGTGCTTACAAGATAGGGATAGAGGGAAAGGAAAGGGGAAGAGGGAAGAAGAGAACTAGGGATAAGCATAGTGATTAAAAAGAGGGAAGAAAGGAGTTTCAGAGCAGAGGAGGAGGAGAATGCTAAGAGGGGGAAGAAAAACAACAAAGAAAAAGGAAAAATTGAAAAGAGGGTAAAGTTAAGGGGGAGGAGGAAAGGAATTGACAGTGTCGGGAGCAGGAAGAAAAATGGAGGAACAAAAGGAAGGGGAGAGAGAGGAGGGGGAGAAGAGAGAGGAGAGCTGGGCAGGGGGAGGGGTGGTGAGGAAGAGGAAGAAGAGATGGGATTGTGTACTTCATTGGAAAACCATTTAGAGATAACTCTGAATAACTTTCTATACACTTACAAACACATTTTAGAAATGAAATGGAAAGCCCCCACACATTCAATATTTTATCATAGAAACTGCTCAAATATTTCAGGTGGTGTTGTATAGTGGAAATTCAGCTGTCATAATTTCTAAAAATTTTGGGAGTGTTTGTGAGAGAGGTGGGTGAATCCAAACTCTAGATTAACTCATGCAAAACAGAAATCACTTTAAGAATTGTATCCTAATGCAGTCAATCAGTGTAAAAAGAAGTTTTTTTAGACTAGACCCCTTTTGTTTGTAAAATTGATTTGTAGATGAAGAAAGGTTGAAATGTTTTCTATGACTTTTTTTAAAATATATTTTTTATTGTAATTAATAGAAGGGTTACATGATATTTGCCAGATAAATGGTGCCTTAATTCCCACACATTGATACCCTTTCACATTTTATGACTTTTTTGATGAAGTATTAGTGAAGTAATAATATATTGCATTAATTTTTAGTTGAAAAACATCACATTTTTTCCTTAAGAATTTTGAAATGTTTGAAGGAACTTCTGGGAAAAAAAAATCTCGAGGAATAAAAGTAAAATCAATGAATCAAGAGTAAAAATTTTAAAATCGAGCAAAAGCTTTGGTTCCCAGCCTAAAAAATCCTTTTAGTCTTAAAAATACATTACCTATTGCATAGCTAAAACTTGAAATAACTTCATGCTGTTTCACACTGTAGCTGATGTATCTTGAATTAAGCAATTTAAGTAATTAAAAGATTGAGTTCAAGCACAAAATTAGCTTATTACTATTTTCATCTTAAATATTTAGGTATAGACTTCCTGTCTTTTTTTTTTTGTCTTTTGTTTTATTTTGAAAAAGAGCCTTTATCTTTTCTTGAATTGTACAATTTTCCTACAGATGAACCAGGGATCCATTTTGCATTTTGTGCTGCAGGGAATAAATAAAATTCATTATCTTTCAATCAAATGATTTTGGGCAAAAACAAAAAATGCAAAATAGTATAGTAGGAAGCATGGATTTAGCTGTTTCTATACACTTATCACCAGGGGTGATCAGAGTACTCTAATTTACTAACAAAATGAATTTGGAAATATCCACTTTAAAAACTTGAAAGAATGTTAAGCCCTTTCTTGCCTTAAAGTTTCTGCATTGTAAACCGGAGCCAAAACCAAAAAAGTGAGTTTTATAGTCTCACAGTGTGACTCACAAGAAAACATGTGGTTAAAGTTCTTTTTCTCCCTTTGAGTCCTTCTAGCTCAGATACACACACACACACACACACACACACACACACACACTTTTTTTTTTAATGCTTGCAACACATTGAGCACTACAATGAATACTAATTTGAGGGAGGAGAATATCATTTTCTGGTTATAGTTCTCTTACATTTTATGAGATATCCTAAACACATAGTTATCCTTATTTATTTGACAGGAGAAAATGTTGCATGTGCTTTTAAACTGGGACTAATTTACACTTTCTCAAAGTTTATAGGCATTTAAAAGAACCACACTTCAAATTGCAGGAAGGAACAGACAGACCATCCCAAAGCAGTAACTAAGAGAGCAGAAACAACTAAAAAAACAAACAAACAAAAAGAACCCCCAAAGTCCTTCAAAAGCTTTTCAGTCAGGAAACAGGGCTTTTTCTTTTTTCTATTTCATGCAACCATAATTAGTTCAGATTATTAGAAAACACAAAACTAAAAAAAATTCTATTTAATGTATTTTCCCCCTGCTTTTGATGTGTCCTTTTATAAAACATGCTAAAATTTTGAGACAGAAAAGTCACTGACAAAGGTTAGATTTAAGATGCAATATATATTTTGGGGATTTATCTAAAGAAGTTTAATGCAAAAAAGGGAAAAAAATGATACCCCAAATTTAAGTCCTATCTCTCCTGCACTATTTACAAAAGGTAGAAACTTCTAAAAAGTTGGTGCAATAGAGATCTAGAAATTGTTTATTTAATCTATTAGCCTGAATAAAAATAATGGTAGTTAGAAAAATTTGGAGGCAGCATGGAAAAGTACAGCAGCAAGTGAAAAAAATTAAAAGAATATAAAAGGATGACAAAATGTAAAACTATTACAAATGGGGGGAAGAGACATTTTAAAAACAAAACTAAGTTTGTATGACAATGATGGGATTGATTTGTGAATTGATTTTTCTCATTTACTTCTGTTTTTTTTTTTTAAAGCTGTTTTATTTTCTTGCATTTTCCACCTCTCTCTGCATGTATTTGTATGTTCACATTGGACATCAGAATCCTATCTTTAAAGTATAGTCTAATTTTACATTTTCTAAATGCAGAGGGGGGTTGAGTTGAATTCCACAAGGAGACCAAACATTTCTCTTAGAAAAAACCAAGGAGGAGATGGGAGGGGGGAGAGAAGAGTAAGAAATAAAAAAGGGAAGCATGATAATTATATTGTCATTAAAGAAAAGAACAAATATCCTACAGCTCCATTTGAACTTTTCCACAAACTAAATTTTACTTTTAAATAAAAAGTGCCTAAAAAAGCAACATAGAAAAATAATGAAAATACAATATTTCTCAGCTGTCTTTGCCACTAAACCAAACAAAAGAACACACACACACACACACACACACACACGAAGAGGAAGATGAAAACTTTTAGTGCTCATCTTCCCCATTCCTATCCCTAAGTGTGAGTCTTGACAAGAAACAACCCTTCTCTGAGGTTAATTTTAGCGCTGGGCACACTCAGAGGGGAGTAAACCAAGCATCAAACACCATTCAGTTCCCTCAACCCCAGCCTAAGATAGCCAGGTCACCGAGGCAAACCGTAGAGAGGGGAGGGCACATTCACTTCACTCAGCTCTATTCGGACAGCTTGTGAAGCCTCTGATTATATTCACAGAAGCCCTGTTTTTTGCGGAGTGTGTATGGGGGGGGACGGGCAGGATTAAAATTCAGTTTAAGTTGATCATTGGTTTCAATGGAGCACTAATTGATATACATGGTTAATTTTAAAACAATTTAAAATTACTGTTGGAGGTAAATTTGTATTTTCTCTAGTATTGCCATTTCAAACATTTTTTTAAAAGGACTAGTCTAATTATTTAGAGTTCTATTGTATTTCTAAATGGGGAAAAAGGCAATCTAAAAGCAGGTTGAATTCAAGGATTATGTTTTTTAAATCGATTCTCTTGGAGTGATAGGGAGAAGTCTAGACCTACTTTGTGTAGGCTGTAACTTGCTTTTGTTTTAGGGAAAGATAGTTAGGTATGTCCACCAGGGAGATAATTATTATCAACACCTAAAGATTTCACCGTGATCAAGTAAACAGCCCTAAACATTCCTGGGAGCTGGGCTGCCTTGCCCAGTTAGCCTCTTGTTCCTTATTAAAACAGAAAAGATTAAGAGATGGAGGACTACATTTAGGAAAAGGTGAAGGTCCACAGCTGCCCTTTTAGGACCACCTCCTCCTCCTTTTTTTAAAAAGCTCTTTCAAAAACCAAGTCTACAAACATCACCCAGAAAAGTCCCCAGGCAAGCGATCCACACATTCTCGCCAACACAGATTTTTTTTTTTTCTCCATGTCTACCCCGGACTGTAATTGTCCAGAATGGTTCTTTGCTCTTGCAGATTATCTCCTTTTTTTTTCATTCACAAAGATGTGTGTGCGTGCCTACTACGTGGTAAGCAGTTTCCAGCTCATTAGTTGGGTTTATTTAAAAATTATGCTTGTGGTGGAGAAGCTGAGGAAATTCTCAGAGTCAGATGGGGGAGGGGGGGTCGGAGGCGGTGCACACCCAGGCGTCTCTCACCTTCTTGGGCAGAAACCAACTAATAATACCCGACATAGTCTTTAATTCCTGTTGCTTTATGGGAAGAAAAAAAATGCTACACACACACGCGCGCGCACACACACACCCAAACCCGTCAAACACGTGGCACGCCAGAACAAAACGCTGATTTGGGAGGGTGGGTGGTGAAGGTGGCGGGGGAGATAGAGGCCGAGTGGCAGCCCTCCCCCTCCCCCTCCCCGCCCCGCCCCCGCGGCTTCGCAGCTCGCCGAGAAAATGGGAAAGGGGACAAAGGTGCTGGATGTGGTCTTTATAACTCCGGACTTCTTTATTCAAGGTGCGACATCCTCCTGCCCAAGGGTGACGAACCCAAGTCCGAATTGGCTCACTGACTCTGGAAAACAAAACAAAACCCCAGTTAACAATAAATAATAAGCAAAATCCACTCCTTCCCATCGGTGTAGTCAACACGTGTTACCGAGTCGGCCCGGGGCGCAGGCGACTGAGACAATGGGGTCGGGACGAGCGAAGGGGCGGGTCACCCCCTTCCTCACCTGCCCTCTCCACACACGTGCCCCGCCACGGAGTGAGTTCCCACTCCCGCGGACCCCGGGGCCGATCCGACACCCGCCTACTTCGGGGTGTCTCCACCTTCCTAACGCGTGGACCCCCCCTCCTCTTCTGGCTCGCTGGCCGAGGGGGCTCCGGAGTCCCGGGGCTGCGCTCTCCGCCGCCCCCGCGCCCACCCCCAGCCCCTGCCACTAGAAATTCGTTGGCTTCACCGGCCGCCCAGCTAGACACCCGGGGATCCCGAGATTGCGGGTGCAGCGCGCGTCCCGCGCACCGCCGCGTCGCCGGGACTCCGAGGCGCGCGCGGCGCGCCGCCCCCTCCCCCACCGCCCCGGAGGGAGGGGGTGCGACCGCCCACGTGTCGCCCCTGGCCGGGTGGGGGTCTCTCTCTCGGGATCGCGGAGCCCGAGGACCTGGACGGAGTTTAGAAGGGACCCGGGCGGCTCCGCCCCCCCCTCCACGGAGCGAGCGGGGAGGGGCTGCCGCCCCCTCCCCGAGCTCCCGCCCCTCGCTTCTCCCAGCGCGGAGCGGAAATTGCCCCCTCCCCCCGCGGGTCTGACCTGGGGACGTGGGCGGGGCTTCGCCGGCCCCCCGCCCCCGCGCGGGCGGCCACAAGCCGCACCCCAAACAAAGTTCGGAGACCCCAGCCCCGCGCCCGGCGACCTGCGCCCGGTACCCCGGACGGAGCGGGCGCGGGCGCGGGGGGCCCTCCACCTGTCTGCCCCCGCCTCGCGGTGGGAGGGGGGAATCGCTCGGATCTCCGCCCGGTCACTCCCTCCCGGAGACTTCCCCCTCGGTCTGTTCGGGTTAGCCCTAGCGACCACCCATCTTACTACTCTCCCACCGGTGTCCAGGGGTCTTCTCGCGCCACGGATGTGGGCTCCCCCCAGACCCCCAGAATGTTGTCATTTGATAGCCAGAATCTGCGCTCGAGCCGCCCCTTCCCATCGGGAATACATGATTTCCTGGGGGGGGGTTCCTCATTCCCCACCGCCATCCCCCATGTTCCCAGCTTCGCGGTCCCGCGCTCGCGGGGGTCCCAGAGTCCTGCGCCCCGGAGGCGTGGGGTGGGGGAGACTCGGGGGGGGTGGCGACGTGGGCGGAGAACCCCGACTTCGGAATCTAGGGGAAAAGGCGCTTTTCTTTTTAAACCACTGGCTCGTGCGACCCCTTCCAGAAGACCCCAGAGTCCTCGGCTTCTCTTTGTCTATCTCCGCGTCCCCCGCCTGTCAGTCTCTAGCAGTGTATTGGGGTGGAATGGGTAACCCAGCCCCCCTGAACGAATAAAAAATAATAACCGTACGTTTTATTCTTAAAACACAAGAGGAGATTTTGGGGTTCCATTCCCGCCTCCAGTTCAGGTTAAGGTGGGGAGCTGGGTGGGGGCGGGGCGCGTCCCTAGGGGCCAGGTTCTCGCCCAGGGGGAGGGGGCGAGGGGATCTTGGGGGCTCCGTCTCCAGGGCCCCGCTTCACCCAGGGGATGAATGGAGTGACCCCCCCCCACGAGATTGTTGGGTTAGGTCGGTGGAGGGGTCGAGGGGCCCGGTGGCGTCGGGGGTCTTTTCTTGCTGGGTGGGTGGGGGCTGTCACCACGTGGCTTAGCCTTTTTTTTTTCCGCTCCATTTTTTTTTTCAAGTCGATTTTATTTAGAGGCGGCGCCTGGGCGGCCGTGGAGAAACGTGACACACCAGCCCGCTCGGAGGGGTTTCGGACCGAAGGGAAGGAGCCGCGCTTCGTCCTCCGCCTCCCTGCGCGTCGCGGGCACTTCTCCCGGGCTCCCCGCCGAACTCTCCCGCGACCCCCGCGCGCCCTCCGCCCGCCGTCCCCGCCCCGAGCTCCGGACAACTTCAGGGGTGGGGTGCAAAGAAAGTTTGCGGCTCTTGCCACCGGCCTTCCCTGTCTCTCTCGGCCTAGGAGGCTCCCGGCCCGCCCGCCCGCGCGCGCTCCCCACTCGGCCTCGCCCGGGACCGCGTCCAGCCCCGCACCGTCGCCACCATGAACAAGCTTTACATCGGCAACTTGAACGAGAGCGTGACCCCCGCCGACTTGGAGAAAGTATTTGCGGAGCACAAGATCTCCTACAGCGGCCAGTTCTTGGTGAAGTCCGGCTACGCCTTCGTGGACTGCCCGGACGAGCACTGGGCGATGAAGGCCATCGAAACTTTCTCCGGTAAGCGCACGGCCACCTCCCCGGAAAAACCACTGCGAAATCCCGAAACAACGGAGCCTCGCACCTCCGCTCGCGGGGCCCGCTCTCCCTCCCCCCCCGGGCTACACCCACCTCCCTCGACGCCCCCCCCCCCCCGCACGGAAAGATTCCCGACCTCCAGCTCGGGGTTCCCCTTCCTCTCCCCCCCCCGACGAGGCGGGAGCCCCCCCTTGGGCAGCATGGGGGAGGGTGGCACCTAGGTCCCCACCGGGGCGTCATTTCCACGTCCAGCCCTTTCCCTGGACGCCCCCTCCCTCCTGCATGGATTCCCACCTCCCCTCCCTGGCTCCCAGGCCTTTCCAGGCGTGGAGGGGGTCCCCAGATCACCTCCGATCTCCTGGCTTTTTTTTTGTGGAGACTGCAGCCCTCAGGCAGGGCATGAGAGTGAGGGGCTCCCGCCTCCCGCCCAGGACCTGGGGCTTGAGCCATTTTGATTTGAAAGTGGGGCGTGAGCGGGGTGGCGCGGTGGCGCCGGGTCGCCATGCTGCTTCCCGAGACGCCGAGGCTGGGCCAGGAAGCGCGCGCGGTGGTGGCGGCCGGGGATCCACCCCGCCCAGCCGCGCTCGCCGGGTCCCCCGCTTCCCGACCGTCTCAACGCCCCCCAAGTCCTCCATGGTCCCTCAGAAGAAAAGTTTAATTCTGCACTCTCCACCCCACTTGCTGAGAAATGGGGTGCCCTCCTTTCCTGGCGCCTTCGCCACACATCTGGGAGCCAGAGAGGCAGTGCGCTCACACCTTTCCCAAATGGGGTCCCCAGAGTCATCCATGCATCTAGTCTCCGTGGATAAGCAGAACAAAAATATCAATGAAGGAAAGAACGAATTGATACGGTTGCACCATTTCTCAGGCAACCTTTGCCCACCCAGGCGGGGAAGCCACGCTGTGCATTCCCTGGGAGATGTGAAATCCCGAGTAGCTATGTCCCTTCCCCCTTTCACCCCCCCCCACTCATTCTTTTCCTTTTTTTTTTTTTTTTTTAAAATCTTTAGGGAAAGTTGAACTGCAAGGAAAACGTCTAGAGATTGAGCACTCTGTCCCCAAAAAACAAAGGTAGGAAAGAGATCTTCTGAAGGGGGGCAGGGGGGGGGGTGTAAAGCTGAGAGCTGTGTTCTGGGGTCCATAGCGTCTCCAGTGAAAGAAACTCATTACTGGCCTTCCCACCACCAACTCCGGATGTTGGGGGCTGGGAGGGAAGATTGGCCAAGATCTTGTTGTAATGGGTGTTTAACAGCTTAAAAAAAAAAAAAGTTGAGGCTGGGGTAGGCTAAAGGATGAAAAGGAGAAATTAAAGAGAAATAAATATCAGAGTAGAAGCTTTTGTTGAGTTCAAAGTGGGGGGCCATTTTTTTATTTTTTATTTTTTTGTAGGAGAAGCTTAAACTATTTGAAGAGTTTAAGCTCATGATGATGGCGATGTTTGCAACTTCCTAGCAGGCCTCATTTTGTTTTTTTCCCACCCTAATTAAGCGGATTTGGGGGCGTCCTTCTCTACTCCATAGGGGATATAGAATGAGCTTGCTTCCTGTCCCCGTCCCCTCCCCCCAGTCCCCTTATGCTTGTAATTTATATTTCTATTACAGTATGAGGAATCTCCTTCCTCAGACTCCTGGTCCCCATCCTTCACATTTTATATTGTCCCCTCCCCAACTGAATTTTCTAACGAATATGCTTTGGCTGTGTACTATCCTTTTCGACCCCCCCACCCCCACTCCCTCAGTCCATTGTTACCAGGGGACCATCTGGGATGAGAGCTTTGTGTTCAGGCTGTGAGCTGAGGCTCTTTGGAGGGTCTAGAACTCCGAGGATGAATGGTTGTGTGCGTGCATGTGCGTGCGTGCGTGTGTGTGTGTGTGTGGTGTGTTCCAATACACTTACCTTCTCCCTTCAGCAAAGTGGGGCATCTCCAACATGTTTCCCAAAAACTGGTGAATTTCAGGTCTTCCATTGAACTCTGAAATTTTTGTTGACCTCTGGCTGGGAAGTAAGTGTAAAGGCAACCTTTCTCACATCAGACTTTAAACATGTTGACAGTACAGTTTTTGGCTAGTTGGGGACAAACTCAGTAAATTTTTGGTCTCTCCCCCACTCCCCCATTTTAACAGAAAAAAAACTTGGTGTATTTCTGGCCTTTTCTGAATAGGAAGATGAGGTGGGGTAACTGTACTGTTTTGGGGGAGTTTAAAGAATCTAGGAAGTTTAACTGGAAATAATTTGTTCATTGGTTTAGCTTGGAGATATTTAACCAACTTGGAACTATTGTGTCTATGTCTATAGGTGATCGATGTATCTGGTTACTATGTTTCTAGAGTTTGCTATTTAACCTCAACTGCTTGGACTACTCTTATTGGGAAGGTAGAGTTAAAAGTGAAGCAGCAATAAAACTGAAACAAAAAAAAGTCATTATTTTGAAACATTTCCTGGAGATAGAATGAGAAACAAATATTGACAATAGTAGATACACAGAGAAGATCCTGGTTATTTGAATTTTAAACTGTGTGCTGATGAGAAATACCTCTAAATAAACGAAAATCTAAGATAGGTGAACTTTTTTTTTTTCTCTTGGATGGTTTAAATTTTAAAGGGAATGAAGCGAGAAAAGCATGCAAAATAGCAAAATGTGATGAAATGGAACTGAAAACATTTATATTTTAATTTTCATGGTGCCCTGTATTTATGGATCTTTTTCCTCAAACCATCTGCTTGCTTTTAAGCCATTTCTAGGCTGTGTGTTCCCTCCAAAATGCAGCACTGAGGGCTCTTTTGAGTTGGGAGTGGGGAGGGGGTTTGTGAGAAGACCGGGTTTGAAAAAAAAAAAAAACCTCCCTTTCCACACCCATACTAAATTAGATCTTTTGTGTGTTCAGCCCCTTCCTGAAATCATTTTTGAGTCCAAACATTGAGTCAATTGTCTTTTTCTTTCTCTTGGGTGGGGGGTGTACTGGTGGTAAAGGACTTCATTTTTCTAGCATGAATCAAATTTTCAAGTCCCAGGTTTTAAAAAAAGTAAGAGTTTGTTTTCATTCAGTGAGTTTGCTCTATCATTTTGTGTTCTTGGGGAAGCATGTTGTGGGATGTGTTTTCAGTCTGTGTCCTATTCCTTCAGTTGAGTTTGTTACTGGCTTTTCAGTCTCATGTCTATACAGAAAGAAGCTAGTTAGTTCATATTCCAAACCAAATGGACAACTACACCCCTGGATTTGGTGTAGAGTGTGTTCTTGTGTTTTCACTGTTTAAAACAACTCTCCCTAATACACTCAGTTCCAAAAGAATTAAGAAAAAAAATCGCATAACAATTCACTTACCTAAATGTTCCAGTTTTTCTTTTTTTTAAGGGAAGAAATCAAATAAAAAAATGCATTACAGAAGTACCTTTGAGGAGCTCTGATTTAAAAGTATTACTATATTTTGTTCTCACTCTGAATCTCTTTGATAAGTATAATTTATATATTTCTAATGGCTCAAGAAACAGAATACTATATATTTAAACTGAAAACAGCAGACTTGAGTTTTAAGAATTTGTGGCACTGGATTTCACTAGTAACTGCTAACCTTCCCCAAACCTCTCTTTTAGCCAGTGTTGGAATTTGGTCAGCAGTTTTTTAGTGAGAATTTATTGGTATTTGCTGTCAAAACTTGCAATTTTGGAGAGTTTGCTTTCTTTTGAGAAACTCAAAGTAGTTGAGGTGCCATCTTAGGAGCTTTGATGAGTTCAGGAGTGATTTACTTTTTAAGAAATTAAACTTACTTTACTTGCCACTGAGGTATGCTTAATTTTTCTGGAGGAATGTGACTTTGAGATAGTATATTTGCTGCCAGCTGGTGTCATCAAAATAAAGGGTGTTATTGTTTAAAATGTGACAGGTCCCTGAATTTTTGTAGGTCTGAAATGTCAGTAGTTATGAGCTTTTTTTTTTTAAATTCCCAGGTTAAGGTGATTTTTCTCCTCTACTTTGACTTATAGTGTCCTAAATCTCCAACTATTAAAATGAAAATTGTTCTCATAACCATTCATAGAAGTTTGAAAACTTTCAAAAGAGAAAGTGTTTGGACTTGATTTTAATCTTACTGTTTAATTCTCTGGTGTTAGCAGTTTAAAAAAAATCTGCCTTAAAATTGCAGAAAATAATTGGCAGTTTTATTTTTAAAAGTTACTTAGTAGAGGCTCTGAATGGAGATCACCAACTCTTTTTCAGAACAAGCTAGGAGTTTTTATCCTTTGCTTTCAGAAATAAGTTTTTCATTTAATAAAAGAAACAACCAACCTGACAAAAATCCAATCAAGAGTCAGAGCTGCAATGAAAGAAAGAGGGGCTTGAAAGGAGTGAAAAATATCAGATTAAGATTTTCAGGTGGTTTTACTTTAGTGGTTTTAACTATGACTTAGTATCTAAATCGCAAAGAAAGTAATTCTTATGAAGTAAAACATGAATACATAGGAACAGGATTCAAAAAGTAAGTTTAATGTAGAAACAATTTATGACTTAGTAAAAATATTTGCTTTCCAGCATTTTCTTTTTTAAAAAAAAGGTACATGGAAAGATGGTTGAGGCTTAAAGTTTTTCTTCTGTTTAGAAGAAAGGGTGGAAATTGGGATTCCTTCTTTCTCATTCATTACAACCTAGAAATTAAACTTTACGAATTCATAAACTGAGTTTCTTTCTTCATTTGGTCCAGGTCAGGATTTTTTATTGTTGTTGCTGGTCCTGGGGCTGGAACTCAGAGCCTGGGTGCTGTCCCTGAACCTCTGTGCTCAAGGCTATGTTCTACCACTTGAGCCACAGAGCCACTTCCTGCTTTTTCTGAGTAGTTTATTGGAGATAAGAATCAAACGAACTTTTCTGCCTGGCTGCCTTGGAACTGAGATCCTCAGATCTCAACCTCCTGAGTAGCTAGAATTACCAACAGGCTTGAGTCACAGATTCCCAGCTGGTGGTCAGTATTTTCAGAGGAGACTTTCCTAAGTGGTATTTGTCTCTTGGAAGCATTACAGGTTTCCAAAACCCCTGATTTTCTAACCCAAATTAGAAAGATGAAATTTTACTCTGATGGTTTCTCCTGGAGAACTCTTTTAGTGATGAAGGGGAAGAATTATGATTCCCATCACTAACTTACTCCAAATATAGTTAACTATTCCAGATGTATAGCTTCTCATTGCACAGCTTTTGGTGGAAAAGCAAAAACATTCTTATAATCATGTTTCAGAGATGAAATAACATTCACAGTTGGAAGAATCTTGATTCAAAGATTCTGAGCGTCTAATCTTTTAAAATAACTAATATATGTTATTTGAATCTATTTTATGTGTGTGGCACTTTTCAGGGCTTATTATATTATTTTTTTCTCCCAAAAGAGTCCATTTATTCTTTGCTTTTGTATAATAAGCCATTTGACAAAGTTAACATGGAGGTCTAGTGAACATATACTTTAGAAACACTTCAGAATTTCAGAAGGTTTAGTTGAGTCAGATTATAGTGCCATTTGTTGAAGTTTAGAGTTTGTGAAGAAAGTATCTTTGGGTCTTATGTTTATTGATTGTTGTAGTTCTAATAAATGAATGAATGCATAGCTTTGGAAGAACTGACATTTTCCTAGCTGTTACAATTTAAAGTCAGTCTTGTTCTCTCACTCCCCATTCTCCTGAAAAAAAAAAATTTAAATATGTCCAATGTCTTCCAGTAAGTGCAGTTTAGATTTGGGGATGGAGTTATTAGAGAGAGAAAAAGTGGGGGGAGCTGGGAGAAAGGGAGGTTGGGGGAGAGACTTCTTGCCTCCCTTTAAGAGAAGTTGAGGCTGTGCCCAGTGAGGACACTGGGTTTTGGAGACAACGCATGTCAAAGCTGTTTTTTGCTTCGGGAGTTGACCGCCTTCCCCTTCCCCTTAAAAATAGAAAGAAACAGAAAAAAGACGGTGTGTGGAGGGACTCCTGCGCATGGGGAGCTCTCCGGAGAGACCCCGGCATTTCCCTGCCAGCCCGCCCGAGTCCGGTGCGCCCCGGTCCCACCCCGGGCCCAAGCTCGGACCCGTAGTGCCATCTGCACCAAGAGTCTGCGCGCCAAGAGGCCGCGTCCCGGGCAGTTCAGTTCGCCTTCCGCCTTTTTAGTCAGCCCCTGGCCGAAAACATCCGCAGGCCCGTAGCCCCCGCCCCGGCCAGGACTTTCTTTTCCAGGAACCCCAAGATTCCCTCCTGCTGCTACACCCAGCCCCTGACCCGACCAGATCCCAAATATCCCGAGGCTTCCCCTGGCCGGGCCACAAATCCCCTTCTGAGATCTTTCCATTCGAAGGCAAAGGGCTATGGGAGTCAAACTGGAGTGAAAGGAGGGAGAGAGTGGGGAAAGAAAAATGAGAGGTGGAGAGAAAATGGAGGTGCATGGAGCCTCTTACTCCGAAGCTAGGGCCCCTTAGCCTGGGGAATGGGACCTCCAAGAGTCAACAGTGTCCATTTATATAAGGGGTAATCTTTACAGAATGAGCTGGCTGCACATCCCAGAGGCAGAGTAATAATAGAAAGGAAGGGTTGGGAAGGATCCATTTTATTCATTCAGTACACCATAGACTACAGGTTTTCCCATTGGCTTTATGGAGCCTTGGAGGAGCTTTCTGTGTGTTTGTCTGTTAAAAAATGTTCACCACCGTTTTTGCATTTCCCCTCTCCTCTTCTGTGCCTTTGAAAAGCAGAAACAGAAGGAAAGGTCTCAAAGATATGCACTCAACACAGCGGGTGCTCATTTGGTTATGAGAAAATTTGGTTTGGCTAGAAATGATTTTAGAAGCTAGAAGAACATGGTTGCAGGAATGGATTGCCAGCAGGCAGATAATCAATCCCCAGTTAGTCACTCAGTCCTAGTAGAATCTGGGTGGATCTTGAAGCTTTAAAAGAGGACCATGTGCTTGTCAGCAACAGAGAAAGGCTCATGCTAATACTTAGCTTTTTAAGCACCTCTTTTCTATCTTTACATCATAGTGGGTCTGCAGTAAATATATCAAAGGACTTGGTAAATAAAACGTGTGTTGATTATGAAAAATACATGGGAGAAAGTGGTCTGGACCTCATAATTTTGATACAGTTGGAGAGAAAACCTGATTACAATGCCCTGAGATGTAATCAATATTGTCAGTTCAACTCCCAAGAGCATGGCTGACCATCAGTAACTAGACTGCTTTAGAAAGAAATAACAGCCAATAGCTGGATGATGAAAAGTTTTGGGCTGGATTGTCTAGCTATTTTCAAGACTCCTTGGGACAAGTCTGATAATGGAAAAAAAAAATGGCAAGAACTATCTGGGAAGTTTGTTCGTGGGTTGGACCAGGTGGTAGGGAACTTTTATCTCAGCAGGGCAAACAAGGAAAGTGGGAGATTCCCATTTTGTCTAATGTTTTGTGAATTCTGGGTCAGTTGTTTATAGTTCCTTAGGAAAAGAGGGCTAAGGAGAATTTATGAGTTTTAAAATGTTAAGTTCACACCTGCTTTTAAAAAAAAAGATCAATCTTGAAATGGAAACTGTAAAAGTGAGTAATATTTGATCATATGGTCATATGATTTGGTTTGTTGATTGGACAGAACTTGAAGGCTTTAGAGAAGAAGTTAGAAAATTCAGAAGATAGTTTTAAATTTATTTTTGTGGTGCTGGGGATTGAAACCAGGGGTTCAGAAAAATCTTAAAATGAAGCTATTCCTACGTGTAAAGGTTGTTTCAGAAAATCTAAGAATGTTGGATTATCTCTGTGAGCTAATGTTTGTTTCCCTGGAGGTGAGGATAAGAATCATTCAAAATTCTTAACGCCTCCAGGTGGGAGGAAGTTCTGAGATCAGGTCAGCTCGGTCTTTTGACCTGCACTACCCTGCCCTACTCGCCTCCAGATGAGTCAGTACTTTAAAAGCATTTTGGATGCTCATGGCTTATGGCCCTAATCTTAGCTACTCAGGAGGTTGAGATCTGAGGATTATGGTTTGAAGTCAGCCAGGGCAGGAAAGTCCAAGAGACTTTGATTTCCAGTTAACCAGAGCTGTGGCTTAAGTGGTAGAGTGGCACTAAGGCAGAGCACCCCAGCTCTGAGTTCAAACTCTAGTACAAGATCCAAATATAAATAAAGACCTCATTTGCTGTAACTGTAAAGTGGTGCTAAGCATAGCATATTGTGTCCTCTTATAGGTCTTTACAGTTCTCTCCTTTACCCACCCTCCACCTTGAAAATTGGAATTGATGAAATACTTTGGGTACTTGAAAATGCAGCCATTTACCTTGTCTGGTCTTTTCTGTACTATGTATGGAAGCTTGGATATTTATCTAAGGCATCAGATTAGGGTGTCTTTTCTTCCTTCCTTCCTTCCTTCCTTTCTCCCTCCCTCCCTCCCTCCCTTCTTCCCTAAACAGAGTCATAATAAGTAGTTCAGGCATGTCTTTGGCATATATTTTATATGGGTCAGTAATGGTTATGAATGTTGAAAGCGTTGTGTAGAGGATGCCATGAAGAGAAAGTTTATTCATTTTACTTATTTGGTATTGGGATTTGAACTCAGGTCTTCCTGCTTGCTAGGCAACTGTATTCTTGAACCCAAGCCAGGGAAAGTCAGCTTCAGGAAGAGGGAGATAAATGGAGCTCATCTCGGCATCTCTGTGTCATGGATCCTTATAGTTGATCTCTTACCCATCATTTCCCAACAGAAAGCTTAGATCAGATGAGCATGTTGAAGAGAACTAGAATTGGATCTTGATACCCTGAGGTCAGAGCAGGTTCCTAGCTGTAAGTCTCATGCTGTGGTTTCAAAGGTGCATGTATGTAGCAGGACACTGGGCCATAGGGAAATGACCTAAGTCATAGCTGAGAAAAGTATAGTAAGAATTCAGGATGGCAGGGACTGTGATGCGTCCACTTGGGTTCTAAGGAAGGAAGAGCAGCTTCCCTCACCCAGCTGGGGACAGGTAGGGTGGATGGGGAAAAGGTATGTGCATCTTAATTAATGTTCTGTTCCTGATAAGCCAACACAATAGGCATTCTGGAGTTGTGGATTTCTGGATGCCCAGGAAGTGGCTGAAAATGTTTTTTTTTTTCCTTCCACTGCCTTTGTAGGTACCTTACATTCCATCTCTCTGATCCCTCGGTCAGCAAATAGCTCCCAAAGGTGCACTCAGAATCCACTTCCATGCCATTTCCTCTCTTCAGCTCTCTCAGCTCAATTTGAGCATACCACAGACACACAGACAGACAGACTGACAAGCGCGCGCGCGCGCGCACACACACACACACACACACACACACACACACACACACACACACACACACACACACACACGCAAGCATGCAGCCTCAGCCCCAGCTCAGGAGTAAGGAATGGGGTGGGGAGAGGAAGGGCTTCCAATCCGGATGTGGTTTCTGGCCCTTTAACAGGCTTGTGACTTTAATCAGCTACTATAAAGAGTTTTACAATTAGTTTATGCAGAATGATATGTGTTGCATTTGGGATTGCTTGGGGCTCATCAACTTCCCATTAGGTTCTCTGAGGAGGAGAAAATGAGGGGAGACAGGAACTGAAATGGGGGCTGCTGGGTGAAGGGAACTTGCTGAAGTTGTCTATTCAGAGTCCCAATCATTTATTCCTCTTTGCCCTGGAGGTCTCTGAGTCACTAGGGAGGAGAAATCTAACAGTAATGGAGACCACTTGCTCTGCTTTATTTTTTTTTCCCTCTCTGCTGGCACCGGGGCTTGAACTCCAGGCCCAGGGTGCACTCTTCCTTAGCTTCTTCCACTCAAGGCTAGCACTCTACCACACCTCCACTCGCAGCTTTTTTGCTGGTTAATTGGAGGTCATAAGGAGTCTCATGGATTTTTCTGCTCTGCTATCTTTGAACCTCCATTCTAATATCTGAGCCTCCTAAGTAGCCCAGTCAAGCATGAGCCACTGGCTTATAAAGCAAAGAAGATCCTGTACAGGAGCCAAGGCTCTATGTATCTGCAGCCCCATATTCCATTCCATTCAAGAACCTGCAGAATTCCAGTGCTGGCTGGGGCCATAGCAGCAGACATCTTTTCTTTGTAATTGTTTGTATGTATGCATGCATGCATGGATGTATTTATTTATTGGGCATGCACTGTATTACTGAACTACATTCCAAGCTCAGGGATTCATGTTCACTCCAATAATATTTCACATAAAAGGAAGAAAAATCAGGCTCTGGTAGAGAGTGCTTGCCTAGCATGAGGAAGACTTGATCCCTATCACCAGAAAAAAAGGGGGTGTGGGAGAGAAGAAAAAATTAAGCTTAAGCTCCTTAGAAGAGGTTTTAGAGGTGTCCCCACTTTTTAGAAGTAAGCAGCAAGGTTCTTCTGGAATGAGCTCTGAGGGGAGGCAGACTGGTCTTCACAAGCCCTAGGTATCTCTTAAGATCATCTTCTCTTTACTTTCCTATTTTTCCTGCCTTGCTGGCCATCCTGAAGGAGTAGTTTCCTTCTTATTTCTGTCTACAACAGGAATGTTACCCATCTAGTCACAGGTTTCTTTGCACTTTTCTTCAGATGGAAAAAAATTCCATTGTCAGCAACTTTTGCTGGGCGGGGGGATTGTGTATGAAATATATTTACTCACTCAGTCATTGGCCATTAGTGAGTAAACACACATACACATACACACCACTACCACCACCACCAATATCCCTGAGAGGAAATATAGACAGTACTGACTTTGGTAGTAGTTTGCACGGTACTGCACAGGTTGGCACCTTCGATTGTGTAGGCACTCACTTTTACTCAACTATTGAAGAGTCTACTATTATGTGACATTTCCTTCATTAGATAGTAAAAAGAAAACAAGGGACAAATGAATGCTTTTATTTTTTAGGTTTTTAGGAATGACTGGATATAGCAAGGCTTAATTTTCCTTGGAGAGTTTTAAGCTTTTCTCTTTTTCCTTGTTTGGTTTTATTTTATGTCTGAGCTAGGTGGCTGGTCTCAGATTCAGGTGATTCAAAGCTTGGACTACAGACTCACATCAATGCAACCACAAAAAGAATCTGGCTTTTTAAAGACCATTGCTGTTTTTTTTTTTTTTTTCATTTCTGGTTTTGCAATTGCCAACATGGTGGGTCACTTCTTAATCATAATTGAAAAAGGAACCTTTGCCTGACCCCACTCCTACATGAACTCTTTTATTTATTAGATTTTTACTTTGTTGTAATGGGTTTGCTTTTCAGGGTGGGGAAGGCAGACCTGGTCTCCCTTCCAGGGAGTTACCGGACAAAGTCCGGTGTTTTCTCTTTAGACCCAGGAAAGCAGACTGGGGCTGCTTGGAGCTGGGGGGGGGGGGGGGGGGCTTCATGCCCTCAAATGGGAGGCACACCTACCCAGAATCTGTGATGCCAGAGGGTCAGCTAAGGAAGGGTGCAGCTAAACTGGGTGCAGGGAATTAAAGCAAAATAAAAAAAACCAGGAGTAGATTAGGGGACTGGGAGCTATTTGTGGAAAGGCAATTCCTGGTATTCAGTGGGGGAGAAGTTACAGGAAGGTATAGATAGGGCCCAGATTCATGTTTATTTCACTCAGCATCTGTGCTCTTGTGTTTGGAGAAAAAGACCTACAATTATATCGAACTTTGTTTTTGAGTATCTCTTTGTAAAGCTAGGTCTTGTTACTTCAGTCCCCTAAGAATCCCAAAGTTTATTCTTTTCTTTCTACCCAAGGAAGCAAAGCTTAGTGTGGCTCCTATCTAAGCCCTGGGCTTCTATCTGGCCTTTTGTCTTCAAGGCTAAGCTCTCTCAAAGGTGGAGGCTGGTGGTAACACTCACTGTGGTGTCCTTTCCTGAGCATATTAGGGTGTATAATATTAGCAAATGAAAACCTACCCACCATGCATTGCTATCTTCTTTGCCTCTTTCCACCATGAACTATAGGACTGTGGGTGATGAACATATCCCAACCTTTCTCTGTTGAATGGGCAGCTGAGATGGGGAAGGGGCCTCTGCTATCAGAAGGCAGGGTTCAGATACAGCCTGCCTTTTTTCCACCCCTGTGAGTGGTGGAATCTGGGGTCTGCAGGCCTCTGTGCTCACCTGGGTCCTCCAGAAGCCTCATAAGTAAGCTGGGCAGGTACTTTGAGGGTTCCTTCCCCTGTTTTCAGTACTGGAGTTTGAACTCCCAGCTTGAGTTTGTCTTCTACTTGAGCCACACAACGTTTATTAGTATTGCCAGTCCTGGGGCTTGAACTCTGGAACTCGGGGCATTATCTTCCCAACTTCTTTTGCTCAAGGCTGGCACTCTACCAATTGGGCCATAGTGCCACTTGCAGCTTTTTTTTTTTGGTTATGGGATTTGAACTCTGGGCCTGGGTGCTGTCCCTGAGCTCTTCAGCTGCAGGCCACTGCCCTACCACTTGAGCCACAGCGCCACTTCTGGTTGTCTAGTGGTTAATTGGAGTCTCACAGACTTTGTGCCTGGGCTGGTTTTGAATCGAGATCTGAGGAGCGCAGCCTCCTGAGTAGGATTACAGGAGTAAGCCATCTTCCAGCTTTTTGAGTAGTGTATTGGAGAGAAGAGTCTCACGGACTTTCCAGCCTGGGCTGGCTTTGAAACAGATCCTCAGATCTCAGCCTCCTGAGTAGCTAAGATTGCAGGTGAGGGCCATTGGCCCCAGGCCTCCAGGCCTTACTTTGAATTTTAAGACACTTTTGGAAGGGATCAAGGCTAGAGGTTTTAGCTGATTTTTCTTCCCTTCCCTTTCCTCTCCCTCCCTCTCTCTCTCTTTCTCTTCTCTTTCTTTTCTCTTCTCTTCTCTTCCCTTCTTTTCTTTTCTCTCTCTCTCTTTCTTTCTTTCTTTCTTTCTTTCTTTCTTTCTTTCTTTCTTTCTTTCTTTCTTTCTTTCTTTCTTTCTTTCTTCATCCTGGGCCTTGAACTCAGGGCCTGAGCACTGTCCTTGGGCTTTCTCAAGGTTAGAGCTCTACTACTTGAGCCACAGCATCACTTCCAGCTTTTTTTTCTATGTATGTGGTACCAAGGAATCGAACCTGGATCTTTGTGCATGCTAGGCAAGCGCTCTCCTACTAGGCCAAACTCTCAGCCCCTCTGCTGATTTCCCCCCTCTTTTGTTTGGGTTCAACCCAGGGGAAAATGGAGCACCAGGGTTGAGATCTTCTTCCCCTCTCCTCCCCCACCACTCTTCAGAAAGGGACAAAGAAGTGACCTTTGTTACACGTGGACAGAATCATAGTTCATGGTTCACACATGTCAGTTTCTAAGGAGCAGGTTCCCAGTTATGTTTCTTCCCTAGCAAGTGAAGCAGGCCCTGCAGTGTTGTCCCTCTCCGGTCATGGGCACTAGTAGGCACTTGACCTTAGAATGAAAATCACATTATTCTCAGTCTCCCATGGGGAGAGGCACAGATCTATCTTTTGGGGTAGCTTCAAGGTTCCTTAAGAGAGGGTTTGTGAACTTACAGAGTATCCAGCCAAAGAGGCCTTGTTATTAACAAGGTCATCAATTGATGACATCCCCAAAGAGCTGCCCAGTAAAGGCTTTCTTTTCCTCCACAGGGGACAAGATGACTTCTTCCTTTACAAGGTGACTGTAGATCTTGGTGGAAGGCCTTGGGGGACCTGGTCTCTCCCGGCCGGGCTGGGCAGGCCCGGGGTCCCCCTCCCTGGCCCTTGGACCTAGCCTTCTCAGTGGGAGGCCGCCTCCCCAGCCTTACCTCCTCCAAGGTCTCAGAGGAATGCCGCCTCCCGGACCCGTTTCTCCCTTGCTGCTCCTGGGGCCCCACTCGCCTCTTCCCCGTTCCCTACCCCCAACCAGTTCCCACTTAAATGCTTGCAGGCCTGTTCACAGGCGGGAAGCCCCCTCCCCCACAGGACCACCTCCGTCACAGCCCTGACCACAGGGAGGTCGGGTCTGGATTTACTAAAGGACCGACCCTGGAGGGGGAGCCTGCCCGGGGTTAGTTTCCTGGCTCGTCGTTGGGGTCGGATTTCGGCCGGTGGATCAGGGTTGAGGGAGAGGAGAGACAAAGGGCAAAGTCCTGGTCCCCACCCCCACCCGGCAGCCCCTGCCGCAGGTCCCCTCCCCCTCTGGGCCCATCGGCTCCTCGGGACCGGCTAGAGCCACTAGGGTAGCCAGGGCCCAAGGGGGGTGGGGTGGAACATTCTAGAGGTAGCAGGGGGGGGGCTGGGGGCATCCTTGCCCTCCCCCTTCTGGCTCTGGGCAGCGCAGTCCACCCAGCACTGGGGTGGGAGGGTGAGTGCCCAGCCTTCCCTTGGTTTAGGGAAGAGGGGGTTGGGGGAAAGGGCGCCCAGTGGGGCTCAGGCCTGGCCCCTCAGCTGCTCAGGCCTTCTCAATTGCGCGTTCATGAGGACTCCCCTCCTCCCTCCCCCTCAGCTGCTGCCAGCCCTCCCCCACCCTCAGCTGCTGCCGCCCTTCCCAGGCTCAGGCACCTCGCTCCCTTCGCTTGCCCTGACCGCCTCGTTTTTTCAGCTCTCCGGGGAAAGGCGGTACCCAGGACCAGGGCCCTTCTTGCCTCTTGGAGACTCATCCCTCCTGATCAAGGAGCCATCTTGGAAGGTGCTGATAATGCTGCACCCAGTCAGAATCCCTGTGCCAGCAGAAGGAAAAGACCTTCAGGGAGAAGGCAGTTTTCCCTCCCCTCCAGGCAGACTTCAGGATGGGCACCTCTGTTCCCTGGCTGGAGCTGGAGGAACTGTCCCACCGGGCCAAACCGAACATCCAGCCAAGTCTCCCACTAACACAACATGACAGGATAAATTCGATTATTTTTTTCTTGTTACTGGGTCTCATCCTTACAAAGGAAACAGGTATTTGTGTGATTTCCTGCAGGGCAGAGTTGTGAGTTGAGGAAGCCTGATTTCTTCTGAGGCTGTCTGGGTTTCCTTTTCCTTCTGAGGTCTCATCCTTATCTTCAACTGGGCCTTTTAACTCTAAGACTCTCTCTCCCTAGCAGCCCCCACATTGCCTTCCAGTATCAGAAACTCCATCCTCAGCCAGGTGCCAGACCGTTTGGCTCTTAGGCTTCCCTAGGACATGCTGACATCTGTCCTTGGTGTAGGGATGGATGGCATAAGGAGTGAGAAGGATAAAGAGTAGTTTTCTTGGGCCACCATCTCTGCCTCCACTAGGAAAGAAAGTGCTCAGGCTGGCCACTTACCCTTCCAGTCTTGTACTTTAGGTTTTTCTGATGGTTTCTTCTCTCTCTCCCTCATTCTCTCCCTTCTTTCTGTGCCACTACTGGGGCTTGAATTCAGGATCTCGGTGCTATCACTTAGCGCTGCCCCACACCAAGGCATGCACTTTACCATTGGAATCACACCTTCACTTTTGGTAGTGATGAGATGAGACTTTCCTGCCTGTCTGGCTTTGAACCACAGTCCTCAGATCTCAGGCTTCTGTGTAGCCAGGATTTTAAGGCGCTTGGTTCTGATGGTTTCTTATCCATACGTAACACCTCTGATTCTCTTTGGTTCCTACAGCTGTTGGGCTCCAAGTGGTCAGTCCCCCTGTTGGAATCACATTGAGGTTAAAGAGCTAAATTCTAGACACAGACCAAGGTGTTTGTTGGGGGAGGGGAGAGCAGGAGGCACCACTTGGCCCAAACAGGCTTGGAATTTGCCTGGAAAGCGATCTGCTGTCCTAGAGCTTCTGTTTTGGCTTTCTCTGGCACTGCCCAGATGGGCAGGGGAGGGGAGAAAAATCCCTAAAAACCTGCAGGCTTTCTTGTCAATCCATTTATTCCTGAGATGAGTGAATGGAGCTTAGTGGCTGGGCTTGAAAGCCCTCTGCCATTCTGTACCTCCTCCCCCCATTGCTCACACCCTCGTTTCCTTGCCCACCCTACATCTAGTTGGTATTTTGCAGGCTCAGAAACTTTCTGTGACTACCCTTTTCCCCCATTTAACAGATCTCTGACAGCCATCCAGCCATATTATAGAGTAGTTAGTTCTTCTGCAAATTAAATCTTGTGCCCAAATTAGAGCCGCATGCAATGAAAGCCAGTTGGCACGCATTTAGCCATACAGAATATGGACATTTTTTTTCCCTCCCCTACGCCTGATTTCAGGCTCTGCTGTGTATTGACACTCATCTTCAGAGAAAAATGGCCATGGGGTGAAATGAGCACACACCAGCCTAGAAAGCTGAATCTCAGTCCACCCCCCAACTTGGCTTGGCTTTTTCCTTCTCTGAGCCTTAGTGGCTCCATCTATGACATGAAGGGGCTGGGACTGTTTAGGTTTCAAGGTCGTTCTCTTTCCCACCTTAAAGTATGAAATTGATTTTCTTCAACTAGAACCATTCTTGGTTGTAAGGTGTGTGTGCGCGCGTGTGAGAGAGAGAGAGAGGGAGGGAGGGAGGGAGGGAGGGAGAGATGGGGGGAGAGCAAGCGCACATGTCTATGGTCTTGTGAGAAGCTTGATGATCCTGGCCTCTCCTCTGACTTGGTATTAAAGCCAGAAGAGCCCTCCAGAGGACTTGTTCTGCCCAGAGTTCCTGGAGCCATGCTTTTCCCTCATACTTGTTCCCAACTTTCTACTTGTTTGCACTTGAGTCCATTCACATGCTTCATACACTTAAAAGATCATGTGCACGCGGCCATGGATGCGTTCCAGCCGGGTCTGCCATCCAGGTCCTTGCCTGCCTTTCTTCTTGGTAGTGGCAGCAGCATCTGTCCTGCCTGGTCCCGTACCTCTCAGAAGAGTAAGTCACTGCTTTTTAGCCCCATCCCGAAGTTCCAGCCACCCGACAACTCTCCTGCCCATCCGCCTGTCTGGCAGTCCTGCCTCTGGAGCAGCCTGGCACTGAGCCCTGGGCACCCGGCCAGCTCCTCCTCCCACTGCAGCCCCGCCCCCTTTCCCAGCTACTGGCTGCCTGAAGCGTGCCAGGACTGCCCTCTTCAGAAGTTTTCCCTTGACATTAAAAAAAAAAAAAAGCAAAAACAAAAACAAAAAAAGAGACCCAACCCTTCACATTCTGTACATGGATAGAGAGAAGGATGGGGAGGAAGAGTCCCATCCTTGGTGCTGTGCAAGGGCAAGCAAGGGCAGTGGTGGGTACTGGAGGGAAGCTTCTAGCTGGGAGACAGTTGGACAGGGTCCAACTTCTGAGTTACATGAGACCCTTTGTTGAAGAGTCAGCAGAATCACTCCTTTCTGCAGGCAGGCCCTAGTGGACAGTCTTCTAGGGGTCTCCCAGTGGAGTAGAACCTTCACCAGAGCAAGAGCCTTGCTAGTCTCGGAGGCTTAGGGCAGGAGCTCAATGCCCAGAGTGGTGTAGTTAGACTGCAGCCTGAGATGCACGTGGTGGGGTTTTTTTTTGAAACTAAGTCTGTGAGTGTAAGCCGTGCTGGCCTTGAAGCCTCACAATTCCTATATATACCTCTCCAGTGCCAGGATATGAGGCTGGTGCCACCAAGACTGAGCATTTCACGTACCAGCCACCACATTTTTTGGGGGGGAGGGGAGGAGGTGCTGGTCCCGAGGCTTGAAGTCAGGGCCTTGGTGTTGTCTTTGAGCTTTTCTACTTAAGGCCTAGTGTTCTACCACATGAACCACAGCTCCGTTTGTGGCTCTTTGGTGGTTAATTGTAGAATCTCATGGACTTTCCTGCCCGGGCTGGCTTCAAACTTCAGTCCTCAGATCTCACCTCTCCCCTGTCACTAGAATTACAGGTATGAGCCACTGGTACCCGGCTAAACCCCATCTGGGGACACAGGACCCTGTAACATGAATTGTGATCCTGTGGCTTACTTCCCAGATGAGAAGTTGAGGGGAGATTTGAAACCTTCCCAGGTTAGAGACAGCGAGAGACCTGGACTTTGGAGGCTGGAGTTGAAGGCTCTACTCTGAAGATTCCAATTTAATCCTATTTTTGCAGAAGAGGAAAATTTCAGGCTTTATACAGGACAGAGCCCTCTGAGGATTTGGGACCCTAAATTTGACAGGACTCCAAAAAGCTGCCAAGTGCTTCTCTCCCCTCTACTTTCAACTGGCTTGGCCCTGTCTTGGCTTAAAGGAATTCCTCAGACAAGGGAAAGGAAACCATCCACTTGATTGCAGGTTGTACTCTTCCCCTCCGGGGATGGAGAACGTGTGGGAGGAGCAGGTTTACCATTCACAATAGGATTTAAAAGCAATAATGCCATGTTCATATCCCTTGAACTAGTGTTGGGTATTCCTTAAAGTCATCTTTCACAGAAGTCTGAAAATCTGCAACTAAAAGAAGTCACCTAAAGAATTACAGGAGGGATATTTCAGTTTGTGAGGTAAACACCAACCTGGCAGGCCTACCTCTCACTGCATCTAGTGTGCTTAGTATTTCTGGTGGGCCCTCAAGTATAACACCACCTTGACAAAAGGCTTTCCATCATCCATATACAAATCATCAAAAACATAGCAAAGCTGGGCGTGGTGGCTCATATCTGTAATCCTAGCTACTCAGGAGACTGAGATCTGAGGATCAAGGTTCAAAGTCAGCCTGGTCACAAAAGAACCTGAGACTTATCTCCAATTAACGTCTAGAAAGTGGGAAGCAGTTTTTTTATTTGAAGTCGCATAGGGAAGGGAGGAAAACAAGATGAGGGGCGGGGTGGGGAAAGGAAATGGGGACAAAGACATGAAAAAGGGTATCAATGTATGTGAAATAATGCACCTTCTATCTGGCGAATGTAATGTAACCCTTCTATTAATTACAATAAAAATATATGAAAAAAAATAAAATGGGAAGTGGGGCTTGGCTCAAGGGTAGGGTGGTAGCCTTGAGCTGAAGAGCTCAGGGACAATGCCCAGGCTCAGGGGTAGGGCGGTAGCCTTGAGCTGAAGAGTTCTTGAACAGGCCAAGTTCAAGCCCCATGACGCATCAAAAAAAAAAAAAAAGGAGACTGAGATGTGAGGATCAAGGTTCTAAGCCAGCTCGGGCACAAAAGGACCTGAGACTCTGATCTCCTATTAACCTCTGGAGAACTGGAAGTGGGGCTTGGCTCAAGGGTAGGGTGGTAGCCTTGAGCTGATGAGCTCAGAGACACTGCCCAGGCTAAGTTCAAGCCCTGTGACCCACAAAACAAAAACAAAACCACAGCAAAGAGGCTGGAATCAGACAGGCTCTGGGTTCAAATCCTGGATCAGGAGGCTCTTAGTGGTTTGTCACTTGGGCAAGATAATAAACTCTTTTACTTTTGTGTTAGTGTTCTGGGCACAACTCGACTTTCACTTGGAGTTTTTCCACTCAAGGCTTAGTACTCTTTATCACTTGAGTCAGAGCTCCACCTTTGACTTTTGGTAGTTAGAGATTCAGAGACACACAGACTTTCCTACTAGGCTTGGCTTTGAACCGAGACTCTCAGATCTTACTTGGCCTGAGTAGTTAGGATTGTAGGCATGAGGCATATTCTGTGAGTATAAAAGAGAGAGCTTCTGACGCAGGGAGAACTCCCAGTGTTGTCCCTGGTGCTCAGCCCTCAGTTTCCTGCATCTTGTGCCATCCTGTGTAGTTCCTTATGCTAGTGCATATATTCTCTCCACTCTGTCCTCAATTATCCCTGACCTCCAGAGAATGGCCACTAGGCAATTCCTCTTACATCCCCTACAATGTAGGGGAATATGTGAATAATGACAATTTTCTTCTTTTTTCCCCTCTGGTACTGGGACTAGCTTGCTTGCTGAGTAAGCAAGGGCTGAGCACTTTATCACTCGAGCCTTGCCTCCAGTCCTGCTTTTTGTTGATTGTCTTGGAGATGGGAAAGTCTTGACTTTTCTTTTTGCCCAAGGTGACTTCAAACCACTATCCTCCAATCTCAGCCTCTGGAGTAACTAGGAATGGCAAGCATGCGCCACCGACTGGCGCCAGCTAATTGATACGTTCTCTTGAGCTGTCCTCCAGGGCCTGATTGCTGACTGCCCTGTGGAGCAGGGCAGGTAGAGGACACCAGCTAGCCATGGGCTGGTAGCATGCAGTAATACCATTTCTCCAGTTGCAGCCATTGTCTTTTTTGGGGGGTTGAACTCTGCCTGAGCTCTGTCCTTGAGCTCTTCAGCTCAAGGCTACCACCCTACCCCTGGGCCTGGGCACTTTCCCTGAGCGCTTTAGGTCAAGGCTACCACCCTACCCTTGAGCCAAGCCCCACTTCCCCTTTTCTAGAGGTTAATTAGAGATAAGAGTCTCAGGTCCTTTTGTGCCCAGGCTGGCTTTGAGCCTTGATCCTCAGATCTCAGCCTTCTGAGTAGCTAGGATGACAGGCTGGCTCACAGCCATTGTCTTTATGGGCATGGGTGGCCATCAACAGAAGCTGAGGAGCTGTGAGCATTCTCCTTGGCTGAGCAGTGAATGTTAGGGTTTTGTATGGGGGCCCCAGAGAATGCACTCAGGGCATTGTTCCCTGTTAACCACCTGGCTTGGAAGGGTCTGGTCTTCTGGAACAGGGTGGTTGGTTAGCCAAAGTGTGGGGGTGGATGAATCAGTCGCTCGGGGCTCTCTAGGCTTTGATATTTTTCACGATTTTCCCAGCAGTGCAGAAGACGTGATTGTCACCAACTCTCCTGCCAAGTGATTCACCCATCCCTACTTCTTGCCTCTCAGAGAAACAGCCTGACCTGGGTGGAGCCTTATTACCCAGGCCTTCTGCTTCTTACACCTTCTCTTTGAAGTATTAAGGAAAGCTTTATCAGTTCTCCCTAAAAAGGTTGTTTGGAGTAAGGGTGCTCTTAGGCCCTGTCACAAGCTCTCTCAAGCTCTCTGCACGCACTGGGATATATTTGTTCATGGCATGAATGAGTTACCCTCCTGGTAGGTCGACAACTATGGAACACAGGTTATAATTCTGTGTTGCTTTGGACCTGAAAGAAATTAGGTAGCACTATACTTAATGGGAACCAGACCAAGGGTTTAGGAGACAAAAGTCTTTCTGGGCTTCAGCTCTTGTAGCTCCTCCCAGTTTTTTAATCAGGGTTAGGGGCTTTGCTGAAAGGAGGTCTGAGAGGGGCCTGGAGTAGGTTCCCAGGGTGGGTTATGTGCCCTCGAGGAGTGGGGGAGGGTTGCCAGGATGTCTTTCCTTTCATTGGTTTGGTGCCCTGCTCTCCTCCCCCTCCCTCTCTTGGAACATTCCAGACATTCCAGACGATCTGCCTGCCATTGCTTTCAGGATATGGATTAACATCCTTGCAGAAGTTTGATTTCACCCCCGGATACCCCTCGGCCCCCTTTCCCCTCCCTGAAAAGCAAGCCCCTAAAAATGGGAGTTTGAAGTAAGAGGAAGTAAGAGGAGGCCATTGATGTTAGACTGCATTCAGGGAGCATCTTGAAAGAACTCCAGAGGGTGCTCCCGACATGGGTTGCTTTAGGCCCATACTGTACTGGACACGCATCTGTCTCCCTTGCCCTTCATCCAGAATAGTTCACTCAAGGGAGTCGTTCAAGGCTAGGCCCATCCCTGTTCTGTTAAGCCTGTTCATGTTCTCAGTCTGGCAAAATAATCATTTTCCCCCAGTTTACTAGTTTGTAAGTACCCGTTGCACTTGGTCAGTCATCGAGTGCATTGTGGGTAATCCCTCTAGTTGGCAGACAAGAAACAGCTTCCTCCTGGCCAATAAATTGAATCACAAAGTGGCCTGATGGGCATCTGAAGACCTGCCGATTTAGTTTTGATCCTTACAGTGTTGTCTTGCTAAATCCAACTCTAGGTCTTCATGAGCCAACCAAACTGCAATGCCACAAAGACTTTCCCCTACCTGTTGGTACCGGGAAGAGACTTCTCTTTTTGTATGTATTTCATGGATTACAGACCCTCCATGCTTAAAATTGCAGGGCTAGCGCTGGGGGCATGCCTACATGACAGAACACCTAACAAGCCCCTATGACTCACTGAGTTTAATCCCCAGTAATGCTAAAGAACAAGCACATTTTACTTGATAGCTGGAGTCACTTGAGGTCCCAGTGGTAGAGTAAGCCTGGGCATCCAAGGCAGACACATTTTACAGTGAGACTTTGGTATCCGTCCTCCTCCCTCAGCCAGATCAGAGCTGGTATGGTGTCCCCATCAATGCTCAGTACAAGACTGAGGTTGGAGCGAAATGGCTTAATCATACCAAATTGTCAACCAGGGCCTATTTAATTAACATTTGAACTATGTGGAAAATAAACTATACAACTTGTGGATGGGGCAGAGGGAAAAACTCGAGGTGAGGGAAGTGGTTACATTGTCCAAAAAGAAATGTACTCTTTATCTGACTTACATAGCTGTAACTCCTCTGTACATCATCTTTATAATAACATTTTTTTTTTCTTGTCAGTTCTGGGCTTGGGCTTAGGGCCCGGGTACTGTCCTTGGGTTTTCTCAAGGCTAGAGCTCTACCACTTGAGCCATAGCAACACTTCTGGCTTTTTTCTATGTATGTGGTACCGAGGAATTGAACCTGGGTCTTCATGCATGCTAGGCAAGCACTCTACCAATACGCCAAATTCCTGGCCACAAAAATTTTTTTAAACAAGGTTTGAACTAGGTTTTCCTTTCTAGTCATTTTCCTTCCAGCCACTAGAGTTTTGGACATTGTCCTTCAGCTAAGAATTTGTGATCTAGGATGCATGAGTATCTAATAACACATTAAGTCAATTTAAATATCTTTCAGGGAGAGGGATATTGATTTGGGTAGGGAGCAGTTGCCCTGGGATTCGACCCTGAACTCAGAAGCTTTCCTCAGGGAAAATGACTCCTCCCATACCTCTTCACACAGGGCCACAGCTCTGTTGGTTAATTGAAGATAGAAAGTCTCTCAGATTTGCCTTTCCCATGCCAGCTTCGAACTGGGGTTCTCAGACCTCAGTATCCTCAGTAACAGGATTATAGGTATGAGCCCACCAGGTTGGAAAAATGCCCTTTTCTGTGTGCAGGGCCTGGGGCTTGGATACAGGGCCTGGGCTCTGTATCTCCCCCTACCCCCCCCCCCCTGCCCTGTTTTGTTCTCCCCCCCACCTTAAGGCTGTCATACTACCCCTAGAGAACAGTTCTACTTTTGGCTTCTTTCTAGTTAAAAAGAGTCTCATGAACCTGCTCTGGCTTTGAATCATGCTCCTCTCATCTTAGCCTTCTGCAATCCTAGCTACTAGAATTACAGGGGTGAGACACTGGTGCCAGGGCAAAAAATTGACATTTGAAAGATGGGGAGGAAAAAGTGCATAGTTAACTGAGGTGCATGGTTCTGAATCCAGGTTGCCTTTAGTGTTCATAGATGCATTTATCCTTACACTTCAAGTACTTACAGCAAACCTTTTGCTAAGCTCTTTACAAATATTATCTAACACCACCCACCACCTGTGAATAGGTATTAATCTCTGTTTCACAAAAGAGGAAACTGGGCCTCAAATAATCTTCTAAAGATCAGTGCTAATAAGTGGTTTAAATCTATATCTGTGCCAAGGGCTTAGCGGCGGAACTGTGAGTGTGCTGCAGTTTGTTTGCCTCTATCCTCTTCCTGAATATATCCGGAGCACCTCCTGTCATTTATTCAACTAGTTTTTATTGGGGGGCGGGGGAGGTAACTGTCAGCACTAGTGCTTGAACTCGGGGCTTGGATGCTTTCGGGGGTTGGCTTTTTGAACTGTGATTCTCCAGATCTCAGACTCCTAAGTAGAGTTACAGGTATAAGCCGCCAGCACTGGTCCCTGTTGTGTTTATTGCTGTACCTGCAGCCCAGGAACAAAGTAGCCTGAAGGATATTAATTAACTAGGTGTTGAATTAACTCATAATTAATATCTTACTTGTGTTCTTATGCCTGGAGTCACAGTAACGGGGAGTGAATGTGAAAGTTCAGCAAAGAAAACTTCAGTGGTGGTTGTTTGTTTGTTGTTTTTACAGGGTGGTGGTTGTGAATTGTGTTATCCTCAGAACATCTGCTGCTTCTCCATTCTAGAGAAGTGTTGATAATTGGGTCTCCAGTCTCCAAGGAGAGCCCCTACCCCCCCAACTATTCCCAAACATTCTCAGAAGGAAAAGCACTCCCAGGGGTGGATCCGGGCTCAGTGAGCCTTTGTCTAGTGTGCTTAAGGCTCTGGGGTTCACTCCTTAACATTGCTTTTTTGAAAACACCCCCCCATACATACACATTGTAAGATATTGGGGTTGCTGATCCTGGGCCTGGGCGGGGAGGGGTGAGAGGTGGGGAATGAAATCTAAGATAAGGATTATTAGACACTGCCAAATGACTGGGCAGAAAACATCCAGAATTTTCTTTTTCTATTTTTGCCAGTCATGGGGCTTGAACTCAGGGCTTGAGCACTGTCCCTGAGCTTCTTTTGCTCAAGGCTAGTATTCTACCATTTGAGCCGCAATGCCACTTCCAGCTTTGTGTGTGTGTGTGTGTGTGTGTGTGTGTGTGGTACTGAGGAATTGAGCCCTGGGCTTCATGCTGCTAGGCAAGCACACACCATAAAGCCACATTCCCAGCCCTGCATCCAGAACTTTCTCTTAACACTTCGTTTCCTCTTTCAGGAGTCGGAAAATTCAGATCCGAAATATCCCACCTCAGCTCCGATGGGAAGTGAGTGTCCGGGAACCTCCAGTGGGTAGGGTAGGGTAAATCTGGGTCGCCTTAGCCGAAATGGATGAGAGAGATGCCCGGGGTTCTGAGGAGGGCAGGGGGAGGTTCTATCCTTCACTGCGGGATCCAACGGTGTGTTGAGAGGCATTACAGAGGTCAGAAGGATGTGAACCTTAAAACCTAGTGCTGACAAGAATGGATACAGGAAAACCGGGCGCAGTGGCTCATGCCTATAATCCTAGCTACTCAGGAGGCTGAGATCTGAGGATCAAGGTTCAAAGCGAGCCCGGGCACTAAAGTTCATGAGACTCTTTATCTCCAATTAACCTCTAGAAAATGGGAAATGGGGTTTGGCTCAAGGGTAGAGTGGTAGCATTGAGGTGAAGAGCTCAGGGACAATGCCCAGACCCAGGGGTAGGGCGGTAGCCTTGAGCTAAAGAGCTCAGGGACAGGGCCCAGGCCGCGTTCAAGCCCCATGACCCACCCAAAATAAATAAATAAATAAATAAATAAATAATAATAATAAGAAGAAAATGGAATTAGGAGCTCTGTCTCTTCCCTCCCCACTTTCACAAAGTCCCTTAATGCGGAGCTCAGGCACATTCCTGAGAAGACACTGACCAGTGTCACCATCAGTAAAGATCCCAGAGAGAGCAAACGGATAGGTGGTGATACTCAATCCCCATAGTTGGCTCTGCCTGTGTTCCTGGGTCTTGGACCATGTGGGGACCAATCCTGCAGTGCTCATACTCCTCTTCTCTACACTCCCAGGTACTGGACAGCCTGCTGGCTCAGTATGGTACAGTAGAGAACTGTGAGCAAGGTAAGACTGGGCAGGGTGAGGGATGGGAGCTGGGACTGGCCTCCTGGGGGGCGCTCATGCTCTCCTGCTCACTTGTGCACTTTGCCTTTGCTCTGCCAAATGGGCAGCGCCTGCAGCCACTGCCTCCTTCCCATCGCAGACTCCCAGGCTCCAAAGATGGTATCAGTAGTTTTAGAATGGAAATTACTGTTCCCCTGAGCAAGTTAGTGAGTAGTCCTTTCTTGGTTTTGGTTGGAATAAGCAACTGGTCACTTCTGTCCCTCCCTGCCTTTCTCCTGAGCACATGCTGGGCAAGCGCTTTCCACGGATCTACATTTCCAGCCTTGGTGCTTTTTTTTTTTCAAACCATAAATGCCAGACACAACTAACCCACACAGCATTGCCCAGCATTGCCCACAGCAGTGATGAAACAAGCAGCTTCGAGACCACACAGGCTCACTTCTGCCAGGTGGTAAAGATGCTGGCATATACTGCCTTTGAGCAGGGAACATTTGGTCTTGTTCAACCGTAGAGAGAGCCTGCAAGTCTTCTTCTTCTTCTTCTTCTTCTTCTTTTTTTTTTTTTTTTGGTCATCGGGCTTGAACTCTGGGCTTGGGTGCTGTCTCTGAGCTCTTCAGATCAACATGATCACTCTACCACTTTGAGCCACAGTGCCACTTCCGGTTCTCTGGTGGAGATAAGACTCACAGACTTTTTCACCCAGGCTAGCTTTAAATCATGATCCTCAGATCCTCAGCCTCCTGAGTAGCTAGGATTACAGGCGTGAGCCCCTGGCCCCTAGCTACAAATCTTTAATTTCCCACTGTATGCTGGCCCTGAACTCAATCCTCCTGGCCCAGCCTTCTGAGGGCTAGGATTACAAATGTATACCACCATTGCTGTGTGTGTATGCACATGCATGCATGCATATGTACACTTATATACATGTATAAGTATATGTAAGTATATACACATATATAAACATATATAAACATATATATATATATATATATATATATTACTAAGGCCTCCTACTCTTTTTTCCTCATAGCCGGAGCTTTACTGCTTGAGCCACACTTTCTTTTTGCTCTAGATTCTTTTCTTTTTGCTGGTTAATTGGAGATAAGACTTTTTCTGGCAGGCTTTGGACCTTGATCCTCAGATCTCAGTCTCCTGAGCAGCTGGGATTACAGGAGTGAGCCACCAGCGCCTGGCCCCATGCTTGATATCATTTTTATCATTTCTACTGGCAGCCTCCTCCTGATCAGGGCCAGAGGGGTTAAAGAGTGACCTGACTCATCAGACATCTCAGCCTCAGGGTAGTAGAGGCTTGTAGTACCTTAAGGACTCAAGTTCTCAAGACATTGACTCATTACAGAGATTAATTTTATTAATTTAAATCCAGAAATGTTTGTCCCAACTCTTGGAATTCTATTACTGGCTAGCCAGCTGTTTGCCCTCTTTGTAAGAAAGAATATGTGAAGGAATGAAAGAAAAACCAAAAATCTGGTCAGTATTCCATTCCAGGCCTGGTGACTTCCCAAAGGGGTGATCACCCATAGCCCACAAATAGCCCCTCCTGTCTGTCTGTCCCCTCAGCACAACTTGGGTCAGTCTGTCCTTGAGGCTCTCTCAACTTCTAGATTGCATCTGAGTGTTTTCACATCTCTTCAGCCGTATCCCTGCCAGCTAATTCTTGGGATGTTTGTTTCCTTCTGTATGTTGCTGATTTCACCCCAAGTGTAGTTTGACTTCCAAGGGTGAGTTCGGTTCTTAGGTGTTTACGTGCATTGGTTTCATTGCACCGATGCTGATATTGCAGTTTTATACCCTTTATAAGCAGTTCTGTACTGCTTTTTGGGGGGTGCTGGTTGGGAAAATCCTAGGAAAACTAAAGAAATGCAGGAAATGTTAGCTTGAATCTTACAGTAGCTCTGGTGAAAAGGTGCCCCAGGGAAAAATTGTTTTTGACTTTTTCTTCCAGGTATTTCATAAGCTCGGTATTCTGCTGATTGCCTTCTTGACCTAAGAACACGGGATGGGGTTAGGGGCCTGTGGGCGGGGCTGCAGATTTCATCACCAACACTGTCCTGTCTCCACAGTGAACACCGAGAGTGAGACGGCGGTGGTGAATGTCACCTACTCCAACCGGGAGCAGACTAGGCAGTGAGTACTTTGGTGTGGGGAGAGGCACGTTTTCTCAATGTGGGGTACTAGGGCCCTCTGCTTGAATTTAGATGGTAGGTAGGTTGAGGCGCCAAAGGAAACTCCAAGCAGGCTGGGTTCTGATCACCCAAGCCAACCCTAGAGTCCCTCAAAAGGTCTTTGAGTGCCCTTCACTTCCTATATGTTAGAGATCTCAAAGGCTCAGAAGTACTTCAGGATTGACGGCAAAACACACTAAAGGGAGAGGGACCCAAAACCCTCTCTGGGGACCTTTGGGGAAAAGGTTGTTGCAGGTTCCTTTGCTGTGTTGATGGCGCCATCTAGTGTTTGCTAGGAGGAAATTTAAGATTTAAAAAAAGGATTTATTTTTGGGTCTTAAACCCAGGGCTTTGGTGCTGTCTTTGAGCTTTTTCACTCAAGGCCAGCACTCTACCACTTTGAGCTGCAGTGCCCTTTCTGGTTCTCTGGTGGGTTCTTTGGAGGTAAGAATCCAATCCTCAGATCTCCGCCACCGGAATAGCTAGGCATACAGGAGTGAGCCACTGGTGCCTGGCTAAAAAAAATAGAAATGTTTAGGCTGGGAATGTCACTTAGTGGTAGAGCACTTGCCTAACTTGCATGAAGCCCTGGATTCAAGTTCTCAGTGCTACATAAACAGAAAAAGTCAAAAGTGGTGCTGTGGCTCAAGTGGTAGAGTGCTAGCCTTGAGCAAAAGAGGTGCAGGGACACAGGGACAGTGCCAGGCCCTGAGTTCAAGCTCCAGGGTCTGGCAGAAAAAAAATAGGGGCCGGAAGTTTGGCCTAGTGGTAGAGTGCTTGCCTTGCATGCACGAAGACCCGGGTCCAACTCCTCGGTACCACATACATAGAAAAAAAAGCTGGAAGTGGTGCTGAGGCTCAAGTGGTAGAGCCCTAGCCTTGAGAAAGTCCAAGGACAGTGCTCAGGCCCTGAGCTCAAGCCCAGGACTGGCAAAAAAAAAAAAAAAAAGAAAGAATCTTTAAATGTCTTAATTACTTTTCCTTTGGTCTTCCTGCCATATAGACTGGACTGTTACTTAGTGGTCAGTGGGGTGTTGAAAGGGTGGTGATCATGTTTTCTGTGCGTTCCTGGTGTAACTCCATTGACTTCTTACACCACGTGTGACCGGCACGGGCTGGAATGAACAACAGCCTCTCCTCCCGTCCCCAGAGCCATCATGAAGCTGAACGGCCACCAGCTGGAAAACCATGCCCTGAAGGTCTCCTACATTCCTGACGAGCAGAGTGCACAGGGCCCCGAGAATGGGCGCCGGGGAGGCTTTGGCTCCCGGAGTCAGCCCCGCCAGGGCTCACCTGTCGCAGCAGGGGCGCCAGCCAAGCAGCAGCAAGTGGACATCCCCCTTCGGCTCCTGGTGCCCACCCAGTATGTGGGTGCCATCATTGGCAAGGAGGGCGCCACCATCCGCAACATCACCAAGCAGACCCAGTCCAAGTGAGTCTCGGCTATGGGGGGCGCAGGGAAAGCCAGTACCCAGGGAGGCCTTTTGGAAGCATGTTGGGGGCATCAGTGCTTCGTCTTGGGAAATGTGGCTGGTTCCATTCAGGGTTCATTGCCTCTAATCCTGCACAAAAGCTCAGAGACAACCTCCAGACCCTTGAGTTTCAAGCTCCTAGGAATAGCACCAAAAAGGGGGGACAGGAGACGGGGTGGGGCACACCACTCGTCCTTATCGTCATAAATCTCTTAGATACTTGTAGCTGAGGCAGTTATTGTTTACTTACTTGTTTTTCTTTTGTGTGTTTTTGTACTGGGGCTTTGTTTAACTTGAGGTCTGCATTGTTTTGGTCATCGGTTTGAATTCAGGGCCTAGGCACTATTCCTTTGCTCTTGTGCTCAAGGCTAGCAGTCTTTCACTTTGAATCACAGCACCGCTTCTGAGGTTCTTTTTTTTTTTTCCCAGTCGTGGGCTTGAGCTCAGGGCCTGAGCACTGTCCTTGGACTTTCTCAAGGTTAGAGCTCTACCACTTGAGCCTCAGCACCATTTCTGGCTTTTTTCTATGTATGTGGTACCGAGGAATTGAACCCGGGTCTTCGTGCATGCTAGGCAAGCACTCTACCATTAGGCCAAACTCCCGGCCCCACTTCTGAGTTTTTGGTTTTTGTAGTTTTGTTTTTTTTGCAGGTGGGGGGGAGGGGGAAGGTTTGAACTCAGGCTTGAACTCTGCCTGAGCACTGTCCCTGAGCTCTTCAGCTCCATCCTACCCTTGGAGCCAAGCCCCACTTCCCGTTTTCTTTCTTTTTTTCTTTTTTGTATATTTTTTAATTGTAATTAATAGAAGGGTTACATTATATTTGCCAGATAGAAGGTGCATTACTTTACAAACATTGCTATCCTTTCTCATGTTTTTGTCTCTGTTTTCCCTCCCCCCAACCCACTTCCCATTTTCAAGAGGTTAATTGGAGATAAGAGTCAGGTCCTTTTGTGCCCGGACTGGCTCTGAACCTTGATCTTCAGATCTCAACCTCCTGGGTAACTAGGATTACAGGCGTGAGCCACCACACATAACTACCATTTCTGGTTTTTGAGTGGCTAATTAGACATAAGAAAGAGTCTCATTGGTGACTTTTCCTGCCCATGCTGGCTTTGAACTGCAATCCTCAGATCTCAGTCTCCTGAGTAGCTAGGATTACAGGTGTGAACCACTGGCTGGAAAATGTAGTTTCAAGTTTGTAGCCTTTGTCCCCACTCTGGCAGCTGTATAGACTTCATTCTTGTCTTCTTGTCATTGGCCACCCCCTGAAAGAGACAGCTGGAACAGTGGCTCTTTCCCTTCCTAATCTTGCCTTGTGCTAGCAGAGTGGGTTCAGTATCTTTGTTTAATGGGAAATGGGAAAGCGTGAAGATCATTTTGACTAGTGGCAGCTGACTGGCTCTCCTCTTGTGGCCCTCAGGATAGATGTGCATAGGAAAGAGAACGCAGGCGCAGCTGAAAAGGCTATCAGCGTCCATTCCACCCCCGAGGGCTGCTCATCTGCCTGCAAGATGATCTTGGAGATTATGCACAAGGAGGCAAAGGACACCAAAACGTAAGGCTCTGCTTACATCTTCATGTCACATCCCCCCCCCACACACACACACAATTTTCTGTAATGTTGGCCATCAAACCCAAAATGCCAGGCAATCCTCCCTGGCTGTCTCTGATCTGTGATCGGCAGATCTCACCTCCTCAGTAGCTGTAGAGTTATAAGCATGAGCCACCTGGCACGTGTGGTGTACCAGCAAAAACTCTGCAGGGCTGTATGGCCAAGACCATTGGAAAGACACTTCAGTGGCTCTCTGTATGTGTATGTTTGTGGGGGGGGGGGGCAGGAGAATACCACCACAACTTCACAACTTGAACTTAGGCCTGGCACTAGCTCAGCTTGCTTGCTCATCAGATGCTCTATCACTTAAGCCATGTCACCAGCCTAGCTTTTTGGCTGGTAATTTTGGAGATGAAGTCTTGAGCTTTTTCTGTTTGGATTAGTTTGTAACCATGGTCCTCCCATCTCACTCTCCTCAGTAGCTAAGATTGGAGGCATGAGCCACTGGCACCTGGCGTGTTGTGGTATTTTTGTAATTTTCTGATGGATGGTTTGCATCCCCCTGGTGGGATGGCTGCATGACACAGTCTGTGCTGCTACTGTTGATGGAGGTCCTGTTCTCCACTTCTTCCCCAGGGCTGACGAGGTCCCCCTGAAGATCCTGGCCCACAATAACTTCGTGGGGCGGCTCATTGGCAAGGAAGGGCGCAACCTGAAGAAGGTGGAACAGGATACGGAGACGAAAATCACCATCTCCTCGTAAAGCTCCTATTTCTTGCTTATTGGTGATGTTGGGTGGGGCGTGGCCTAGGGTCATCTGTGTTAAACTGTCCAGTCCTAACATCTCTCCCCACCTTGCGACAGAGCTGTTTCTGCTTGTATAAAAACAAGGGGTGGGGAGTGGGCAGGAGTTTGGCCTAGTGGTAGAGCACTTGCCTAGCAGGCACTAAGACTAGGGTTCGATTCCTTGGTACCATACAGGGAAAAGCCAAAGTGGGCTGTGGCTCAAGTGGTAGAGCACTAGCCTTAAGGAAAGCCCAAGGACAGTGCTCAGGCCCTGAGTTAAGTCCCCAGAAAAAAAAAATCAAGGAAGTGGCAAAGAGCATTTTCTTACTCTGTAAGGACTAGGGCTTGCCTATCGTCTTTATGTGGCAAGGAGTGGTCACTGCTGTAGAGGAGAATCTTCTGTTTTCTTCCCATCTTGTTACTTTGCTCTCTTCTGCATCCTGAAGTGAGCCTCCAATCGAAGAGCCAGACTTCAGAGCATAGGCCTCTGCCATGAAGAAGTTGACAAGCCTTGACCCTTTCCAGTTAGTATGGTGGGACTGCCTGTAAAAGCTCTGCATTAGTGCTGAGTGCTTGCTCTACCTCTTGTTGCTCAGAGGCTACTCTCAAAAACACAGGCAGAGGGTAGCCTTGCTTAGGCCATCAGCTTTCCTTGCTTGCCAGCTGATTGTAGCCTTCGGTTATTGGCTTTATTCAAATACCTTTCTACTTGCCTTGGCAAGAAATGAGTAAACCTGGATTTGTTTGGTCCAGCTAGGCCTGGGTCTGTGCTGCCTGAGAAAGCTTAAGACCACCTTGCTCTTGGGCCAGGTTGCAGGACCTCACCCTCTACAATCCAGAAAGGACCATCACTGTGAAGGGGGCCATCGAGAACTGCTGTAGGGCTGAACAGGAGATCATGAAGAAAGTTCGGGAGGCCTACGAGAACGATGTGGCTGCCATGAGCGTGAGTGCCAGACAGCACCTCTCTGCACCCTTCCCCAAGCTTGTGCAAGGGCAGTAGGCCCTGGGTGTGTGGCCTTGGAGCTTCCTTTGCACTTCTGAACCTGTTTATTTGATTTTTTTGAGATGGTGGTGATGGTATTTGGGATTAGATCAAAATCCTGAACCTCATATCTTAGGCAAGGGTTCCACTGCTGAACTACAAGCTTAGCCCCACAAATTGGGTGGGTGTTTTGTATATTTGGATCCTAGTACTGGCCTTAAAGTCAGAATCTGGGTATTGTCCTTTAACTCTTGTACTCAATGTTGGTGCTCTACCACTTGAGTCAGAGCTCTACTTCTAGCTTTTAGTGGATTAGACATAAGAGCCTCACAGACTTTTCTGTTCTGGCTGGCTTCAAATGGAGATCCTCAGATCTCAGCTTCCTGAGTAGGAAGCATTACAGGTGTGAGCCAACAACTGGCTTCAACTAATCACCTCCCTCCCCCACTGACGGGGATGGGTGTGTGCACGCTGGGCGGGGGGAAGAGGGGAACATTTCCCACATTGGCTGGTGTGCCACGCCTCCAACGCTTTTAACTATTTTTTAAAGGCAGGAGGGTTATGTCTGTAAGTGTGGATGTGTGTGAAGTACATGACAAAAAGGTTCAGAACCATCAGTGGACGGGGCAATTAAAAATGAGGGCTCCCTGATCTCACATAGCTGGTTGTCCTTTTGGATCGGGGTGTCTGTTCGTAAGCCAGTGAGGACAAAACACACACACACACCCCTTTTGGATCGGGTGTCTGTTTGTAAGCCAGTGAGGACAAAACGCACACACACACACACCTACCTCCATGTCCCAAGGAGAGCCTGTATCAGGCAGGTCTATATGCAGAAGCACATGGTTCTCCATTAGCAATACTCCCTTTTCCATTCAGCTAGGCCCATACACCAGGGCCCCCACAGGCCCTTGAGAGAGCGAGCTCACCTGTTCCTCACCGTTTTTCCCCAGCTGCAGTCTCACCTGATCCCCGGCCTCAACCTGGCTGCTGTCGGTCTTTTCCCAGCCTCGTCCAGCGCGGTGCCGCCTCCTCCCAGCAGCGTTACTGGGGCTGCTCCCTACAGCTCCTTTATGGTAGGTGAACCTCTCCTTCCAGGGGATCTCTGTGCTGGGGAGGTTGACAGGTAGAGGGATGGAAGATCAGGGGGTGCCTCCCCCCCCTCCCCGCCCCAGCTCCCAGGCATCAGCTCTGGCTCTTTGCACAGTCCAGGCAAGGTTGCTGCCTGGATGTTGGCAGCACTTTTCCTTCCTCTTCCCTGTAGCCCTGCTGGGTTTAAGAGCTAAATGGCTTGCAGCATCCTTTGGCAATCCGGGGTGCAGTTGTTCCTGCAGCTCTTCCTCATTGGGAAGCTTCAAGGCAGGGGAGTGGAGAGGCTCCAGTCCTGTGCCCTCTGGCCCTTGGTAAGGAGACCTCTGTCCCGACAGCAGGCTCCGGAGCAGGAGATGGTGCAGGTGTTCATTCCCGCGCAGGCAGTGGGTGCCATCATCGGCAAGAAGGGCCAGCACATCAAGCAGCTGTCTCGGTTTGCCAGCGCCTCCATCAAGGTGATCTGCCTAGTCATTTCCCTGTGCTTTGGAACATTCTTCATGCCTAGTTAGGGCCTTTTCCCACTGAGCCAAAGGCCGCCTTGCTTTGATTGGCTTAGTCTCTGCATCTGAGTCTCGTGGCTGAGCAGGAGAATGGTTAGTGGTATACAGAGAGAGTCCTAGCCCTACCCTAGTGTCCCCCAGTGAGCCCCACTCTTCTGGTAACTGGGCCTGGTGAGTGGCCGGCTGTGTGATGTTAGCTGTCGTTCAGGGTCCGTAGGTCCAATGTGTAGGCGAGAGAGCAAAACCTGTTGTGCAGAAATAAGTGTGAACCTAAATCCATTTGTTAGTGTGGTCTTCAAAAGCCTTGTTAGTTCAGGGGAGAACCTGTGTTTTTGCCTCTTGGGAGGAACACCCGCTCCTATTCCCCTGGAACTGAGATGGGGAGGGACAGGAAAGTCCTGTTGAAACTTAACAAAGCCAGCCTTCTAGCCAGCCACTTAAGCCTTCGTAAAGGCCTGGTTCTGGTGTCTGTATACACAGCAACTTGGCTTGGGGCGGGGGCAGGAGGTGGTGTATTTGTTCTTCCTTCCCCTGGGCAGTGGAAGTGAGTGGTGAGAGGGGACCAGAATGGAGTGGATATAGAGGGGTTCCCCTCTTAGAGGTACCTCTTTTTTTTCCCCCAGTCCTGGGATTAAGCTCAGGGCCTGAGCACTGTCCTTGGATTTTTCTCAAGGCTAGAGCTCTACCACTTGAGCCTCAGCACCACTTCTGGCTTTTTCTAAGTATGTGGTACTGAGGAATCGAACCTGGGTCTTCGTGCATGCTAGGCAAGCACTCCACCACTAGGCCAAACTCCCAGCCCTGGAGGGTACCTCTTTACCAATGTTTTGTGTTTTAGATTGCTCCACCTGAAACACCTGATTCCAAAGTTCGAATGGTTATCATCACGGGACCCCCAGAGGCCCAATTTAAGGTATGATTTGGTTGCTTTTCCAAGCTGGAGAACTGAGGTTTAGCACTTTACACGTGCAGGACTAAAAGCAGATGAGAGGGCAGCTTCTTAGCTGACAAATATTTGGCACATCTTTCAGACTTGAGTGTAGATATGCAGGTCTATGGGGGAGCAGGGTTGGTTGGGTTTGAACTCAACTGAGTTCCTTTGCTCAATGCTAGCACTCTACAACTTTGAGCCATAGTGCCACTCCTGGTTTTCTGATGGTAAATTGGAGATAAGAATCTTACCAACTTTGCTACCCGAGCTGGTTTCACACAGTGATCCTCAGATCTCAGCTTCCTGAGTAGCTGGAATTATAGGTGTGAGGCGCCAGTGCACAGCGGTGGCTACTTTCAAGGTGGCACCAACTTACTTTCTGTGGTCATTTTATTTCTGTGTAATTTCCCTTTCCGATTATTGGTTAAGGTGCTGTCTTACTTTTGCCTGGGCTGGCCCTGAATGGCCACCTTTATCTCTGCTTCCTGAGTAGTAGGGATTGCGGTGATCCATCTTCTAGGGTGAGGAGCACACGGGGTCTGCACGTTTCTGCTCTTCCCTGTCCCCACAGATTCATGGCCTGCTGATTAACAATGACTCACTTTCTGCAGGCTCAGGGAAGAATCTATGGCAAACTCAAAGAAGAGAACTTCTTCGGTCCCAAGGAGGAAGTAAAACTGGAGACCCACATCCGGGTCCCAGCCTCGGCAGCTGGCCGAGTCATTGGCAAAGGTGGCAAAACGGTAAGTCCGGAGAGCTGGTGGGGGTGGGGAAGGGGAGATGGGGGGAGTTACCAATAGCTCTGCTGCCCTGGCCTCTGCTCTGCTGCCCTACTCAATTGCACATTCTCTGCTTGCCACTTGGCTTAATTCTGCCAGTGTCTACCTGTTCACCCACTTCCTGCTCATCTCTCCAGTGCCACCGTGCTTTTTGCTTGCTTGCTTGCTTGCTTGCTTGCATTGTGGGTTAAACCTGGCCCTGTGCATGTGCTGGGCAAGTTCTCTAATGCTGCGCTACATGTCTATTTTCTCCATGCTTTCCTGATTGCACTCTGAGATCCTTTCTGGCTGCCTCACCCCCTAGGTGAATGAACTGCAGAATTTAACAGCAGCTGAGGTGGTAGTGCCAAGAGACCAGACCCCGGATGAGAATGACCAGGTCATTGTGAAGATCATTGGGCACTTCTACGCCAGCCAGGTATGTACAGCACTTTGTCCATCTCAGTGGGGTTTCAGGGCCCAGACACAGAAAAAAGTTTCTTTTTTTTTCGTTCTTTTTTTGCTAGTCCTGGAGCTTGAGCTCAGGGCCCAAGCACCGCCTTGGGCTTTCCTCAAGGCTACTTGAGCCACATCCTCTACTACTTGAGCCACATCACCACTTCCAGCTTTTCTATGTGTGTAGTACCATAGAATCAAACCTGGGTCTTTGTGCATGCTTGGCAATCACCCTCCTGGCCCAGAGTCTACAAGTTTCCATGTGTGGCCTAGACAAATCCTTGAGTTATGTAGATCATTATTCTATCCCCCCAGTGCCTTTTTGTTTTTTTGCCAGGGGTACTAGGATTTGAACTTGTGGCCTTAAACTAAGCTGGGCATGATGACACAAGCCTGTATTCTCAAGCACTTGGAAGGTGACATTGAGACTCCTTTAACCATTATTAGGGCTTGAACACAGGGCCAGGGCACACTGTCTCTTAGCTTTTTCCACTCAAGGTTATTCTATCACTTGAACCACAGCTCTACTTCGAGCTTTTTGATGGACAATTGGAGCTCGAGTCCCATGGACTTCCTGCCTGGCTGACTTCCAACTGTGGTTCTGGATCTCAGCTGCCCTGAGTAGCTAGGATTACGGGGGGGGGGGGGGGGCACTGGCACCCACCATGAGACGCTGTCTCATAAAAGGAAAGCGTTTTCTTAATCTAAGGACATACTCCTTTGGTATTTCATTCATATCACTCTAGAGTTTATTTCACTTTTTTTGGCCAGTTCTGGGGCTTGAACTCAAGGCCTGAGCACTGTCCTTGGGCTTTTTCCTCAAGGCTAGCGCTCTATCACTTGAGCCACAGCACCACTTCGGCTTTTCTGTTTATATGGTACCAAGGAATCGAACCTGGGTCTTCGTGCATGCTATCTAGGCAAGCACTCTACCACAAGGCCAAACTCTCAGCTCCTATTTCACATTTTTGCTAAGTTGCCTGTAAGTATTTGAGTATTTACCAGAGTTTATTACTTCAGAACAGCATGGGTTGCTAATATGTAACTATATTAGAGTGTCAGGAGTGCCATTTCAGGTTCATTAAGTTAAGTAACAGTGTTAACCTTGCCCTTGTTTAAACTCCAGTAAATGAGTTTATTCTCTTTTTCCTCCCTAGCTCCTTCCCTTTAGTCACTCTATTGTCCAGTGGATGACCAAGATCCACTTGGAGACAGAGACCTGAAAGTTCCCGTCTCCCACTCCCTCATCCCTGAATTCTCAGTCTTGAAATACTAGTCCGATTGTTGTCAGTACCCCAAGCCTCTCTCCCCAGAGATCTTACCTCTGCCCCCTTGCCTGTTCTTGGCTTCAGATGGCCCAGCGGAAGATTCGAGACATTCTGGCCCAGGTTAAGCAGCAGCACCAGAAGGGACAGAGCAACCAGGCCCAGGCACGGAGGAAGTGACCAGCCCCTTCCCATCCCAGTGACTCCAGAGCAGCGGGCAGAATTGGAGAATGTGCTCTCCCAGCAGGCCTGAGAATGAGTGGGAATCAGGGTCCCCCTGGGCCAGGCTGGAGATCAGGTTTGCCCACTGTCTTGAAAAAGATGTCTCAGTGAGGAACCCTGATCTCCCAGCCATAAACACCAGGCCAACTGATTAACCATACAGCCCACCCTCCAGAACCTCCTCATTACATTGCAATTCTAGCTCAGGGTGCTTTTAAACGTGGATTGTTTAAGGAAGCTGTCCACCCTCCACCAAGAGGGTGGGATAGACCCCAGTGGGGAAAAGAAATAAAATTTCCTTCAGGTTTTTAAAAACCTTAAAGGATGGTTTGTTTCTTGACCTGAAAAAAAATCATCTTTCCAACTGTCATCTCCCTTCTTGGTTTAATTGATGAAAGTTCCTCCATTCTCAGTACCCCGTGCCACACCTCATCTTATTTCATGCTGTTTTGTGTATACTGTTAGAGAAGAAAGAAAAAAAAAAAAAAACCAATGGGTACCAAGGCATTTCTTTGCTTCTGGTAGAATGTGGACAAGATCGATATCTTCATCCGAAGGATAATTTCAGTGCCTCCCTAGCCAATAGGAATAGCAAGAAATGAAGAAGGGGGAGAAATGGGGAGAAAGATGATTAAAATACTAATCCACGTTTAAAAGGAGTAAACCCTTGGGCTGAGGATGGACCTCAGTGGTAGAGCGTTTGCCTAGCAAGTGTTTGGGGCCCTGGGTTCAATCCTCAGTACCATATACGTATATATATATATACACACACACACACACCAAAAAAAAAAAAAAAGAAACAAAAAGAAAAAACCCAGAATTTGTGTTCTATGGCTGAATTGAAAAATTTACACAACTGAAAATATTCCAGTCTGCTGGGCTTCCCCAAGATTGTGCCCTCTAACCCCCACCTCCTGTCTCCCGGGGTGCATGGGGTGTGCAAGGGTAGTACCCAGTGCTCGGCAGGGCAGGGGCTGACCACTGTCCCTGATTCCCATCATTCTCAGGCAGATTTTGTATTTTTTTAAGTGTATTTTAATGATTGGATATGAGCACTGGAAAGGGGATGTGAACTTCCCCTTGTTAAAGCATCTGCTCCACCAAGGACTTGAGTGGCCCTAAGGTGCCCTGATCCCAGCCCGCGGGCTCCCCACTTAGGGCTGGCTCCCAGAGGTTAAGTGGTTTCACCTTGGCCTTGTTTCTTGGGTAGTGGTGAGACTTGGAACCCAGCCTCTGAGCTTCTGATTGGCTCAAGTCCGTCGTCATCTGGCATTTGCAGTGCATGGGAGACTATTTGCTTCTGTCTCTTATTCTAGAGGAATATTTAATGACAGCTTCTGCCCTCTGTGAATAATTATTGTCCATGATGAGAAGATATGCCTACCGACAAAATTCAGACTACCAGCAGCATTTTATGCACAGAGGGGTAAACAAGCTTAATTTATTGATGTACCAGGCTCTATAAAATCCTATTGGAAGTTTAGCCCTTGTGGAGGCCAGTGGGCATCAGTTGCAGGCGGCCAGGCCTCCCTCCTAATGCCATACTGGTGGTTAATGCATATTAGCCGGGTGATGCACTTTAGCTACCCTGGACAATACAATTAAGTGTGCTGGGAAGGGAGGAAGGGCTCGTTCTGCATGCGGAAGAGTGCATGCCTGGAGTCTTCTCCCACCTCCCCACATTGCAACAACCAGAACAACCATGACGTGTGTGTGGGCGGAGTCAGGCAATGCTGTGTGCGAAGTAAACTACCTCAAGGTATGAAGTTACCTCAGCATTTTTTTTTTTTGTGATGTTCCCCCATCCTCTCCCCCCCTTAATTTTTTTTTATATTTTTTTCTTTGCGGCTTGCTGATATTTTATATAAAAAAGAAAAGAAAAGCAAAAGAGAAGCTGATAGTCTTGAATATTTTATTTTTTTAATGAAAAGAAAAAAATGAGAAAGTTATGTTTCATAATTTCTTACAAACATGAGCCAGTAAACCCTTTTAGGAAGTCCCTATGGAGAACAGGCCCTGGTGGGAAGGGCACAGGGCTGGGCCCTGGGAAGGAAGATAGGGTGGAGAGAGAAGATACCTCCCCTTCCAGGGGCAGAGCCCAGAGCCTTATGGGACTCTTAGGTCTTTGACCTTGGGAATGCCTGTTGTACTGGACTCTCCTTCCTGGTGATCAGGATTGAATAGTCCCCTGAGGCACGGTGGGCAAAACTGTAAGGTCTTGGCAACTAACCAACTCTTGGGCTCTCCTATTCTCTCCATCAATTAAACAGCAGCCCAGCCGGCTCTCCCACCAGTGGTGCTGTTGTGATATTTTAAAATATTGCCTCCGTTTTATCGAGGAGAGAAATAATAACTAAAAAAAAAAGAATATACCCTTTTAAGAATATCTATATTTCTTTGTCTAAAACCGCAGGAGCCCAGATTCCATTTGTGGCGAAAAGACAAGGCTGCCCCTCTCGCCCTCAGAGAGGCCCACCTAGTTTGTCATTGCAATGCCTTTTGTTTTTATTTTGTGGTTTATTGTTTTGTTTCCATGCCATCTTGCTATTTTTCCTAGTCTACATGTATAGACCACGGGGGATAACTGCCCCTTCCCTCCCTATTTTTAGATTGGTTGATCTGATTGATTCATGATTAGGGATTTTTTTTTTTAATTTAGATTGGGTGGACAGCCAGGGAAGAGCAGGGGAATGCTGATGTGTTTAGGACAATTTCCTGCCTTGGTCTTACTACTTGGTCCCCGTGACACCCCTCCAGTAGCCCCCAGAACTGTCTAGCCCAAAGAAAGGAAAAGCAAGAAAGCATTTAGGGATAATTATCAGGTCAATTGGAATGAATCCTCCCATCTGTGCCAACCACAAAAAAAAAAAAAAAGGGTCTCCCACCTTTTCCATCTCTGGCTCTATATGCTTTGTTCCAAAATGAAGCAGGTAACATTCAGACATCGGCCATGTAGTGATTTTTTTTTTTTAAGTGGATTTACAACAGCAAGCATGCTTTGATATCTCTGGTTCAGACAAGCATTAAGAAAGAAAAAAAAAAATCCCACAGTACCTGAAATGTGATTGTTGCAGTGTTCAGTTCCTTGGGGTCCGCTCCCTTCACACCTTGAACTTGAGTCCTTTTCCTTTGGCTGATTAGCTCCCAGGAAAGATCAGGAAGTGGCAAGGGTCTGGAAAACTTAACTTGGTTTAGTCAAGGTGCCTGTCATCAGTCACATCGCCTAGCAGGAAGCATGTGCAAGCGAGACTACCAGAAAGCAAAGGAGTGTGGTTTGGTGGTTGAAGGGTAGTATGAGGAAGGACCTGTTTTGGTTGGACCTCCTGTGACCCAAAGGCCAGATCAACACTTCCTTTCCCAGTCCTTGGTGAGGTTAACAAGCTATTGTGAAAAGCACTTGGGAGATTTGACGGTTTTAAGAAAAATGACTTTTAAGAAAACCTTCTGTGCTCTGAGATTTTATATATATATGTGAGTGTGTGTATTGTGCAACATATATATTTTTATGAAAGGACCATCACTTTCTTTAGGATCTATTTTTAAATTCTTGAAATACATTTAAAAAAAAAAAACCAAAATGGTTTGGTTCACTGACTTATTTTGAAGTTGCATCTACCATGCCAGTTACACCCCAATGGCTTTAAGTTCCCCTGGGGTTCTGTTGCCTTTTGCAGGTAGGGTTGTGGATTCAGTTCTTGGGGAGGCCATCTGAGAAGGGGAGAGAGCCATTTTTCAGGACAGGGAGTTGTACCACCTTTCTACTCTTTCCTCTTCTCCCAATCCTTCTCAATCTTTCCATTTTCCTCAGCTCTCCACTCCTGGTGGGGAGTTGAGAACTATTCTCTTATTTATAAAATGCCTCACTGTTGGCCAAAAGAAAAGAGAAAAAAAAAAAAGACACCATGTAAAAACCTAGAAGACACTGGAGGAAGACTCTCCAGTTGGTTCTGTATCCATTTTCCTCTTTGCCAAAGACAGAGAGAAGTGGGGGGCGGGGGAGAGGTTTTTTCTGAGTCAAAGCAATGGCCATCTTTCAACATCTCCCTGGGCTATCCATGAGCGGAGGAGCCCAGAGACTGAGGCTCCTGGAGGACTTGGAGTGGTGCTTGCCAAGGGGTAGCAAGCTGAGCAAGGGGGTCCTTTGGCTTCTGATTGCACTTTGGGGTGGGAGGGGACGTTTCTGGGCCACTCTCCCTGTGGGAGTGCTCTTGTCCCCAGTCCCCACTGCAGAGATAGCGCGGTGGAGTTCCCTTCAGGCCTGGCAGACTGGTGGTGAGGAGGGGCCTCAGTTAGCTCTCAAGGGTGCCTTCCCCTCCTCCTACCCCAGACATACATAACCCTCCTGCCAAATTGGGAACCAGCAGCGCTACTAACTACCTCAGAGCCCCAGAGGGCGCCTGGCCTTTCTGAATTCCCAGAGAAGCTGGCCCTTCTAGGGAACCCTTGCCTTCCTCTACCTCCTCAGGTGAAATCTCCTTTCTATCCCCCGAAATGATTGTGGGGAGATCGTAATGGCTGCCATTCAAACCACAAGCCTGTTTTGCCTGTTTTGTTGGTTAAAAACCTGTCAAAGGAAAACAACACAGCCTGATTAAATAATACCCGGAAAAAGAAATATATAAGAAAAGAAAAATCCTCATCAAATGCCAGGGGACATAGAAGCCATTTTCCTTTCAGATACTCGATGGTTTAGATGCAGAACTTATATTCAGATGTAGAGTGCCACCAGCTGACACTTCTGTTTTCTTTTTGGACATTTCTCCATGGGGTACAGACCGGGGAGAAGCCTCATGACTGAAGGGGGCTGAGAGATGGGGCAAGAGCCCTAGCGTGTTCCTCAACCCCATATAGGCCTCCTTGAGTATGATCTGATGGCGCCATGAATGACGCCCTAGTATGGTCGAATCCGGATTGACAAGACAGAAGAGAGTTGTTTTTTCTTTCTTATATGGAATAGCAGGAAGCTCCCCCTGGAGGAGTGTTTTGAGAAAACCACAGGTTTTGATTGCTATGAGTATAAATGGATTAACTACCTCAATCCTTACAAAAATTGGAAGTGAGGCAGGGAAACCTTCCTGAGGGTATGAGTCTCAGCCAGGAGAAGTGAGTTAACTGAGGCTTGTGCCACAAAAAGAAGTTTGTCTTGGGGATCTGGCAGGCCTGCCAAGATCTCACTCACTGGTCAGGTTGGCAGGGCTGGCTGTAGGGTCCATCTTTTCTGCCTTCCTTGCCATGTTTCATTCACCCCTTGTCCCCTGTCACCTGCTTTAGCTTTGTTGGACCAGATGGAGAGGAATCTCCCTTGGATAGAGGGAGCTGACTGCAAGTAAGTGCTAGGGCTTGGCGGGAGTCTGCCACTCAGCTCCCAAGTCAGGAAGCCTGGAGAAGCCAGAGCTGAGTTTCTATAGGGTTTCTTGGAGATTCTCTACCTCTGTAGGACCTCTTTTGTCTTCAAGGGTACAGTTGGTTCCGGGAGAACAGGTGGAGCAGCATCCTTGGCTCTGGGGGAGCCTGAGGGTGAGTCCAAATCCTCTAGACTCCCCCAAGGCCGTCTTCGTAGTAAGCTCCACTGGGTACCCCACCCCCTCCCTCACCCCTCTAATGGCCCTCCTCATAGAAATCCCATTTCACTTTTGATTTATCTACCTCTTAGCAAAACAAATAGAAATTAGGTAGTGGTGAAAACTCCACTTGCTTAGGTTGGGGGGAGGGGGAGATTTCTTTTTCCAAAGGAAAAATTACCTTAAAAATACTTTCCAAAAAATTAAAAAATTAAAAACCAAAAAAAAATTTTTTTAAAGAGGGAGATATTTTCCAGTGACCACTGGATTGTTTTAATTTCCTAAACTTTTCTCCTTTTTTCCCCCCACCACAAATAAGTTTCTCTCTAGGGGTCTTCCCTGAAGATCATGTGCTAGCCATGGACAGGAATCAATTTTCCTTGGCTTGGCCCATCCCCACCCCATTCTTGCCAATGAGACCCATCTGTGCTTCTCCTGGTCATCCCCCCAAACTGGGACATACCCCGTGTGTTAGGAGTGTTTAAATCTTGATATGCCATTTTCCCCCTTGTAGGGGCTGGGGGAGGTGTCACTTGAGACATTTCTGTGCAGATTTCACGTAAGCCACAGTTGGTAAAGGTGTTGGAAATGAGTTTTTAGCAAATAATGGATTAGCAGAGTGAATAAATAACCTCTACCACTGTTCAGCAATCCTGGTTCCTGAAACAAGACTATGTGAAAAGAGCCCACTCCCTTGAGACAGTTCTGAAACTTCAGAGTGACAAATGAGTTTTTATGAATTTATAACAGAAGAGGGGCTTGGACAACTACTGTTTGTGAGTTGTTTTCTTTAAAACGGGAATGCTACCACTTTCTGTAACTACGGCTAATTTGAGAATTGTACTTTACTGGAAATGTGCCAGTCATCACCAGCCTGCATTTGATCATGTCCCCCCTCCTGCTCTTAGGCCTGTCCTTGGCTTTGTCTGGGGGAGTGGGGCATCTGGCTCCGACTAAGATTGTTCTTTTGATAGATGAGCATTCCAGGTTTCTACCCCATGGGGGCGGGGGAAGGGAAGGATGTTTCAGCCACAAACCAGTTCATTCTGCTGTTTCAATGTCAAAAATTAAAGGAAGCATATTGAAAGTTGCTGTGTCTGTGTCTTCCGGGTGGTTTTCTGGGATATGATTTAGATGCTAAGGTGGTCTGATCTTCAGAAACATAAACAGGGTTATAGCCTAGTGTTTGAATTAACCTATCATCTTAGTTAGAATTGGTGTGTGACTTTGATCTCCACACAAAGCAACGCCCCCCCCCCAACCAAATAGTATCCCGCCTCAGGAGGGTAAGGATAAGGTTGCCCCTCCCTAGAAGGGCAAAGATGGCTGGGCTGCTTTATCATTGTTGGCCTTCCACAATGGAACGGGAGCTCATAGCACATTCAAGATGGTGCCAGTCTTTGCTCCCCTTAACACTCTCCCCTTTTAGCCTAGTCAGATCCTTGACTCATTTACTTCAGCACAAACAGGGTTATTTTGGGATGTAGGATCATCAGTTTTATAACTCTGATCCTCTTTTTTCATTGCATTAATTACACATGAGCCAATTAACAGCAACAGTAAAACAATCACCAGTGGCTGAGATTAGGCAAGTTGCTCGGGGAGACCAGTTGTACAGCCTCTCATACCATCCTTGGGACCCCTGTCTCTCCCTTTCTCGCTCATCTAGACTCCTCTTTACAGCTGCCAGGCTGTAAAGGCCCTAAGGGAGGGTCCATGCATGGTGAAAGAAGACAAGCTGGCACAAAGGCTGTTCATGTAAACCTAGTCAGATGGACTGAGTAGACCATCTTTGTCCTGTCCCTTTTCCTTGCAGATTGACACTGAAAATCTGATGGTAAAATATGCGTGATGTGATTAGTATTTTTTTAACTGCCCCCTAAAATGTATTAAATTGGGAAAAAGGGTTTTAAAAGAATGCTTAAAGGTTTATATCCTTATGATTTGGTTTCACGCTACTTTGCAATTGGGTGTATTTAAAAAAAAAAAAAAAGTAAAAAGCCTCTTCTAAAAGGAGGCCTGGAGGCAAAGGAGGCTTCAGCCCTCAAGAGTTCTTCAAAAGGAAATAAAGGCTAAAGTGTTAAATGTTTAAGCAAATATCAGTAAAAGTTGTCTTTTTTTTTTTTGAAGATGACTCCTTTATTTATTTATTTATTTATTTTGCTAGTCCTGGGCTTGAGCTCAGGACCTGAGCACTGTCCTTGGACTTTCTCAAGGCTAGAGCTCTACCACTTGAGCCTCAGCACCACTTCTGGCTTTTTTCTATGTATGTGGTACAGAGAAATCGAACCCAGGTCTTCATGCATGCTAGGCAAGCACTTTAACCACTAGGCCAAACTCCCGGCCCCATCAGTAAAAGTTTTAAAGAAAACTAGAAATGGGTTTCTGGACAGAATTTGGAAGTGAAGTCCCAAATGTTTGTTTCAAAAAGAGAAAGAAGGGAAATTAGGATTACCAAAATGATTGCTTAATTGCTATTTCAGCTTGCTCTTGTAAGTCTCTGTAGCAATTTGCAGTTGGCCCATGAGAAGGACAGCAGATCCTTATTCAGATGTAATTTTGGCCCTTACAAAGTTCCAGGTAAGATCATGCTTAGAGACTATTTCTGAGTTGACTACCTTGTTGCTTCTAATTGGAATAAAGTGGCCTTTTGTAGGACTCATTGATCTGAAAACTGCAGTTCTGAGCCAGCCCGGGCAAAGCAAAGTCCCTGTGAGATTGTGGTGTTTAATCTGGCAGCAGAGTGCTAGTGAGGCAGAGTTGCTTTGGAGCTCAAAGTGGCAGAGTGCTAGCCTTGAGCTGGAGAGCTGAGGGACAGCGCCCAGGCCCTGAGTTCAAGTCCAGCAACCAACCAAGTGAAATGCCAATGGGACATTTATCCCTGTGTGGAGATACACTACAGGGACAAAAGAAATGAAGCATCCAGATGCAGTAAGCCACTGCTTGGATGGCAGAGATGGTGTCAGATCCTAGAGTCACTTGTGCTTGGCCATTCAAAATTAATCATTGCCAGGAGGTCATAAAATAGTTTGTAAGCATGCCTTACTAATGTCCATGTCTATTTAGTCCATAACTGGGCAGGCATCTGTAATAGTGGGTAGTTTACTATCCTAACAACCCCTCTGTATTTGCTCAAAGCTCTAACTGAGCAAATTTTGATTTGACACCAGCCACAAATTAAGGATAGAAGTCTGTGGACCTAAGGCTGTGTCCCTATTGATCTGTATATAGGCCTACATAGGTAACTGAGGCATTGTTAGGGGGGCAGAGATTAAGTTCCCCAGACAATCAAGAAAATGCCTTTGCAAATGGGTCCTAAGTAAGCTACACTGTTGTAGCCAAAGAAAAGGTTTGTGCAGTTGTTAAATGTTTTATATGATCTCCAGTTTGGAGTAAAATATTGCTCCTAAAATGTAATTCTGGCAACCCCTTGGTAAAATAGGCTAAGTTTTTAGGATCCCTAGTTAAGTATAGAGACAATGCCCCTGAGTCAGCTTGAACAAGTTACAGAAGATGGATCTTTGCCCATCAACCCCCTTAAGATGAAGGGACCAGAGTCATTTTTGGGAAGTACAACAGGATAAATGAGAGGCATGAGAAACAGTAGTAACAGATGTGCAAGAGTAGAGACTGCACTTGTGGGAAATGGCTACAGGGTCAAGTCTCCTATACCTGTCTAGAGAATCCTAGCCTCATTTAAAGGAAATCTGGTTACTAAAAGTTATCACCCTGGTATTACTTTGGAATCTCAATTCTATACTGTCCTAAAAACTAATGGGGTGCCAGCCTGCAAAAACGAGTGTGCTCAGGTAAAGTAACCAGAAAATCATTGGGAGAATTCACCAAAGTCAGGCCTTAGGTTAAGCTTCTTTAACCAGTCTGTGCAGAAATTTGCAGGCGACCCAGCAGGAGGCGTGACATTCCATTGGAGCTGCTGAGAGATGAGGCTGCTGCTACACATTCTGTCCTGCCTGATTCCACCACCTGGCAGCTGCTTCCTGAGAGGAGTGGAACTAAACCCTTGTCCTTACAGGCCTTACAAGTTGATTTGGGGACATGTTCATGAGCTGGTTTCCAGTAAAGAGCTACTGGATTCATCATTCGTAGGTGGAGACAGCATGTGAGGACTTTGGACTTTTAGATCCCCAGAGAAATGGAATTTGGCATCATACAAACTTGTCTTTAGATTTGTTTCAGCTTCATAGACAAATTATTGGACTTGAACAGACACCATCACTTGACGCTGAAGTAACACAGTCTGCCAAGGAGTTGTTTGAACAGTTCCAGGGAACAATGTTCCCTCCTTGAGCAACTTAAAAGCTTGCTGATGACCTTTGTTGGTCCAGGGATGCTGCTCTGACCAACCTAAGACAGGGCCTTCAGCTTGATCTGAAGAAGTTCCCCATGACAGGTAAGGCAGAGTCACCTAAGACAGGGGTGTTCACTTCTTTTAAAATAAAGACGAGGGAGATATTGGGGACCGAGTGTGGGTCAGAGTGACCTTGGACCCGCACAGCTGAGTACACAAGAAAATGAGCTATTAGCATGACTTTGGGCCATGTTAATCCCTTCTTGTTTAACAGATCCAAGACTTGATTGCTGTTTTGTACAAATGCAACATCTAGCACTTTCTTGGTTTTAAGAAAAGTATTTAAGGTCTGGGAGTTTGGCCTAGTGGTAAAGTGCTTGCCTAGCATGCCTGAAGACCCGAGCTCAATTCCTCAATACCACATAAACAGAAAAGCTGAAGTACGGCTGTGGCTCAAGTGGTAGAGCGCTAACCTTGAGAAAGTCCAAGGACAGTGCTCAGGCCCTGAGCTCAAGCCCAGGACTGAGCTCAAGCCCAGGAAAGAAAGAAGAAAAGTATTTAAGATTGGAACTTGAAATAAAAGGGGCTACAGTCTTAAGCTCACAGCCTTCTCAAGCTGCTGAATTGAGTTGTAGACCTCCCAACCCCATCTTTTTCTTGTCTTCTTTTCCAAGTCCTCACCCCCTAAATCAGGAATCCCCATTCACTGCCGGCTGGCCCCAGCAACCAACCCTCCCCCCAAAAAATTAATGGCTGCAGAGTGAATGTGATCACAGCACACGCATATATGGACATGTCCAAATGAGCCGCTCCCTTGTACAATTAGTTCAAAAAGAGAAATGATAATGGGGTTGAAAATTTAGCTCAGTGGAATAGTGTACTTAGCATATGTGAAGCACAGGATTTGGCAGGGGAAAAAAAATCCGGAAAATAACAAGAAAAATTAAAAAAAGCAAGAAAAGAGGAAGTAGGAGCAGTCTGTAGGAGTGATAGACAAAAAGTAGGTGACAGTGTGACAATAAGGGTGGAGAGAGATCCACAAACATGGGAGTAGCAGTATTCTCCCCACCTCAGGTCCTCAGCTCCTCCTACTACATTTCCCCAGGGCAGCCTGTACCCCTCAGCTGCATCTGCAGAAGCGCTGCCCCCGCTCCCCAGACCTGAACACCCTGCTCTCCCTCCAGGATAGGTGAGCACTCCTACTCTCCACCCAGACTTAGAAGAGTACCTTCCACCACTAGTCCTGGTGTTACAAGGAGCTACCTGCATAGGGACAAATGCCGTGTTTCTCCCTCTTCCCACTAATAAACCTTATAATTCTGTATGTAACTGTCTCCACATGGTCCTCTGGGATGGTTGTCTACAGGGAGAAGAAATGGTTCTTCCCATAATGTCAGGGCAAATGAATGGCAGGTCTGTGGTCTCATGGAAGAAAACTCTGGTGCACACACAGAATTTTTTTTTTTTTTTTTTTTGTCAGTCCGGGGCTTGAGCTCAGGGCCTGAGCACTGTCCTTGGGCTTTCCTCAAGGCTAGTGTTCTACCCTGAGCCACCACACCACTTCTGGCTTTTTTTCTATGTATGTGGTACCAAGGAATCGAACCTGGGTCTTTGTGCATGCTAGGCAGGCACTCTACCACTAGGCCAAACTCCCGGCCCCACACAGAAATTTCTAATAGAGAAGATGTATTTAAGCTAAAGCCAGGTTTCACTGAAGCACAAGTGATTATAAAGTGACAGTTCACCCCCCTCAAAGAAATAGAGAACAGGCAGCTTGATCAAGCAGTCAAGTGCCTTGAGGCTCCACATTAGGCTCTTCTGTGGAAAAGTGCGTGATTGTAAACTTTACCCAGAAATGGGAGGTTGTTTCTGAAGAACCAGGGAATAGAAAGGGATTTACCTAGGAAAGTTTCCTCAGAGCCAAGGTGACAGGATGCCTCCCTGATACCGCAACTATAATGAGACGTCAGTCAGGCCTATAGCTCACTTCTAGGATTGGGGAAATCCCAGTTGGGATCATTATCCGAGGCTTAATGGCTCCTGTACCGAGAAGTCGCCTCAACATAGCCAACTGTTACTTCAGGACAATAGGGAAGCAGGATGTTTGGCAAAATATACCTGGATAGGATACAATTCCATACCTGTTCTGGTTCCTTTGTGGTGTCTTTTATTCCCTCCCTACTTGCCATACCAGTTAAGTTCAGTAAGAAACTGAAGTTCCGGGTGGTGCCGGTGTGCCGCTGCCTGCGGTTCCCGCAGATGGCGGGCAGCGTGGCTGGGGTCGTGGAGGCCCCGGCCTGGAGGGAGAACCGGTGTGTGTGTCCGGGTGGGGAGCACGTTAGACACCAAGCTGGAGAGACTGGAGGGCGATGGGGACTTGGGGATCCCGGTCCTGCGAGGCCTTGTGCTGCCTTTTAATGCGGATATGGTACAGTAGGAGTGTTCAGGGAGGGTAAAAAGGGCATTTTGATCTTTCCTGTGACCCTACAGGTTTTGGTATGAACAGGATTCGAATTCACGTCTTACCAACCAATCGGGGAAGGATCACCCCAGTGCCCAGGTCTCAGGAGCCCCTGACTTGTTCATTCACTCATCGCCCATGCTCTCAACCTCGTCTGGAAGGCCAGGAATTTTGCATTAAACATATCCTTGAAGACAAGAATGCACCTTTTAAACAGTGTCCCAGTGCTGCTCCAAAGCCAGAGAAGAAAGATGGGGTGTCCTTCTGTGCTGAGCATGCCCGTAGGAATGCCCTAGCACTTCACGCTCAAATGAAGACCAACCCTGGACCAGTGGGTGAGACACTTTTGTGTCAACTGAGCTCATATGCTAAGACAGAGTTGGGTTCTCAGACTCCAGAAAGTAGCCGAAGTGAAGCCAACCAAATACTGGACATGTTGGTGTCTATACAGCAGAAGAAGTGGCTCTGATTATGCGTGAGAAGCTAATTCATTTGCAGTCTTTGTACATTGATCAGTTTAAACGACTTCAGCATCTGCTCAAAGAGAAGAAGCGCCGGTATTTACATAATCGCAAAGTGGAACATGACGCTCTAGGTAGCAGTCTCCTGACTGGCCCAGAGGGACTTTTGGCCAAAGAACGAGAAAACTTAAAGTGATTAAAATGTCTTCGGCGATACCGTCAACGCTATGGAGTGGAAGCCCTGCTACACAGGCAGCTGAAGGAGTGCAGAATGCTGGCCACTGATGGTGCCGCCCAGCAGGCTCACACTACTCGTTCCAGTCAGAGGTGCTTGGCCTTTGTGGATGACATTCGTTGCTCTAATCAGTCTCTTCCAATGACCAGACACTGCCTCACCCATATTTGTCAGGACACAAATCAGGTTCTCTTCAAATGCTGCCAGGGATCTGAGGAGGTGCCTTGCAACAAGGCAGTTCCTGTAAGCCTCTCTGAGGATCCCTGCTGTCCCCTGCATTTCCAGTTGCCTCCTCAGATGTATAAGCCCCAACAGGTACTGTCCGAGTCACACGATCTGGAAGCCGGCCCCATGGATCTGTACTTGAGAGCTGCTGAGCTTCAGCCCACTGAGAATTTACCACTGGAATTCAGTGATGACTTGGATGTCTGGGTGATGGTATGCAATGTCCTCCATCACCTTTGCTTTTTGACCCTTCACTTACCCTTGAAGATCATTCAATCAAAGAAATTGCTGAAGGCCCTGTGGATATCTTGGGCCAAATGCCAGTGGCCAGAGATGGGTGCAGATCCCAGGGATCTCGAAATTCTGAGAAAGTTTGTGTGCCGCTGCCTCAAAGTGGATTGGCTACTGCAAATGGGAAACCAGAACCCACTTGACAGCTTGTTCTGGGAGCCATGGTGGATTGAATTTCCCATTCTTCAGACAAGTATCTATTCACTAAACAAGGACAACCCAGGCCACATTGTTTTCCTAGTGGTTGTAGAGTTCAATAACTAAACAAGAAAACCAGATTTGGGGGAATGGACCAATAGTATTTTAAAAGTTAAAGATTTCTTCATAAGAAAGAGCTATTAATGCCTGTCTGGAGTTGAATGAACATTTGGGACTATCTTCAGGAAGAGAGATCCCTATAATGGGGTTTCCTGTTATGAGCAGGAGTGCACGTAGATGACTCGGTGGGGCTGTGTTTATGAATGGTGCCCTTGAGATTTTGGGGGCTCCTAGGATCTGGTTATCTCTTACCTAAAGGCCTATACTTCAGCCTTTCCTTACCTTCACTTTCATGTAACTGCCATTAGAACCCCTTTCCCAAGTGTACCCGGCTTTATGAGAGAAGCCCACAGAACTGGGCATAAACCATCTTCTAACTTAGGCAAATTCCTGTTTGGCTATCCTATGTAAAATATAGTAAGAAGTTATTGTATATAGTTTCTATTCTATTAAATGTTAAAATGTTATAAAAAAAAAAAAAGAAACTGAAGTTCCGCTAGGCATGGTGGCATGTGCCTATAACCCTAGCATTCTGGAGGTTGAAACAAGAAGATGGGGAATTGAAGACTCCATGGCTAGGAGTTGAAATACATAGGAAGACCTTACCTCAAAAAATCAAGATCTGGCAATGTATCCCAGCAGAAGAACACTTGCCCTGGGTTCTATACTCAGCAAAGCAAAGAGCTTGAACACAGAAAAGTGACGAGGTTCTCAGTTCTACACACTCCGTTTCTTTCTTCCTCCTTGGTCATTTTTGGAGGCGGGCATAGAGGAACAGAGGCAGTGGGTTGGCTGGGAAGCTTCCTGAGGCAGGTTAGCTAAAGGAAAGAAGGCTGAAACCATCCCAGCATGCCCTGGGAAACCACGAGTTGTTTCCTCTCTAGTACCTCCTAGGCCACGCCTTGTAGACCATCAGTGGTCAGTTAGCAACTAGAATTTCTCCCCAGGGGTTAGAAACCTCCAGTCCAGTTCTAACCAAATTGAAGGCACCGGCACAGAGTAAATGTGTGCTTAGGAACAAACTCCTGCTTAAGGTTACATCTTGTATGTATACCTAATCTTATTGGATGACAGTCTAGTAGGTGGGCAAATCCCTTCCATGAACCTGGCAGGTCATGATCCCTCATTTCTCTAAGATCAACTCGTTGTCGATGACTTCTTCCTGTATGCTTCTTTTTGTTGTTGTTGATTGTGGGGCTTGAACTCAGGGCCTGGGTGCTGCCCCTGAGCTTTTGTGCTCAAGGCTTAGTATTTTTTTTTTTTGCCAGTCCTGGGCTTTAGCTCAGGGCCTGAGCCCTGTCCTTGGACTTTCTCAAGGTTAGAGCTCTACCACTTGAGCCTCAGCACCACTTCCAGCTTTTTTCTATGCATGTGGTACCAAGGAATCAAACCCGGGTCTTCGTGCATGCTAGGCAAGCACTCTACCACTAGGCCAAACTCCTGGCCCCAAGGCTTAGTATTCTAACACTGTGAGCCACAGCCCACTTCCAGTTTTCTGGTGGTTAATTGGAGGTAAGAGTCTCATAGACTTTCCTGCCAAGGTTGGCTTCTGACCATGATCTTCAGAACTTAGCCTCCTGAATACCATTACAGTGTGAGCCACCATTGCCTGGCTAATTTCATTTATTATTATATATTTGTACTGTTATTATAAAGGTGATGTACAGAGGAGTTACAGTTTCAGAAGCCACTTTATATGTGTGTGTACATGTGTGTCTCCATTCAACTTAGTTGAAGACATCAAGAAACGTCAACTTTTCAATCACCTAAATATGTAACAAGCCTAATTGAAGAGTTGGAGCAAGGAGATTATTTTATACTATTAGTTTTGGTCATCTATTTTTTTCACTCTAGGCTGGGACACTTTACCAAAATAGTTCCATCCCTCAAAACTCAGCATTTTTTTGTGTGTTTGCCTTCTATCTACTTCATGGGCCAAAAGCCATGGCCACATTCTTTGGTGCTTTTTGTCTAGATTTAGTATCAGTTAGAGGACTTAACAAATGTGGTATGGCTCAAGTGCTAGAGTGCTGGCTAGAAAGCCCTGTATCAACCCTCACTGAGTACCTCCTCCCTGTGACCCCCCTAACCCCCCTCAAAAAAAGCCCTATCTGGCTTTCCTGGCATCAGAACCCTTTTGTCCGTGCTGAATAGATCTACAGGCACCACTTTAATCCTTCCAAACTCCTCTTAAAAAGGGTATGGTAACCACACTTTTTGATTTAGTCTTGGCCCTGATACCAGGAAGTATAAAACATGCTTTCCAGTTGCTCTGGGCACAGCCCTCTGCATTGTGATTCTGATAATCCTCATAATAAGAGTTGGATTCTGTTTCTTACTCTTTGAATCTGAGTTTGGCCAGCTGTTTATTGTACTTTACCTAAGAGATGAAAGCTGAGGCTAGAAAAGGAAATGATGGGGTGGGGGGAGGGGGGAGGGGAGGGTGTTGTGCTAGCCTAGCATGTGGGAGTGTGGCAGGCTCTGGGTTACAGCCCCAACCCTGAGCTGGAGCTGGGGGGTGAGGAGTAGGGATTATCTTAGAACCCTCTGAGCTTTGTGGGGATGCTTGCAGAAAATATTATTATTTTTTGTCTATACTGGGGCTTAAACTCAGGGTTTGGGTACTATCCCTGAGTTTTTTAATTCAAGGCTAGTGCTTTACCACTTGACCCACAGCTCCATTTGCAGCTTTTAGTGGTTAGTTGGAGATGAGTCGCATGGATTTTCTGTTTGGACTGCCTTTGAACTGTGATCCTCTGATCTCAGCCTCCTAAGTAGCTAGGATTATAGACGTGAGCCACTTGATGTAGAGTCTTGCTAACATTGCTTGGGCTGGCCTGTATTCATGATCCTCCTGCCTTTGCCTCCTGTGTAGCATAGCTCACATTTCCTGGCTTAACCTCTCTCTTTCTCCTTCTCTCTCTCTCCCTCTCCCTCCCTCCCTCCCTTCGTCCCTTCCTTCCTCCTTTCCTCTCCTCCTCCTCCTTCTCTTCCTCCTCCTCCTCCTCCTCCTCCTCCTCCTCCTCCTCCTCCTCCTCTTCCTCCTTCTCCTCCAGTCCTAGGGCTGGAACTCAGGGCCTTTGAACTTTCCAAAGACTAGCACTCTCACACTTGAGCTACAGCACTTCTGACTTTTTCTGTGTATGTGGTACTGAGGAATTGAACCATGCATGCTAGGCAAGGACTCTACCATGAGGCCACATTCTTGGCCCTTGATTTCTGTTGTTTTTGGTTGGACATAGGACTTGAACTCTACTACTTCCATCCACAGCACCACTTCCTTGATTCCTTTTTTCTTATCCCTTTATCTCATCTATCTACTTCTATCTGTCTATCTAATCGATCTATCTATCTATCTATCTATCTATCTATCTATCTATCTATCTATCTATCTATCTATCTATTATCTGTGCTGCTACTGGGGCTTGAGCTTTGGGTTTTTAAAAAATTACCATTGGGACCAAGAGTTTGGCCTAGTGGTAGAGTGCTTGCCTAGTATGCATGAAGCCCTGGGTTCAATTCCTTGGTATCACATACACAGAAAAAACTGAAAGTGGCACTGTGGTTCAAGTGGCAGAGTGTTAGCCTTGAACAAAAGAAAAAGTGTCCTTGGACAATGCCCAGGTCCTGAGTTCAACCCCCACAGGACTGGCAAAAAAAAAAGATGATGATAGGGGCCAGAAGTTTGGCCTAGTGGTAGAGTGCTTGCCTAGCATGCATGAAGACCTGGGTTCGATTCCTCCATACCACATACATAGAAAAAAGCCGAAAGTGGTGCTGAGCTCAAGTGGTAGAGCTCTAGCCTTGAGAAAGTCCAAGGACAGTGCTCAGGCCCTGAGCCCAAGCCCCGGACTGGCAAAAAAAAAAAAAGATGATAAAGGTGAGATACAGAGGGGTCACTGTCACTGTCCATAAGTCCATGTGTCAGATAACTGAGTTGCAGTTCTCCCTGGACGGCATCCCCTCCTGCCTTGCACTGTCTCAGTGTCCTCTCTCCTGCCGCTGCCCTCAGGTTGCACAGTTCATTCTCAACGTAATGTCTACTGAGCACCACAACTGCATGTGTTCCCCTTGTCTCCAGTTCTGTGCTCCCCCTTACTCAGCTGTTGCTCTACAAGGCGAGCTGTTCCCAGCTTTTTTTTTTTTCTTCCTGGTTAATTATAGATGAAAGTATGAAGGATTTATCTGCTCAGGCTAGAGGCTAGCACCAAGTCAACATTCTCAGGTGCTCTGTGCTTAGTTGTTTTTTTTTGTTTTTTTTTGGTCTTGCTTTGTTGTTTAGGTGGGCTTCCTGGGCCTAAATGAACTTCCCATATCTGAGCAGATGAGACTACAGGTGTGTGACACTGCTCTGAATAATATTAATGTTCTCTTCATTAAGGGCAGCTGATTTGAAGATAAACTTAGAATATTTCAGAGGTGCGGCCGGGAGTTTGGCCTAGTGGTAAAGTGCTTGCCTAGCATGCACGAAGACCTGGGTTCCATTTCTTGATACCACATACATAGAAAAGGCTGAAAGTGGTGCTGAGGCTCAAGTGGTAGAGCTCTAGCCTTGAGAAAGCCCAAGGACAGTGCTCAGGCCCTGAGTTCAAGCCCAAGGACTGGCCAAACAAAAAAGAAAAAAGAAAGAGAATATTTCAGTAGTGCTTCAGCAGGGCTGTATATAAAGGTCATGTGGAATATATATGGCAGTCCAGTATACTCATAATCAAAGTTTAAGGCTCAGAAATTATGTGGTCTGTGTTTTAAGAGAACAGCCAAAAATTAAAAAAAAAATAAAAAAGGTTTGCTCATTCATTCCCTATAAATGAGTTTAATGGGACACAAGATGAGAATCAAGGTGTCTGTGCCTTGTCTGTGTCCATGACCTCGGACTCACAAGGACTTCCTCTTCTCCCTCTCTACTCCCGGTTTGATCCTTAGGCTCTCCTGGTTGCTGTTTAGTCCCCTGTAGTAAACCAGTTGATTGGTTTTCTGGACTGGCCTGAATAAGAAAGTGAGTTCTTTCCCTTGTGATTTTATTCCTGTCTGCAGGGCTGACTTGCAGACAGAACCTTGGTCATATCTCAAGTCACCATCAGATGTATTCAAGGATGGATGATAACTTGCTGCTCATCAAAGAAGCCAGGTTATAATGTACAGCCAGACTCTATTTGGAGTCTGAATTCCTGTGTTTTAATTTGCTTTGCTGCATCTCCAACACATTTATTTATTTAGGCCAGTCTTGGGGCTTGAACTCAGGGCCTGAGCACTGTCCTTAGGCTTTCTCAAGGCTAGCTCTCTACTACATGAGCCACAGCACCACTTCTTGGCTTTTTCTATGTATGTAGTACTGAGTAATCAAACCTGGGTCTTCATGCATGCTAGGCAAGCACTCTACCACTAGGCCACACTCCTGGCCCCCACTTCTAGCTTTTTGCTGGTTAATTGGAACTAAGTCTCTTGGGCTTGTTGGCCTAGACTGGCTTCTAACCATAATTCTCAAAGCTCAGCCTCCTGGGTAGCTAGAATTACAGGCAGGAACTACAGGCTCCCAGCTTGTCCCTGCTCTTGATTTATGAAATGCTTCAAGCCATTACCAGTGGTTCACGCCTACGTTCCTTACTGCTCAGGAGAATGAGTTCTGAGCATCAGGGTTCAGAGCCAGCCTAGGCAGACAAACCCAAGAGACTTAATTCCAATTAACCAGCAAAAACCTGGAAGTGGAGGTGTGGTACAGCTGGTAGAGTATTAGTATTGAGCACATAAGCTCAGAGACAGCACTCAGGCCCTGAGTTCAACCCCCAGGATTGGCACGCGCGTGTGCACACACACACACACACACACACACACACACACTATAAGACCTAGGGATTTGGTGTTTCTATAACTGGGTAGGGTGAATTTATGGTGCCTATACCTTGTATGTTTCCTTAAATGACATGACCACTGTTAATGGCAGCCCAGGCCCAATTACAAATGAAAGACTGTGTTACCACCCTGTGTTACCACCCTGTGCATAGAGATACCAGGAAAGCCACCAAAGGTAAGTGCAGATTGCCTGACTCTTGCAGGGCAATCTAAGCCTGGCTATAAACATTTCATTGTGGGCCCAACCAAAAAGCTCTAGACCTCCCTTTACCTAGTGGCTTTTCCATTAACCTCTGCCTCCTTGCTCAGACCTCATAACAACCCAGCTCCTGTCCCAGCTCCTTTCCACAGTCTCCAAGCCCATGGAAAGCGTGTCCCTCACTGTTGTATCTCAACAAACAGTTCTCAACTGTGGAAGATCTAGTCTTGCCTGTTTCCTTTTTTTCTCCTCCATTTTCCTAACATATGGTGCCAAAACCCAGGAGAGCACAAGTGCCCCTCTATCTGCCGTCTGGCTGCCGCTCATCGAGCTTTTACTCTCTCTTTCCGAGGCCTCTCCTTCCTTTCTCCTCCATTTTCCTAACAACAAGAAGGCCTATACAGAGGCACCTGCTCCTCTTTGCCATTCCAAAGCTAAGGCCACCAGGATAAAGTCTTAAAGCAGTTGTTATACCCTTCAAACAGGGAAATGAGCATTTAGAGTGCAGTCCTGTAGCCTGGGGCACATCCTCCTCACCATTCATCAAACCCACCTACTACCTGCATAGCTCACAGCTCCATAAATCAGATAATGTAGTCTAAATGAAGACACGAGTCCTAGGAGAACTCCCTAATTATAGGACACAGGTTTGCAATTCTGAATGATGGCTTATTGTAAAAAAGACTTGCACCCTTCTAAGAGAATAAGTTTTTATGATGATGACTAATTTTTCCTGCTGAGAGATGTTAATCCTAGTTATTGCTTGGTAAAATGGTTTTCTTAGTAGTGATGTTGATTCAACCCCTGAACTATTCATGTTTATGAAATAGCTAATGCACGAGGAGGCAATTATGGAACCCCAATTTTTTTTTTGTGGGGGGATAGGGGGAGGAGGCAGTCCTAGGACTTGAAATCAGGGTCTGGGTGCTATCCCTGAGCTCTTTCTTTTCTTTTCTTTTCTTTTTCTTTTTGTCAGTCATGGGGCTTGAATTCTGGGCCTGGGCGCTGTCCCTGAGCTCTTCAGCTTAAGGCTATCTCTCTACCACCCGAACCGCAGCCCCATTTTCCCTTTTCTAGTAGTTAATTGGTGATAAGAGTCTCATGTTCTTTAGTGCCCAGGCTGGCTTTGAATCTTGATCCTCAGATCTCAGCCGCCTGAGTAGCTAGGATTACAGGGGTGAGCCACCAGAGCCTGGCTGCCACCGCCACCTCCACCACCCCTACGACCACTTCCTCCTCCTCCTCCTCCTCCCCCTCCTCCTCCTCCTCCTCCTCCTCCTCCCCCTCCTCTTGCCTTTTGTTAGGTCTGCCTGGAGAATAGCCCCTCTCCTCTTCCTCTTCACCTGCTTGAAACCAGTCATCACCTGTCAATCACCTGACTTTGAGTCACAAAGGACCCCACACTCTGGGATCACTTCCTGATCTTCTGAGGTCACATCCTGGACCACCCCAGTGATACCTCCCTTGGACAGTGAGAGTTCCCCAGCCCTGAGATCACTTCCACATCTGCAGTGGTCCCACCTCCCACCTTTCCGTATATAATCTGGTTCAACACAGGTCCCCTCCTTTTTTTTCTCTCTTTCTCTTTTACCTTCCCTTCTGAGACTATGTGCCTCCATCTTGTTCAGGCCCGCAGTTTGCTCTCCCAGCCAATAAACTCTTTTCTGTCTGAACTATGTGGCAGGTTTCCTTTTCCTCCTGGCAAGCCTTACACTTTTCATTACCCTTAACCTCCTTTCTCAGACCAATTACAACAGCATTCATTGTTCTATTTCCTTCTCTTTCTTCCTTTCTTTCCTTCCTTCCTTCCTTCTTTCCTTCCTTTCTTTTTTTGCCAGTCCTGGGGCTTGAACTCAGGCTCTAAGCACTGTCCTTGGACATTTTTGGCTCAAGGTTAGTACCCTGACATTTGAGCCACAGCACCACTTCGGCCTTTTCCATGTATGTGGTACCCACAAGGAATTGAACCCAGGACTTCGTGCATTCTAGGAGAGCACTCTACCCCTAGGCCAAACTCCTGGCCTCCTTCCTTCCTTCCTTCCTTCCTTCCTTCCTTCCTTCCTTCCTTCCTTCCTTCCTTCTCTCCCTCCCCCCCTCCCTCCCTCCTTTCTCTCCTTCTTTCCTCAGTCCTGGGACTTGAACTCAGGGTCTGAGTACTGTCCCTGAGCTTCTTTAGCTCAAAGTTAGCACTCTACCACTTGAACCACAGTACCACTTTCCATTTTTTCTGTTTATGTGGTACTGAGGAATCAAACCCAGGGCTTCATGCATGCTAGGCAAATATTCTACCACTAAGCCACATTCTCAGCAGAATATACACATCTTTTGGCTTTAGAGTCCACGGATGAAAAGAGCTAAATAAAAAGTCTTCACAAAAGCAAACACATTAAGAATTGGACTTGTATTTGGGTGCTGGTGGCTTACACTTGTAACTCAGGAGACTGAGATCTGAGGATCACAGTGTGAAGGCAGCTCAAGCAGGAAAGTTTGTGAGACTCTTATCTCTAATAAACTATTCACGCCTGTAATCCTAGCTACTCAGGAGGCTGAGATCTGAGGATCAAGGTTCAAAGCCAGCCCGGACACAAAAGGACCTGAGACTCATCTCCAATTAACCTCTAGAAAAGGGAAGTGGGGCTTGGCTCAAGGGTAGGGCAGTAGTCTTGAGCTAAAGGGCTCAGTGACAATGTGTAGGCCCAGGGGTAGAGTGGTAGCTTTGAGCTGAAGAGCTCAGGGACAGCGCCCAGGCCAACCCCAGGACCCACCAAAACTAAAGAAAAAAAAAAAGCCAAAAGTGGTACTATGGCTCAAGTGGTAAGCATTAACTTTGAGCTGAAAAGCTCTGGGACAGCACCCAGGCCCATGATGTGGGGAGGGAGGGAGGGGGGAGTTAGAAGTAGAGATGCGGCTCAAGTATTTGAGCAGCGACTATGAAGGAGGAAAATGCTAAGCAAATACATATGGCCCTGAATTCAAGCCCCATTACCAGAATAGACACACAAAAAGATTTAATGGAGGTCTACACAGATCTCCATAGACTCCTGCCTCCTGGGTTGGGACTGTCCCTGCCAGTTACTGCTCAGGACTGGGGAGCAAGGGTGAGGTATTAGACAGGTTGTCAGGTGTTTCAGGTTTTGTTAATCTAAGGATTTAGTAGTTGACATTTTAACCATTTAGGTGGGGCTTCTCTTTAGGATTTAGCGGACTAAGAAAAGTGATTTATCCTTCTCTAAAAGACAGAACAGCTGGGAGCCTGGCGCGCAGTGGCTTACACAGTATTCTAAAATTTACTTAAAGTAATTTTAAAGTTATTGCCTCCTGGGCTGGGAGTTTGGCCTAGTGGTAGAGTGTTTGCCTAGCACAAAGACCCAGATTCGATTCCTCAGTACCATATGCATAGAAAAAAGCCAGAAGTGGTGCTGAGGCTCAAGTGGTAGAGCTCTAGCTTTGAGAAAGCCCAAGGACAGTGCTCAGGCCCTGAGCTCAAGCCCAGGACTGGCAAAAAAAAAAAAAAAAAGTTATTAACTCCTTACTTGGGCCTATATGTGAACTAAAAGTAGGAGAAAATCTTGATACCCCCACCTCCATTTGTGCGTGTGTGTGTGTGTGTGTGTATGTGTGTGTGTGTGCGAGAGAGAGAGAGAGAGAGAGAGAGAGAGAGAGAGAGAGAGAGAGAGAGAGAGAGAGAAAGAGAGAACTAGAGCTTACCACTGGAGCCACACAACTCTATTTTCACCTTTTTTGGTAGCTACCTGGAGATAATAGCCACACAAACACACACACACACACACACACACATTTTTTTCCCCCAATCCTGGGGCTTGAACTCAGGGCCAGAGTACTGTCCTTGGGCTTTCCTCAAGGCTAGGAGCTCTACCAATGGAGCCAGTGGCACCAGTTCCAGGTTTTCTATGTATTTGGTACCAAGGAATCGAACTCGGGTCTTAATGAATGCTAGGCAGATACTTTAACACTAGGCCAAACTCCTGGCCCCAGAGTCTTCAGTAAACTGCCATTAAACCTTGATCATCAGATCTCAGTCTCCTGAGTAGGTAGGATTATAGGCGTGAGACACTGGGCACTTGATCCAGCCTACATTAAAAAAAAAAAATTGTTCTTAAGCCAGGTGAAGTGGCTCACACCTGTAATCCTAGCTACTCAGGAGGCTGAGATCTGAGGATCAAGGTTCAAAGCCAGTGGGGCACTAAAGAACCTGAGATTCTTATCTCCAATTTACTACTAGAAAACGGGGAAGGGGTAGGGCAGAAGCCTTAGCTGAATAGCTCAGGGACAGTGCCCAGGCCCAGAGTTCAAGTTCCACAATGGACAAAAAAAGGGGAGAGAGGGGGGGAGAGGGAGGGGGAGGGGAGTGGGAGGGGAGGGAGAGGGAGAGGGAGAGGGAGAGAGGAGAGAGGGAGAGGGAGAGAGGGAGAGAGGGAGAGAGGGAGAGAGGGAGAGAGGGAGAGAGGAGAGAGAGGGAGAGGGAGAGGGAGAGGGAGAGAGAGAGAGAGAGAGAGAGAGAGAGAGAGAGAGAGAGAGAGAGAGAGAGAGAGAGAGAGAGAGAGAGAGAGATGCCAGTACTGATATCGTATGCCTGTAGTCCTGGCTACTCAGGAGGCTGAAATCTGAGGATTAACAAAAAAAAAATTGTTCTTAAACATTTTCTTGGAGGGGCTGGGAATGTGGCTGAGTGGTAGAGTGCTTGCCTAGCATGCATGAAACCCTGGCTTCAATTCCTCAGTGCCACATAAACAGAAAAGTCTGGAAATAGTATTGTGGCTCAGGTGGTAGAATGCTAGCCTTGAGCAAGCCCTGTGTTCAAGTCTCAAGACTGGAAAAACAAAACAAAACAAACGAACAAAAACCAAGTTGGTGGTCAGTGATTCACACCTGTAATCCCAGCTATTCAGGAGGCTGAGAGCTGAGAATCTCAATTCAAAGCCAACCTAGGCACAAAAGACCGTGAGACTCTTAACTCCAATTGACCACCAAAAAACTGGAAGTGGTGCTGTGGCTCAAGGGGTAGAGTGCTAGCCTTGTGCTGATGAGCTCAGCGACAAGTACCCAGGCCCAGAGTTCAAGACCCATGACTGACGAAAAACCTCAAACCCAAAACCAAAAAAAAAACCCCCACAACAAACCAAATAAAACACTTTCTTGTTGGAGAAAAAAATAATACATTAAAAAAAGAAAGAGAATTGCTACTCCTTGTCCTTCCTGTTTAACTTACATCTGGGGAATGGGCGACCTTATCTTAATTTCCTTTCTTAATGGCCCAGGATGTGGGCTCCCCGACAACCATGTCAGTTGTTGGTTCAGGATGTTGACCATCCTGGCCTGGACACTTCCCTGTCCTGTGTTCTACTCTCTGTTTATGGCTCCTCTGTCTGGCTATAGGAACAAAATCCACGTTTTACAATGAAAATGTGGGAAGGAAATCTTGTTATTACGTTGAATTTCCACTGACATTTGGGACTGGAGGACAGAATACAAGAATTGTTTATTCATCTCAGTTATTGACCTCAGTCCTGGTGTCTAGGGAGAATATTCAGGCAAGAGTTCAATACCAGTGACTCCTAGCTACTCCAGGCTGAGATCTGAGGATCAAAGTTTCATGTCAGCTCCAGCAGAAAGATTCATGGACTTTTATTTTTGCCAGTCCTGAGGCTTAATGAACTCAGAGTCTAGGTATTATCCTTGAGCTTCTTTTGCTTGAGGCCAGCACTCATCACTTGAGCCACTGTGCCACTTCTGGCTTTTTCTGTTTATATGGTACTGAGGAATTGAACCCAGGACTTCATGCATGCTAGGCAAGCACTCTACCACTAAGCCACATTTCCAGCCCCCTAAATCTTTGTTTTATGTGGAGAAACTTAACAATGAAATGTCCCCTCTGCATAACCTAATGTAAGCTAATTTTTTTCTGGGGGGGGGTCAGTCCTGGGCTTGAACTCAGGTCCTGAGCACTGTCCTTGGGCTTTCCTCAAGGCTAGTACACTGCCACTTGAGCCACAGCACCACTCCTGGCTTTTCTATGTATATGGTATTGAGGAATGGAACCTGGGTCTTTGTGCATGCTAGGCAAGCACTCTATCACTAGACCAAACTCCCAGCCCTGTAAGCTAATATTTTAAAAAAGAAAGAAGAAAAGAAGATAGAAAGAAACTAAAATATATAAAATGAAAGAAAGACATGCCAGGCACGGTGGCTCAAACCTGTAATCCTAGCTACTCAGGAGGCTGAAATCTGAGAATATCAATTTGAAGCCAGTCTTGACAGATCAGAAAAACTTGAGTCTCCAATTCAAGAAAAAAAAAAGCCTGATATAGAGGTATAGCTCAAGTGGTAAAATACCTGTTGTAAGCTTGAGAGCAAGACAGCCTGAGTCCAAACCCCCTTTAAAAATGCCAGGCAATGACTCTCTGTCCAGTGGGTTTTAGCTCAATTGAATCCCTATGTTTGAAGTAAGCCTGGAAATCAGCTCTATGCCTCGAACCTGTTTTCTGACACCACAGAGGCAGGCCAGTCGTGGGTTACTGGTACCTTCCCTAATTACCTGTAATGGTTTTTCTTCATTTGTATCAGCAATCTGCTCTTGTCCTTTGAATCCTATGACCATCACAGTCGCCTTTTTCCAGCTTTTTGTGAATTTCATATGGTTTGTGAAGTGTAATGTATGACCTGAGAATTATCCTTAGTAATTAAGACCAAGGTAATCTGGGCACTAATGATTCACACCTGTAATCCTAAGCTTCTCAGAAAGGTGGAGATCTGGGGATTAGGGTTCATCATGGTTCAAAGCCAGTCTGGCAAGAAAGTATGAGACTCTTATCTCCACCAAACTACAGGAAAACAACAAAACAAAAACTTGTGTTTGCCAATGGCTCAGGGACTATTAAGCAAAATCAATAGTACTTGGCAAAGACACAGGATGTCACTGTTTCTGACATAGCACACTCATGACAGTTGTTAATGGCTCCATAATTCCAAGAGGAAAAATGAACTCAGTTTATGGGCAAAACAGGTAATAATATCCTCTGGTTTCACTGTGTGTGTGTGTGTGTGTGTGTGTGTGTGTGTGTGTGTGTGTGATTTTCCGTTAAGGTTAGTTCTCTATCACTTGAGCCATACCTCTACTTTTTCTACTTTCTAGGTAGTTAACTGGAGATAAGAATCTTTTTTAGATTGGTTTGCCCAGGCTGGCTTCAACTGTGATTCTTAGTGTAAGGAAACTTTCACCCAAAATAAAAGTCTGTTGGTCTCTTGAGTTTGCTTTCTGCCTTCTCTTTATTCTGATACCATCTTGACTCAGTTTCCTTACACGTAGATCACAGCCTCCTGAGTAGCCAGGATTGCAAATGTGAGCTACTGGCACCTGACTAACCTAATTTTTTTTTTTGCCAGTCCTGGGGCTTGAACTCAGGTCCTGGCCACTGTCCTTTGGCTTTCTCAAGGCTAGAGCTCTACCCCTTGAGCCATAGCACCACTTCTGGCTTTTCCTATGTATGTGGTACTGAGGAATTGAACCTGGGTCTTCATGCATGCTAGGTAAGCACTATACCATTAGGCTAAACTCCTGACCCCTGACCCAATCTTTTTTTTTTTTTGGCCAGTCCTGGGTCTTGAATTCAAGGCCTGGGCACTATTGTCCTTGGGCTTTCTCAAGGTTAGTACTCTACCACTTTCTACCACTTGAGCCACAGCACCACTTCTGATTTTCTGGTGGCTTATTGGAGAAGAGATTCTCTCAGACTTTCATGCCTGGGCTGGCTTTGAACTGTCACCCTCAGATCTCAGCCTCTTGAGTAACTAGGATTATAGGTGTGAGCCATCAGCACCCAGTTTGTTCTTGGAATTCTAAGGGACTTGCCAAAGGAAATGACTCAGAGCCAAGAAGCTATTTGCATAATGGAGACAAATGCCATGGTTTTCTTGTGCTTTTGTTACCTGTCAAACATTTGCAAGCCCAAATGAAGATTACGTGCTTTTAGCAGAAGTAGTCAAAGTGCTTGTTCTAGAACAAACATGAGAGCCAAGCACACAGGAGGTCTTCCTGGAGAGAGTTACTCACCTGGAGGACTGGATGAAAACCACTGAGGTATGTGCCTCTGAGAGGAGGATCACCCAGCAAGTGGGATATTTCAGAAGCAGACTATGTGGGACTGGCTTCACATCGCCACCTGTTGTACCCATATATCTGCTCCTTACTCCAGTTTTGGGAAATCCATGGCCAAATCAATCTCTCTCTGTCTCTCTCTCTGTCTCTGTCTCTCTGTCTCTGTCTCTCTCTGTCTCTCTGTCTCTGTCTCTCTCTCTCTCTGTCTCTGTCTCTCTGTCTCTCTCTGTCTCTCTCTGTCTCTGTCTCTGTCTCTCTCTCTCTCTCTCCCCCACTTGAGCCACAGCATCATTTCCAGCTTTTTCTGTGTATGTGGTATTGAGGAATCAAATCCAGGGTTTTGTGCATGCTAGGCGAGCACTCTACCACTAGGCCACATTCCCCACCCTTAAAGGACACTGTTTAGCACTGGATTCCTATGTAACTCACTGCTGCAAGTCCAGTTATGTCAGAGATGACATATCAAATTGCAATATCAACCTACCATCCTGGGTGCTTATAGAAAATATGGTTTGGTAGCTAAAGAACCCAGGCACAGAGTTCAAGTCCCAAGACCAATCTAAAAAAAAAAAAGAAGAAGAAAGTTCCAGAAACATCAGGTCTGAGGCATATACATCTTGTAACCACAGTCCAATTTACACCCAGGCAGGATGACTTTCATTTAATCTTAAGGAAGCCCTACCTGACCAATCCTGAGCTAATAATCAACCAAAGATTGTAGTTTGACTAGGACTGATACATTTTGCATGTTTCCACCTGCTTCTATGCTTGCACTATGCCATCTGAGTGCTCCAGTTACTGTCCTGGAAGACAGGAGGCATGCTGCTGGTCCACTTTGCCTTCCCAGTATGGCCACACCCATGAAAATTACCTTCCTGCCTATCATTAATTTTTCTTTCTTTCCTTTCTTTCTTTCTTTCTCTTTCTTTCTTTCCTTCCTTCCTTTCTTTCTTTCTTTCTTTGTTTTTGCCAGTCCTGGTGCTTGAACTCGGGGCCTGACCACTGTCCTTGAGCTTTCTCAAGGTCTAGTGCTCTACCACTTGAGCCTCAGCATCACTTCTGGCTTTTTCTATATATATGGTACCAAGGAATCGAACCCCAGTCTTTGTGTATGCTAGGCAAGCACTCTATCACTATGTGAAACTGCAGGCTCACTTCTCTCACTTTCTGGTGTAAAGTAGCTGAGCCCAATTTGTGGTAACCCTCCAAGAACTGAGCACATATCCTAACTTTAGTAAAAGTTCCACAAACACAGTATTCTACTCCGCAGTATTCAAAACCAGAGATCTACCTGTAATCCAAGCTACTCAGGAGGTTTAAGATCCAGCCAAGGCAGGAACAACAAGGGGGCAAAGACCTTTCCTTGGGAGTGGAGGTAGTGCGAGGGACTGGATTTGGGGGTGGACATATATAGGGCTTAACAAGAAAGTGAATGATGATCTGTAAGAGGCACAGGGTGAAGTCCTTGCCAAGCCCACAGTCTCCTCTGAGGGTGTGGGGGCTGTTATCCCCTGGTCCCCTGGGGAACCAAGGTCAGAATTATCAGCCTCCAGATAAGCAGGTGTTTGTGTACCTGCTGCTTTGCTTGACCGTAGGGAATAAGATCATTCAATTCTTCGATCTGATTCTAAAGTCCAAGGTATTCTGAGTACTTCCCAGTTAGGGCAGAATCTGGGGTCTCTGTAATGCTAAGAGCAATTTGGACCACTCCGAGCTTTCTGGGAATGCCATTTCAATTCTGTGACAGACCTTATGGCTCAGCATTTACAGGTTCCCACAGAAAAATCAGGATGTGGTGTTGTGGCTCAAATGGTAGAGGGCTAGCCTTGAGTGAAAGAAGTTCAGGGACGTGCCCAAGCTCTGAGTTCAAGACCCAGGACTGATAAAAAAACAAAAAACAAACAAACAAACAAAAACAACTGACCCGCTTTCTAACCCTGGTAATCAATTGTGCTTAGACTGTGAGCCTACCTCTTTTACCAGGAGGAGGGACATTTTTGAGTGGGATAAAAACCTACCAAACTGCCCTGTGCACTGTGTCAGCCTTGTACCCTTTTTACACAAAAGTAAATTGCCTTGATGAAATCTCCTGTATCTCTTTGTGTCTGTTTATTTCTGGCACTGGAGACTCCTGTATTTCCAACATAACCATTATACCATACAGTGTGCTTTCCAAATAGTCTTGGTTTTTTTCCTTCTCTTATATTTTTGGGAACCAAATGGTTTATTGATATTTCCTGTTGTTGCTGTGTACTTTTTGCTTTGAAGATTTGGGCTGGTGGAGATGATGCCTGAACATTGAAAATGCCTAAACTTGAACCCCCTGGCGTCCAACATTCTTCCATTCACTTAGTTATCACAGATAACTAAACTAGGGTTTCACCTTCTTCTCCCCCCTTTTTTTCCCTTTGTTTGGTACTGGGACTTGAACCCAGATTTTGCCCTTAGCTTTTTCATTCAGGGTTGAACTACAGCTTTACTTATAGCTTTTTGCTGCTAAATTGGAGATAAAGAGTTATCTGTGACCTTTCCTGGGAACGAATTACAGATTATAGCATTGCATTGAGGAATAATGAGTTAACCGCTTTCAAGGCACCAGAAGAGCTCACAGGTCCAAGAGCTTTCTTATTCAGATAGGATTGAGATGGGGAAAGGGGCGTCACTGGTCTTAGAGGCAGAACTTTGAGATGTTAAGTACTGACCCCTCCACCAGCCACAAAAATCTACGTAGCTGGGCACTAGTGGCTCATGTCTAGTTACTCAGGAGACTGAGATCTGAGGATCAAGATTCAAAGCCAGCCTCTGCTAGCCTAGCTGCCAGCCTTGAGTGAAAACAGCCCAGGGACAATGCCCAGGCCCTGAGTCCAAGCCCCACCATGAACAAAACGTCTGTCTGTACCGTCAACAATGAAAGGGGAGCTTACTGCTTTTGTAGTTTACTTCTGGATTTTAATTTCTGATGTTTATTAAAACGAATACAACGTTCCATCCACCCACTACCTTACCTACCTACCAACCAGCCATCCTTCCCCTGAAGCACGGGTCTGTTGTGGTAGAGGCGGAGTGATGAGTGGATGAGTAGACTTTAGCAGGAGGAAGATAGGGCCCCAGTGACGGGATGACTGGGCTCTGAGAGTGGGCTTCAGAATTGTACTTCTCTGTAGAGAAAGAAGCCTGGGGAGGAAATGGGTCTCAGTGAGGGAAGGCGGGGCGCCAGAGATGCAGGGCGGTCAGGAAAGCAGCACCAGAGTCGAGCTGAGGGCGCTGGTGCGCTGTGCGCCCAGGTTAACCTCACGGCGGGGCTGCGGGGAGCTGGGTGGGGGCCGAGGGTGGGGAAGGGGGCTGGAGCTTGGGAAGGGGAAGAAGAGAGGCGGGGTGCTGCTGCTTTCTTTTTCCGGTGGGACGGAGAGGGATCTGCTTTGGCCGTCTGCCCACCCCATTCCCATTCCACCAGGTGAATCCAGAATCCGGCGGGTCTGCAGCCGTGGAGGCTGTGGGCTGGGCAGTTCACTGGAAGCATCCGGGGTCGGGGCCAGGCCAGTCTGGGAGCAAGAGGAAGGAGTCTGATTCTGAGCTGAGGCCCAGGGGGAGGAGGGGCGAGCGCTTCCCTCCATCGTCCACATCTGATTTGAATCCCAAGCCAGCTGCATCCCCGCGCCTGGCTTCGTGATCTGAAAAGTGGGGCTGACGCTTGGGACTGGGAAATAAAGACCTCACGTAAATAAAGCATTTGGGTCTGAGCTCACAACTCACCTAGTCAGCACTGCACTCAAGGTCCCGGGTCACCCAGTCGCCTTCTGGAGTTGCCGGGTAACCGGCGGGTCAGTGGGCGCGCGGTGTGTGCGCAAAGTCCAGTGGAGATGCCGGGCTGGGCGGTCCCGGATCTTGGGCGGGGGTGGGAGTTGGGGGTGAGGGGAGGACACCAAGGCGGGCGTCACCCCAAACTCGGGCAGCTTCCTCCACCAGCGGGACTCGGGGACAACCTATCGTGGTGGCACCAGCGCTGGACTGTCGGCGGCGTGGCTGCCTGGCCCCCAGAGCCCCGGGCCTTCGCGGGCGGTGGGATTCGAGATGATTTTCAAGGAGTGAGTGTCCCCAGTGTCCCCAGGGCAGAAGAGGCGGGCGGGCGGACCCCGAGACCGAGGGAGGGGGCCAGCACTTCCACGGAATGGGTCCGACCCCGCGTCCCGGCGCTTAAGTGGCAACAGTGGCGGCTGGTGACAAGAGTGGAAACTGGATGACACCCCCATCCCTGCAAACGCAGGAGCAGGGAACCGGGTGTGTGTGTGTGTGTGTGTGTGTGTGTGTGTGTGTGTGTGTGTATGAGAGAGAGAGAGAGAGAGAGAGAGAGAGAGAGAGAGAGAGAGAGCTGCTCAGAGTTGACGGCTTGGGATCTAGAGGTGCTGGCCAGGTTTGGGGGGTTTGGGGGCCACTCCAAAGCAGCTGGTGCACAAAGTCTGGGATTTTGGAAACTTGCTTTTCCCATCCAGCTACTTGGTAGTTCCCATTCTGAGTCTCCATCCCCGGCTTCTGTGGCCCTCATTTTCCCTTGCTAACCTGCCTGTAAGTTACCAGAATTAGTGGAGGGGAGAGGGGAGGGACATGGAAGTGCAAAATTAATGTTTCGTTGTTTTCTTGTTGTTTGTTTGTTTGTTTTGTGTGTGTGTTTGTTTGTTTTTTGTGGGTCATGGGGCTTGAATTCCGCCTGGGTGCTGTCGCTGAGATCTTCGGCTAAAGGGTACCGCCCTACCCTTTGAGCCGCGCCCTACTTCCCATTTTCCAGAGGTTAATTGGAGATAAGAGTCTCAGGTCCTTTTGTGCCCGGGCTGGCTTTGAACCTTGATCCTCAGATCTCAGCCTCCTGTGTAGCTAGGATTACAGGCATGAGCCACCCAGCCCGGCAACAAAATTAATGTTTTTATAAGCTATGCAAAGGGATCAGAAATATGTTTTTAACTCCTAAAGTTTATTTTTATGTTTTGGTGCCAAACCTAGGGTTTGAACTCAGGACCAGAGTACTGGCCTTAAACTTATTTTGTTTTTTCTTTGCCAATCCTGGGGCATGAACTCAGGGCCTGGGCACTGTCCCTGGTCTTCTTTTGCTCAAGGCTAGCATCGTACCACTGGAACCACAGCAACACTTCTGTTATTTTCTGTTTATGTGGGACTGAGAAATAAAACCCAGGACTTCATGCATGCTAGGCAAGCATTCTACCATGAAGCCACATTCCTAGCCTTGTCCTTAAAACTTTTTTCTCAAGGCTACTTCTCTACCATTTGAGCCACAGCTCCACTTGAAAAAAGAGCTCCAGCTCTTTGGTGGTTAATTGGAGATGGGAATCTCATAGATTTCCCTGCACTGACTGGCTTCATACTGAGATTCTCAAATCTCAGCCTCCTGAGTAGCAGGATTACAGGCACTAGCCATCCATATCCAGCCATTTCTCCCTCATTGTCTCTCTGTCTGTCTCCTTTCAAAACTCCAGAATAGGAGATCTGAGGATCACGGTTTGAAGCCAGACTGGGCATAAAAGTCCCCATGAGATTCCAATTAGTGACTCAAACACCAACAACAAAATAACAAAAACAAAAAGAAAAGCCTGGAAGTGGCACTTTGGCTCAAAGTGGTAGAACGCTAGTCTTGAGCAAAAGAGCTCAGAGACAGTGCTCAGGTCCCAAATTCAAGCCCACAACTGATGAAACAAAACAAAATCCACCAACAAACAACAAATAACTCTGGAACAGCTGGTTAAGGTGCTATACACCTGTAATCCTAGCTATTTGGTATAAGGTCAAGAGTGGCTTGAGTAATTTAACAAGACTTTGAAAATATTTTTTTTTCAAAAGGCTTGGAGGTGGTACTATGGGGCATGAGAGTTTGGCCTAATGGTAGAGTGCTTGCTTGCCTAGCATGCTCTAAGCCCTGGGTTCCATTCCTCAGTACCACACACACAGAAAAAGTCAGAAGTGGTGCTGTGTTTTAGTAGTAGAGTGCTATCCTCGAGCACACAGAGGCTCAGGGACAGTGCCCAGGTCCTGAGTTCAGGCCCCTGGACTGGCAAAAAAAAAAGTTAATTCTCAGCACTCAGTATATTACAATAAAAATGGGAAGGGTCTGGAGACATAACTTGCATAAATATTCATAGTCCTGGGTTTATATGAAACATTCTAGAACAAATCATTAGGTCATCTCATGAAAATGCAAAAACATGTGGGTGAGATGATATTTTACCAGCATTAAAAGGAAATATAGCCAGGCACAGTGGCTCATGCCTATAATCCTAGCTACTCAGGAGGCTGAGATCTGAGACTTTTTTTTTCTTTTTGTGGGTCATGGAGTTTGAACTCTGGGCCTAGAGACTGTCCCTGAGCTCTTCAGCTCAAGGCTACTGCCTTACCCCTAGAGCCACAGCACCACTTCCTGTTTTCTAGTGGTTAATTAGAGATACGGGTTTCACGTTCTTTAGTGCCCCAGATCCTTAGATCTCAGCCTCCTGAGTAGCTAGGATTATAGGCATGAGCCACCCCATCTGGCTAAGATCTGAGACTTCTTATCTCCAATTAATTACCAAAACACCTGAAGTAGAGCTGGTCATCATGGCTCTTGCCTGTAATCCTAGCAACTCCGAAGGCTGAGATATGAGGATCTCATTTCAGAGCCAACTCAAGCACTAAAATCCAGGGACAACGCCCAGGCCCAGAGTTCAAATCCCACAACTGACAAAAAGAAAAAGAAAGCCTGAAGTGGAGCTATGTCTCAAAGTGATAGAGTACTAGCTTTGAGCAAAAGCACTCAAGAAGAGTAACAAGGCCAGCGTGGTAGCTCACATCTGTAAATCCTAGCTACTCAGGAGGCTGAGATCTGAGGATCAAAATTCAAAGCCAACCTCCGGAACAAAAGGACCTGAGACTCTTATTTCCAATTAACCTCTAGAAAATGGAAAGTAAGACTTGGCTCAAGGGTAGGGGGGTAGCCTTGAGCTGAAGAGCTCAGGGACAACACCGAGACCCAGAGTTCAAGCTCCATAACCGCCCCCCCCCCAAAAAAAAAGAGCAACAAGGTCCTGAGTTCCTGCTTTATGACCAACCACAAAAAAGGAAGGAAGGAAGGAAGGAAGGAAGGAAGGAAGGAAGAAAGAAAGAAAGAAAGAAAGAAAGAAAGAAAGAAAGAAAGAAAGAAAGAAAAGGATACCTGGGTACTTGGTGGTTTTTAGGCCTTATAATCCTAGCTACTTAGGAGAATGAGAACTGAGGATTGCTATTCAAAGCCAACCCCAGGGCAGGAAAATCAGTGAGACACTTATCTATAATTAACTACCAAAAACTAGAAGAAGGGCCATGATTCAAGTGGTAGTGTGCTAGCCTTGAGCAAAGAAGCACAGGAATAGCACTAAAGACCTGAGTTCAAGCCCCAGGACACATGGACGGAGCCAACGAGGTAGGCAATGAGGAGGTCAGGCTGACCTTGAATCTATCCTTATCCCAGGCTAAGGTTTTTTGTTTTTGTTTTTTTTGCCAGTCATAGAGCTTGAACTCAGGGCCTGAGCACTGTTCCTTGGACTTTTCTCAAGGCTAGAGCTCTACCACTTGAGCCACAGCACCACTTCCAGCTTTTTTTCTATGTATGTGGTACTGAGGAATCGAACCCGGGCCTTTGTACATGCTAGGCAAGCACTCTACCACTAGGCTAAACTCCCACCCCCCCTTTTTTTTCTTTTTTAATTCCAGTGTTCCCTTTCTCTCCTCCCAGTCCTTCCATGGGTGACTGGGTATGAGGAAACTGGGACTCATGTTATCAGACTGAACGAATTTACACTATACTAATAAATTGATGGCTGGGAATTTGGCCTAGTGGTAGAGTGCTTGCCTAGCATGCACGAAGACTGGGGTTTGATTCCTCAGGACCATATACATGGAAAAAGCTGGAAGTGGTGCTGTGGCTCAAGTGGTAGAGCTCTAGCCTTGAGAAAGTCAGGACAGTGCCTCACATCCTGAGTTTTAGCCCCAGGATTGGGGAAAAAAAACCAAACAAACAAAAGAGTTACTCTCCAAAACAGAAGGAAGCTGTTTTCTGTTGAAGTGGAGACAAGTTGACATGAACTTTGCTGCCCTGGGCAGGGAAGCTATGGGTTTAGCATCCGGCTGCGGCTCTAGCTGCCTTCCAGGCTCTGTGAGTCCCAAGATAAACTGAGTCCATGCTGTGTGTGAACTACCTGCTGCAGTGGACACAGCCTGTCTGATCTGAAAGAGACATGGTGCTTTCCCATGATATGGGTGACTGCTTCATTTCCTTATTTTTACATTGGCTTTACAAGTTGCCCTGGGGACCTTTCCTGTCTGTTTCGTCACTATAGTCCCATTGGAATGGCAAACTCATGAAATTATCATTTTAGCCAGACGGAAGTACATAAGCAGGGCAGTTGTAGCAATGTAGAACATTTAGAATTATCTGATAAATATGCATATTTATTTGTATCCTTCTACCCACAACAGTTCCTGCTAATAGCTACACTACAAAATACTGTCTAGATGGAACCAGATATGGTGAATTGTTAATCCAGGAAGTGCTCGCACCCATGGCTACTTAAAGGCTAAGAGTCAGATTAACATGGCTCAAAGGTAGTCCAGTAAAAAAGTATCTGAAACTCCATATCCAAAATAACACACAAAAAGCCGAACTGGAGGTCTGAGGTCTGAGTGCTAATCTAGCAAGGGTGAAGCCATGACTTAGAACTCCAGTACTGGCAAAAAGAAAAAAAAAAAAGTAAGTCCAGGAATTTTATGAAGTATTTCTAGTTCCTGTCAGTGTTTCTTTACCTTGATTGAATGTATGTTCCAAGCAGCATTTTAGAAAATTTAAATCTTGCAGAAGTATATGACAAAGATAATTAAAATTGCTCATAAATATCTATATCTCCACATTTATAATAATTTTCTTGTGTAGCAGTATACCATAGAAGTACAACCATTTCTCCTCCCCCCCACCCTTTCTCTTGCCAGGGCCTGGTCACTGTCATTGAGCTTTAACACTCTACCACTTAAGCCGTAGCACCACTTCTGGCTTTTCCAGATTTTTCTGTATATATGGTACCAAGGAATCGAACCCAGGGCTTCATGCATTCTAAGCAAGCACTCTGCTATTAGGCCATACTCCATTAGGCCCCCAACCATTTCTCTTATTTGTTATAGTGTGTGTGTGTGTGTGTGTGTGTGATGGTGTTAGGGCTTGTACTCTTGCTTGCTTAGGATTTTTTCTCTTGTAGCAAATGCTCTACCATCTGAATCACACCTCCAGTCCAGCTTTTTTTTTTGCTGGTTAATTGAAGATAAGTGTCTCCTGGACTTCTGGAGCCAGGGCTGGCTCTAAAGCTGTATTTGCTAGGTCTCAGCTTCCTAAGTACATAGGCTTTTGGCATGAGCCACAGCGCACCACCAATTCTCTTGTTTGTAATATTTTCTTATGTTCTCATATATCACTTCCACAAATCTTAGAGTTATTTACAAATGACAAAATCCAGTTGGGATTTTATCTATGTGGTTACTATATTGAATTTATAAATTAATATAAGGTAAACTTTCACGTAAAAATAAAATTATTGTAGTCAAGAATAAAGAATGTGGGCCTGGAGTTTAGCCTAGTGGTAGAGTGCTTGGCTAGCATGCATGAAGACCCGGGTTTGATTCCTTGGTTGTTGGGGGCCGAGTAACGCCATTCTAATAACTTTCTGCTGAGACCTGTAGTAGGGGTAAACAAGTGGACCTCTTTATCCTGCCCACCTGTTGTGCTGATAGGCTCCCGCACCCAATATAAGGAAGAGAGAGATTCCTGCCTTGAGGAAGCTTCGTGGCATCTCTGTTCGTGCTCCGGAGAAGCAAGGCTGAGTGCGGGCCCTCTCCTCTCGCGGCTTGGACTGGTTGGGGTGTGTTTCTCCCATCCCTCCTCAAGAGGGACTGGGGATGAAGGACCCCGACATATTGGCGCCCAACGTGGGGCACGAAAGAGGCACAAAAGAGCCATCGTGGGGCACAAAAGAGGCACGAAATGGGGCATGAAAGGGGCACGACTGTGAGTTGAGCCAAGTGAGGTACATGGAGGAAAGGCTGAAAAATCAGAGAAAACCTGAAAGGCACAAAAAGACTGAACAACCAGGGAAACCTGAAAGGAAAATGCAGGCTGAAGTCGCTCACAGGGAAAAAGAAAAAGACAGGAAGACAAGGAGAAAGAAAGGAAGAAAGAGAAAGAAAAAAGGTGATAAACAGGAGAAAGGGAAGCAACTACCTGCGAAAGTCAAAGAAGAAAAACTCAGACTTGGGGCCGGGAGTTTGGCCTAGTGGTTAAAGTGCTTGCCTAGCATGCATGAAGACCCGGGTTCGATTCCTTGGTACCACATACATAGAAAAAAGCCGGAAGTGGTGCTGAGGCTCAAGTGGTAGAGCTCTAGTCTTGAAAAGTCCAAGGACAGTGCTCAGGCCCTGAGCTCAAGCCCAGGACTGGCAAAAAAAAAAAAAAAAAAAAAAACTCAGACTGAAAAACCAGAGAAACCTGAAAGGAAAAAGGGACTGAAAGGCCAGGGAAATCTGAAGGAAAAATACAGGCTGAAATTGCTCACAAGGAAAGAGAAAAAGACAGGGAGGAAGAAAACCAACGAATGTGTATGAAAGAGATTTTAGAACAAGGAGACAAAAACAAAACTCAAAGACTGAAAAACCAGCGAATGTGTGTGAATGTGTGTGTGAAAGGGATTTTAATCATTCCCGGGTCACTTGGGGAGGAACCTCGCCGAGGGCGAGGCAATGTCCCAGGAAGGGAGGAACCTCGCGGAGTCTCTGGCCAGAGCAGTAGGGCGAGGCTAATGGTTACCTCGCGGAGGGAGAGGCCTATTTTCTATTTTTCAAGAGATTTTAGGATAGAACCAAGTGGGTTCAGACTGGAACGACCGCGAATGTGTGTGTGAAAGGTAAATCTAAGTCTCTACGGGAGTAAACAGTTTAAGAACAGGTGAAAAGTAGCGCAGAGACGCTTGATGGTAGTGATTTAGAAAGCCTGTGTTCGGGTTCAGAATAGTTGAAAACAAGTTAAAGGTTTTTAAAGTCCCTGACAAAATATAGAGATGACGCCCCTAAGTCAGCTTGAAGAAGTTACAGAAAATGGATCTTCACCCATAACCCCTTAAAAATGAAGGGACCAGAGTCCTTTTTGGAAAACAAAAAGGGGGGGGGGACTGGAAGACTCCTCTAACTCTTCCATTGCCTTGCTATTCCCTATGGCTTGTGTGATAGTCTTTGTATCAATAATGTTTTCTTAATGTTGGGATGTTTCCCTATTTTCTCTGTTGTAGTCAGAGCCACTCAGTATATACTAGTGCCTGTACAGGAGGAGAATGCTTTCCCGCTCATCAGTAAAACTTGGGTGTTTTCCTGCCCTTACTGCTGGGAGTATTGCCCTTGCCACTGCAGTTTCTACAGAAAATGATTTGAATACTGCATTGTAGATCTCAGAAGCCATTAATCAGCATGTGAGGACTGGAATTGTTATGTGCACAATTGTTACAATATTCTAACTTTGGGTGATTGTTATCTTGACACTATTTTGAGATTGATCAGTACAAATGACAATTTCTAACTGGGTGATTGTTATTTTGACACTATTTTGGGATTGATCAGTTTGGATTTGTTTTTATGCACTATAATTGCAATATGTCTATTGCCTGCCTACAAAGTCAACCCAGAAAGTGAATGCTAATGCGACAGGCATCTGCTCCCATGGAAATAGGTGCATCCCCTAGGTCTGACTTGCTTAAATGGACTGGCTGGTAGTCAAAGACGGGCAAGTCCCAGCTGTTAATGAGCTTGGAGACACCTAAGGCAGGCACAGCCAATCTGATATGGTGGTAACCCCACATATCCTAAGTTTTGTCTTTTTTAAGATAAAAAACGGGGGAGAGGGGCCGGGAGTTTGGCCTAGTGGTTAAAGTGCTTGCCTAGCATGCATGAAGACCCGGGTTCGATTCCTTAGTACCACATACATAGAAAAAAGCCGGAAGTGGTGCTGAGGCTCAAGTGGTAGAGCTCTAGCCTTGAGAAAATCCAAGGAAAGTGTTCAGGCCCTGAGCTCAAGCCCAGGACTGGCAAAAAAAAAAAAAAAAAAAAAAAAAAACGGGGGAGAAATTGGGGGCCGAGTAACGCCATTCTAATAACTTTCTGCTGAGACCTGTAGTAGGGGTAAACAAGTGGACCTCTTTATCCTGCCCACCTGTTGTGCTGATAGGCTCCCGCACCCAATATAAGGAAGAGAGAGATTCCTGCCTTGAGGAAGCTTCGTGGCATCTCTGTTCGTGCTCCGGAGAAGCAAGGCTGAGTGCGGGCCCTCTCCTCTCGCGGCTTGGACTGGTTGGGGTGTGTTTCTCCCATCCCTCCTCAAGAGGGACTGGGGACGAAGGACCCTGACACTCGGTACCACATAGTACCATATAAATAGAAAAAGCCAGAAGTGACGCTGTGGCTCAAGTGGCAGACCACTAGCCTTGAGAAAAAAAAGACTGTTTCCCAAATATAGTGGTAACTTCCTTAATTCTTGTTCAATGACAAAACAAATGTTTGATCACTGTGGGGGAAAAAAACGATAAAAAGGAAAAGAGAAAGCTTAGGCATATGGTGATTGGACAATTCCTTCCCATTATCCTATTGTGTTAACTACAATTAAGACCTTGAGGGTGTCAGGAATTTGGCCTAGTGGTAGAGTGCTTGCCTAGCATGCACGAAGACCTGGTTTCAATTCCTTGCTACCACATGCATAGAAAAAGCCTGAAGTGGTGCTGTGGCTCAAGTGGTAGAGCCCTAGCCTTGAGAAAGCTTAAGGACAGTGGCCAAGTCCTGAGTTCAAGCCCCAGGACTGGAAAAATCAAATATATATTGATTAGCAGCAAACCTCTACTTTTTCTCCAAGAATGGTCAGAAAGAAACAAAGTATTACCAGGCACTAGTGTCTGATACCTGTATCCTAACTACTTAGGAGCTGAGATCTGAGGATGGAGATCTATTTTTTTGGCGGGGGGGGGGGGGGGTGGTCCTGGGGCTTGAACTCTGGGCCTGGGCGCTGTTCGTGAGCTCTTCAGCTCAAGGCTGTCGCCCTACGCCTTGAGCCATAGTGCCACTTCTGGTTTTCTAGTGGTTAATTGGAGTCTCACCATCTTTAGGGCCTGGGCTGGCTTTGTAGGCGTGAGCCATTATGCCTAGCTGGAGGATGGAGATTTGAAGCCAGCATGGCTTGTGAGATATGTGCTAGGAATTGGTGGCTCATGCCACCAGTATTGTCCTAGAATGGACACCCCCCCCCCCACATATACAAAGGAAAGAAATTCTTGTATACTTCAGTCTCTGGAGTAGTTAGATTTATAGATTTGAACCACTGGCACCTGGCTAGGATTTCTTTCCTTCTTTCCTTTTCTTCCAGTCCTGGGCTTAGGCTCAGGGCCTGAGCACTGTCCCTGGATTTTCTCAAGGCTAGGGCTTTACCACTTGAGCTGCAGCACCACTTCTGGCTTTTTGCTACGTATGTGGTACCGAAGAATCGAATCCAGGTCTTCGTGCATGCTAGGCAAGCACTCTACCACTAGGCCAAACTCCCAGCCCCTCCCTTCCTTCTTTCTTTCTTTCTTTCTTTCTTTCTTTCTTTCTTTCCTTCCTTCCTTCCTTCCTTCCTTCCTTCCTTCCTTCCTTTCCTTCTATATTGATCATTGGGCTCAAACTCAGGGCCTGGGTACTGTCTCAGAGCTGGTTTTTCTTTTCTCAAGACTAGTGCTCTACTGCTTTGAGCTCTAGCCTTAAGAAAAACCCAAGGACAGTACTCAAGCCCAGGGCTGGCAAAAAAAAATCTCAGGGGCAAGAGCTGGCTTTGAAGCATGATCCTCAGATCTCAGCCTCCTGAGTAGCTAGAGCTAGGATTATAGGCGTGAGCCAATGCATCAGGTTTCCAGCTGAATTTCTTCTACATTCATAAGATTCTAACATGTGGCTAGAAATAAAAGAAAGGTCTGATAGTGAGCCTGGGGTGATTTTTTTTTTTTTTTTGGTGGTTCATGGGTCTTGAACCTGGCCGGGGTGCTGTCCCTGAACTCTTCAGCTCTAGAGTACTGCCCTACCCTTGAGCCAAGCCCCACTTCCCATTTTCTAGAGGTTAATTGGAGATAAAAGTCTCAGGTCCTTTTGTGCCCAGGTGGCATGAGCCACCATGCCCGGCTTATTTTAATTTTTTTTTGCCAGTCTTGGGGATTGAACTTAGGGCCTGTCCTGGGCTTTCTCAAGGCTAGAGCTCTACCACTTGAACCACAACACCATTCCTGGCTTTTTTCTACGTATGTGGTGGTGAGGAATTGAACCCGGGTCTCCGTGCAAGCTAGGCAAGCACTCTACCGCTAGGCCAAACTCCTGGTCCCCATTCTTCCTGCTTTTTCTGTATATGTGGTACTGAGGAATTGAACTCGTTAGAAAGACCAGTTGTCAGGAAGGACCAGTGGATATGGAATTTCCATAGGAACACCAGGGCAAAGTGGGCAGAACCCATCAGGCCTCCGCCATGGCTCACTGCTGGAACAATCGGCATTTCAGAGTTGGAAGGGCTTCTATTTGCTTTTGCAAATCTTATGCGGATTTCTCTGATCATTCTTCAGGTGGAGAATTCCTGGAAACATGGTTCCAGCTCAATTAAGCTGCGTGCAAAGTTTACATTATCTTTCCAACATGTTTGAATATTACTGATGGTATAATGTTAAAGTTGGGTTTTTGGGTTTTTTTTGAAATGTTGGTAATAGAGCTTGAACTCAGAGCCTGGGTGCTGTCCCTGAGGCCAGCATTCTGCCACTTGAGTCCCAGGGCCACTTCTGGCTTGAGCCACTGGCACCCATGTCATTTTACTATTCATTTACACACACACACGGAATAGTCCATGTATTTTCTTTGTTTTTCTTGTGGTGCTAAGATTACAGTTCAGGATCTTAAATGTGCTAGGCAAGTTTCTATCTCTCTCTACTCCTATTCTGGACTTCTTTTTTTCCAGTCCTGGGGCTTGAACTCAGGGCCTGAGCCCTGTCCGTTAGCTTCAAAGAAGCTCAAGGCTAGCACACCACCATTTGAGCCACAGCACTACTTGCAGATTTTTCTGTGATTAATTGGAGTTGAGTCTCATAGACTTTCCTGCCTGGCCCGGCAATTCTTATATTTAGCAGGTGAGGCACTGGAACCAGCTGAAACCATTTCAAACTATCATAGAGCCTGTGCTGGGAGCTCATAGTTGTTATTCTAGCTACAGAGGAGGTTAAGATCTGAGGATCACAGTTCAAAACCAGCCCAGCAGGGAAATTCATGAGTCTTGCTATGTGGCCCAGGCTGCCCCAACAACTCACAACTATTCTGTACCAGCATCATGTGAACACTAGGATTTCATGAGTACACCACCACCATTCCTGGTCAAGAAAAAATTACTTTTGTGCCTAGATTGGGGCTTGAACTCAGGCCTTGAGCTCTTGCTTGGCTTTTTTTGCCCAAGGTTGGTGCTCATTCACTTAAGCCACATCTCTACTTTTGGCCTTTGGGTGGTTAATTGGAGATAAGAGTCTCTTGGGTTTGTCTGTTCAGGCTGACTTGTGAAGCAAGGAGTTGGTAAGTTCCAGAAAAGTATTACCCTTCTTAGAGGATTGGTTCTCAATTTCCCTTGGTTGTAGCCACATTTGGTTTCTTTTGGCTTACATTTCCCATCTTTGTTAGATTTGAGTGTTCATTGGTTATGGATTTACTTTGATTGTGTTCACATCTGATTTGCTTTTTGAAGTTTAATTTCATGCACCTTGTGTGGTTTGGGGGGAATATAAGCTCTGTGTTAGTGGTATTCAGCGTGGTAGAGCTTACTGCTCCAATTAAAGAGTCCACATTTGGCCTTTTAAGTGGCAACTTCTCTAGTCACATGACCGAATCTATCACATACCACTTGGAACTGGGATCATTAGATCTCAGTCTCCTGAGAGGCTGGGATTACAGGCGTGAGTCGTTGGAGCCTAGTAAGAAGGATTTAATGTAAACTGTTTGCATCCCACCAGGTTCAGATTCCAATGGCTTCTCAAGATCTTGGTGTTAACCTTAGGACTTGGACTTGTTTTATTTATGTTCCAAAGTGTGTTCCTCCAAGCAGAGCTTCATAGCTTCAAACCAGAGCTGCTTCAGCCTGCTTCCGACGGCCCGATGCTGAAATTTCTACCGGAGGAGCACCTCAGGAAACTTTTCAGCTATGAGGGGATCTGGTGAGGGAGTCCCCTCTGTCTTCTCTTCCTTGCTTCCTCTGGCTCTTCCTTGTCCTTCCTGCACCGTTTCTCCCTTTCTAACCGTGGCCAGTTTCTTATTGTACGTACCAGAAGGGGCCTGTTTGTTGTACGCGGTCTCTATTCTTTGGGGTATCCAGCAAAAATCTCTTAAAGCTCTGGAGGGTTGTGTGGCCAAGACCAGAGGGAAAACACTGTTCTCTGTCTGTGTGGGTGCACACTGGGGCTTGAACTTGGGGCTTAGGTACTGTCACTTTTTCACTCAAGGCTGGTGGTTCTACTCACTTAAACCCTACCTCTACGACCTGCTTTTCATTGGTTAATTATAGAGTCTTATAGACTTTTTTTTTGGGGGGGGGGCTGCTTAGCTGGTTCGGAACTCGAGTCATCTCATTTCAGCTGCCTGTGTAGTTAGGATTACTGATATGAACTGAGAGCGCAAAGCTTTCAGGTTTAAAGAGGCTGGGTACAGAGGATAATTCAAGAGAAAGCCAGTATTTCTCCCCAGCTCCTTCCCTCATGCTTTCCCTTCTTCCCTCCCTTTCAGTGTCTCCATAAAGGGTTACTGCAGGGCCTCAGCCCAATTAAAATCGCAGGGGATGGGAAAAGTAGTATTTCAGGGTGAATGCCACACTTGGGGAGACCCCACCCTCCAGCCCTTGGTTGCAATTCTCTTGGTTGTTTTAGGCTCTTCCCTCAAAATCAGTGCCAATGTAGAACCACTGGAGGACAAAATAAATATGACTTTCAGAGCGCCTATAACAAGAAGGACCTCGCGGAGGTGAATGCAAGGAGACAAGCTGAGTTTGAGCACTTTCAGAGGAGGTAATACGATCCTCTATGTCCCAAGGGGAAAAAGGCCGAACTTTTCCCTCTTGAGAGGACCCAGGGAAGAATCAGTCACTGGTTAGATCAGGGAAGGTCATTCAAATTGTGCTAACAGTACCTAACTGGCCACATAGCCAGCCCAGGCAGGAAAGTCCCTGCCAGACTCTTATCAACCACCAGAAAACAAAAAGTGCTGCTATGGCTCCCAAAGGTAGAGTTCTAGCCTTGAGCTGAAGAGCTCAGGGACAGTGCCCAGGTCCAGAGTTCAAACCCCACAACAGATGGGGGAAGTGGGGAAGAGAGGAGAAGAAAAAAAAAGAATTGAAACTGTCAACTGACAAGTTAGTAAAATGATGAAAATTGTGTGAGGAGGGAATGAGTGAGGTTAGGAGACAAGGGGAGAATAAGGAAGTGGTGACAAGATATATTGTATTCACGAACTGATGAAGTGAAGCTTTTTTTTTTTTTTCTGCTGAACCTGGGGCTTGAAATGCAGAGCTTGGGTGCTGTCTCTGAGCTTCTTTTGTGTTCCAGGGTCATGCTCTACCATTTGAGCCTAACACCACTTCTGGCTTTTTCTGAATAGTTTGTTGGAGAGAAGAGTCTCACAGACTTTCCTGCCTAGAGTGACTTTGAACTATGATCCTCAGATCTCAGCCTCCTGAGTAGTGAGGCTTATAAGTGTATGTCAATGGCTGTGTGTGTGTGATGGTCCTGAGGCTTGAACTCAGGGCCTGGGTGCTGTCCCTGAGCTTTTGTGTTCAAGCTAGCCTCTATCACTTGATAGTCACAGGGCTGACTTTGAACTACCATCCTTAGATCTCAGCCTCCTAGGTAGGTAGAATTACAGACCCGAGGCACTGGTGCCCAGCTTGACTTTTTATTAATTTTTCTTACTGATTGTGATTTGTAATTTTTTTTTTTGCCAGTCTTGGGGCTTGAACTCAGGGCCTGAACACTGTCCTTGGGCTTTTTCCTCAAAGCTAGTACTCTGCCACTTGAGCCACAGCATCATTTCTGGCTTTTTCTATGTATGTGGTACCAAGGAATCAAACCCGGGTCTTTGTTCATGCTAGGCAAGCACTCTGACACTAGGCCAAACTCCCAACTCCCATGATTTGTAATTTTATTTTGGCAGGTCGTGGGGCTTGGACTCTGGGCCTGGGCACTGTCCCTGAGCTCTTCAGCTCAAGGCCACCCCTGACCCCTGGAGCCACAGCTCCACTTCTCATTTTCTAGTGGTTAGTTGGAGAAAAGAGTCTCACTGTCTTTAGTGCCTGGACTGGCATTGAACAGCAATCCTCAGATCTCAGCCTCCTGAGTAGCTAGGATTAAAGATGTGAGCCACTGCACTTGGCCTTGATTTGTAAATTTTTTTTCTGTGTTTTGTTGTATGTGGACTCATACTTGTGGACTAAGGTTTGGAGAAGAGGGGAAGTCACAGAGTTAGGAAAGAGCAGAAATCAGCATTGTACTTTTGGTTTCTCACTGTGGTCAGGGCACTGGGCAGATATTCACCTTTACATTTTCCTGCAGAGAAGGACTGCCCCGCCCACCGCCCCTGCTGGCTCAACCCAACCTCCCGTTTGGGTACCCAGTGCATGGAGTAGAAGTGATGCCATTGCATACAATTCCCATCCCAGGTAGGTCCAACTGCATCCTGACAGATCTGATTCCTTTTAGGCAAAAAGTGGGAGAGCAGATATCATTGCATACCTGCAGAGAATGGCTACAGAGCTACTGATGGCCCTGGGAGCAGGCAAATGGAGAGACTGTGTGTGGGAGGGGGGGTAACTAAGGCTTAAATGCAGGGCCTGTGTGCTGTCCCTTGACCTTTTTTTGGCTCAAGGTTGGTGCTATACCACTTGAGCCACAGCTCTACTTTGGGCTTTTTTTGGTGATTAGTTGGAGATGAGTCTTATGGACTTTCTGACTAAGTTGGCTTCAAACTGTGATCCTGAGAGCTCAGCCTCCTGTGTGGATAGGATTACAGCTTTTAAGGGCCTCGAGGTGTGCAGGAGCATGGTAAGGAGGAGCCTAGAGGAGCCTTGCTGGTGTCTTTGCAGATGGCATTGTTTGTTCTTTTCCTTGTATCCTGTAGGTCTCCTGTACGAAGGGCCTGTTGCCCCAGTGTATGAGGTAAGAACTCCTTCACTCCCTGAATCCTGTCCTCCTTCCCCTGATTGTGGCTGCCCATGGATTTTGTTTTATTTTCTCAGTCCTCAGGCTTGAACATGGGGCCTGAGCTTTTTTTTTTTTTTTTCTACAACTTCACTTCTAACTCCTTTTGCAATTTATCGGAGATAGTCTTACAGACTTTCCTGGCCCGGCTGGCTTTCAACTGATCCCCAGATCTCAGCCTGCTTATAGTTTTTGTTTTTGTTTTGTTAGTTATGGGGCTTGAATTTAGGGCCTGGGCACTGTTCCTGACCTCTTTTGCTTAAGGCCAGCACTCTACCACTTTGAGCCACAGCGTCACCTCTGGTTTTCTTGTGGTTCATTGGAGATAAAATTCTCAAGGACTTTCCTGGCTGGCTTCAAACCTCAGCCTTCTGAGTAGCTAGGATTAGAGGTGTGAACCACCAGTGCCTGATCAATCTTTCTTTTTTTTTTTTTTGGTCATAGGGTTTAGACTTTGGGCCTGGGCACTGTTAGTGAGCTCTTCAGCTCAAGGCTGAATGCCCTACCCCTGGGCCTGGGCATTGTCCCTGAGCTTTTTAGCTCAAGGCTACCATCCTACCCCTTGATCCACAGCACCACTTCCGTTTTTCTACTGGTTAATTGGAGATAAGAGTCTCAGTCTTTAGTGTCCCAGCTAGCTTTGAACTGCAATCCTCAATCTCAGCTTCCTGAGTAGCTAGGATTACAGGTGTGAGCCACCGTGCCCAGCTACTCAGTTTTTGACTGAACCTATATCCTTGTCTAGATGAAATATGATGTGAGTCCAAGCTGGATTAAGAAGAAACCTAACAAAATAATGTCTACAAGCCAAACCTTTGCAATGATGGGTCCTTAAATTTATAGGGCCCCAAATAATTGAGGTACAAACCTCTCAGTGCCAGTTCCTTCATTCTCTGGGGCCTCTTGTATCCCTTGCCCCCTGCTGGCCATGCTGGGAACTTGTTTTTCCTGAGCATATACTTTCCTAGTCCCTACAGTTTTAGCAGTTTCCTGGAGGAGTGATGGTTAAATGCAAATAAAGTGTCACTTGGGCCTGGCACTGGTGGCTCACACCTGTAATCCTAGCTACTCAGGAAGTTGAGATCTAAGGATCATGGCTGGAAGCTAGCCGGGCCAGGAAAGTCCACGAAACTCTTATCTCCAATGAGCTCAAAAAAGCTAGAAGAGGCACTGTGGCTCAAGTGGTAGAGTGCTCGCTTGGAGCAAAAGAAGCTCATAAGGGCCTGGGAATATAGTGTAGCAAGCATGAAGCCCTGGGCTCGATTCCTCAGTACCACATAAATAGAAAAAGTCTTAAGTGGAACTGTGGTTCAAGTGGTAGGGTGCCAGCCTTGAAGCTTGAGAACAGTGCTAGGTCCTGAGTTCAAGAGTTCAAGCCCCAAGACTGGCAAAAAAAAAAAAAAAAAGGCCAAAGGACTGCACCTAGGCCCAGAGTTCAAGCTCCAGGTCTGGCAAATATAAATAAAGAAAAAATAAGCTGGGCGCCAGTGGCTCATGCCGATAATCCTAGCTACACAGGAGGCTGAGGGTCACAGTACAAAGCCAGCCTGGGCCCAAAAGTCTGTGAGACTTTTATCTCCAATTAACCAGCAAATGGGGCCGGGAATTTGGCCTAGTGGTAGAGTGCTTGCCTAGCATGCACGAAGATCCGGGTTCGATTCCTTGGTACCACATACTTAGGAAAAGCCAGAAGTGGTGCTGAGGCTCAAGTGGTAGAGTTCTAGCCTTGAGAAAAATCCAAGGACAGTGCTCAGGCCCTGAGCTTAAGCCCAGGACTGGCAAAAAAAAAAAAAAAAGAGGTCCAATTAACCAGCAGAAAAGCAGAAGTAACACTGTGGCTCAAGGGATAGAGCGATAGCCTTGAGCTGAAGAGCTAAGGGACCGCGTCCAGGCGCAGACTTTAAACTCTAAGACTGACAAAAAAATATATGGTAAAAAAAATAAAGTGTCAGGTGGAAATGATAAGGAAATTCTTTATAGATGGACAGTTTTGGGGGGGAGCTGAGACTGGAGCTTGACATCAGGGACCTGCACTCTTCCTTGGCTTTTTTACCCAAGTCTGGTGCTCTACTACTTGAGCCACAGCTCCACTTTTGACTTTTGGGTGATTAATTGGGGAGAAGAGTCTTTAAGGTCTATCTGCCCAAGCTGGTTCTCAGATCTCAGCATCCTAAGTAGCTAGGATTACAGTTGTGAGCCATTGGTGCCTGACAATAACCTGAGTACACTTAATGCCACCCTAGGTCACCTTGAGAGCTTCTCTGGGGAAACTAAACACCCTGGCTGACATCCCAGAAGATGTGGTCCAGGGAAGAGGCCAGAAACAGATGACCATTTTGACCAAGGATCAGAAGATTTTGAATTTCATCCTCCAGCACGTGACGTACACCAGCATAGACTACCAACACAACAGGGTAGACATGGGTAAGAGCCTTTGATTGTGCAGTGCTAGGGAATTAGAAATTACCCGTGAGCCCAATGGAAATCTTCTAGGAAGCCGGGTAGGGTGGCTCATACCTGTAATCCTAGCTACTCAGAAGGCTTAGAGCTGAGGATCAAGGTTCAAAACCAGCTCACTAAAGACCATGAGACTCCTATCTCCAATTAATCACTAGAAAATGGGAAGTGGGGCTGTGGCTCAAGGGTAGGGTGGTAGCCAGGAGTTGTAGAGCTCAGAGACAATGCCCAGGCTCAGGGATAGGGTAGTAACCTTGAGCTGAGGAGCTCAGGGACAGCGCCCAGGCACAGAGTTCAAGCTCCATGACCCACCAAAAAAAAAAAAATCTTCTAGAAAACCTACCTGCTTTCGAGATTCTTCCTCCATATCTGTTTAGAACCCAGGCACTTCACTTCCCATTACTCTCCCCAATACTATCCTAACATTGCCAAGAGCCTCACAGAATCACTCCAAGAGGGGTGATTTGCACTGATCGCCTTGCACCTGGTAGATGCTTGCCAGATACCAACCATGTTAGTCAAGGACTGGGGATACAGCTTGGTGGTAGAGTACTTTCTTGGCTCACTTTATCCAATCCCAGAGATTAAGTTTATTTTGGCCCACAGCTTTGGTGATTTCATTCCATAGTGGGTTTGCCTCTTTGCTTTTTCGGGAGCTAGAGCAAAATCCCATCGCCAGGAAGCAAAAAAGAGAACAGAAGAAGGGACTAGATCCTATGGTCTCCTTTACTGTGGTCATGCCCACAAGAGCCGAGAGATCTCCCACCAGGCTTCATCTCCCAGTAGCATCATGTTGGCAACTGGATCTTTACAGACTTTTGTGGAACACTTCTCCAGACCGATTCTGTTCCTTATTCTCTTCAGATCTCAGTGTTGAAATCTTCCACTAAGAGGGAGCTAATCTGTGTATCAATATCTCATCTTGGGCAGGAGTGGAAGGAGACGTGGGAGGGAAAATCCTAGTTCCAAGGGCGTGATTTGTCTCCTCCTCACTCTAGTAATTCCTGGCATAATTCTTGCTACCCTATTTTTAAGTCAGTTTGAAACAAACAACAAATAAACAAAACACCTCTCAGTGGCTCATAGCTGTAATCCTAGCTACTCAGGAGGTTGAGATCTGAGGATCAAAGGTCAAAGCCAGCCCGGGTAAAGCTGGGAACCTCTTATCTTCATTTACTTACCACTAAGTTGAAAGTGGAACTCCAGCAGTAGAGCACTAGCCTTGAGTGGAAAACCTGAGGGGCAGGGCTAAAACCTGGATTTAAACCCCAGTGCGTGTGTGTGTGCGCGCGCGCACATACACACACACAAACACACGCAAAACACTCTTGAGTAGCAAGCTACCCAGAATGCATTCCAAGAACATCAACAGACAAGAAGTGGAGCCTGCGACCTATGACTACTAGTTAAAAAAAGATCATTCTCCCCAGCTTCAGATTTTAAAACCTCCCTTTAGAAAAATGACCCTGTGTGGAGCTGGGAATGTGGCTTAAGTGGTAGCATGCATGAAGCCCTGGGTTCAATTCCTCAGTACCACATAAACAGAAAAAAGTGGAAGGCATTGTGGTTCACATGGTAGAATGTTAGCCTTGGGCAGAAGAGCTCAGAGACAGTGCCCAGGCTCTCAGATCAAGCCACTGTACTAAAAAGAAAGAAAGAAAGAAAATGAGACTGTGTAATAAGATAGGGCGGTATTCTCATTCTGATTTTGTAGCTGGAGGAGGTGATGATGTGATTTGTTACAGGGTTTTGTGCCCATACTTAACTAGACTCTCATGACCCAATCCTAATGCCTTGTTCTGCACAATCTCACAGGAGAGGAAATGCGGGTTAAAGAGGTAAACAGCAGGTTGTCTTGAGTACACACATCAGGAGCCTTAGGCTGGGAGTGGGGAGGTGGAGGCCCTTAAATCTCATCCCGGAAGGGCTTTCTCATCACTATCACATCAGCTGCCTGGGGCCAGCGTGGACTCTGATTCAAATATAATGCTACCTGGACTCTGACCTCTCTCCTTCCTCTAGTGAGCATGGAGTCCCAGTCCTCAGTAGCCAGGTTTCCTGTGACCATTCGCTATCCGGTCATCCCCAAGTTATATGACCCCGGACCAGGTAAGGCTGCTTCCTGTCCTTGGGATACCACAATGGCATCCTGTAGAGTTGTCGGTGAACTTCAAAGGAGGATCACGTCTGAGGTGGAGGAGAATCAATCAAAACAATGCGACTGATCTGGTTCTTGACCAAAAAAATTCTAAGTTCTAGTCCCCTAATATTGATCATTAGATTTAACTTACTATGTGTGCATTGCTTTTTCACCTCTGTGACCAGTACTTAAGAGGGAGAATCTGTAGAAAGAAGGATTTAAGCTGGGCTCTGTGGTTCAGGCCTGTAATCCTAGCTACTCAAGAGGCTGAGATCTGAGGATCGCAGTTCAAAGTCTGCCGGGATACTAAAGTCCATATGACTCTTATCTCCAATTAACCATCAGTAAACCAGAAGTGGTGTTGTGGCTCCAGAAGTAGGGTGGTAGCTTTGAGCTGAAGAGCACAGGGACAATGACCAGGCCCAGAGTTCAAGTTTCACGACCAACAACAACAACAAAAAAAAAGGATTTATTCTGACTCATGATTTCAGAGGTTTCAATCCATTGCTGGGTACATGGTGGGATGAGATGAAAACATCATGGAGAGAGTGAGGTGGAGATGATGATGTGAGGAGTAGAAGGTGTGACACACTGTCCTGCACTGGTGGTGTGGTACTAGCTACGTGGGAGGCTGAGATCTGAGGATCATAGTTCAAAGGTAGCCCATACAGGAAAGCCTGTGAGACTCTCATCTCTTAGCAGCCAGTAAAAAGCTGGAAGTAGAGCTCAAGAGGTAGAGTGCCAACCTTGAGTGGAAAAAGCTAAAGTACTGAGGTTGAGCCCCAGTACTGGCATACATTTTAAACATTAAATAATCCTCTTGGCAGCTGGATGGAGCTTAGTGGGAATGCTTGCCTTACGTGCATGAGTTTGTGGGTTCAATCCCTAGCATTCCAAAACCCAAACCAACAAAGCTGGAGGTATGGCTCAAGTAGTAGAGTGCTTGCCTTGTAGGTACAAGACCCTGAGTTCAATTCCCAGTACTGCAAATAAAATGAATAAAAAATAAACCATGAGTAAAATGAAAAACAAAACCTATAACCATGGACTGGGAGTTTGGCCTAGTGATACAGTGCTTGTCGGGTTCAATTCCTCAGTACTACATACATAGAAAAAAGCTGGAAATGGTGCTGTGGCTCAAGTGGCAGAGCTCTAACCTTGAGAAAGCCTAAGGACAGTGCTCAGGCCCCAGGATTAGCAAAAACAAAACCAAACCAAACACCCCCCAAAACAAAAAAAAAACAACCCAAAACCCTCAGCCAACCAAAACCACACCAGGACAAAACAAATGGAGACAGAGAGGTTTCTATGACACAGATCTGGTGTCTTCAGCCTCCCCACCTCTCTTGTTTTTGTCCAGAGAAGAAGCTCAGAAATTTGGTGACCATTGCCACCAAGACTTTCCTCCGTCCCCACAAGCTTTTGGTCCTGCTCCAGAGTATTCGAGAATATTATCCGGACTTGACCGTCATCGTGGCTGATGACAGCGAAAAGCCCATGGAAATTAAAGATGACTATGTGGAGTATTACAGGATGCCCTTTGGGAAGGTATGCTCAGACTGGGGGACTCCTGGCTCCTGGGTCAGGAGGGCCCCAGAGTGAGATGTCACCTGGGATGAGGCTGCTTCTGGGGTCTTCTTGAGGAAGCAGAGTTCTAGAGCGGGAGGGGGCAGGGCCTGTCGTCTGAGGCCCTTTACTGTCCAAAGAGACATGGGTTGCCTTCACTTTTTTTCATGAAAGGGGTTGTCATGTCTCATATGTGGTATGGAAATTGATAAGAGCCTTTGTAAGTGGCGAGGATTGTAGGAGAGAACCACCAATGTCTGATCTTTTTTCTTTTCCTCGTGTGTGTGTGTGTGTGTAACTTGAACTTAAGGCCTCCTGCTCTCACTTGGGTTTTTCACTCGACACTGATGCTGTAGCATTTGAACCACATTTCCAGTTTGGGTTTTTTGCTGCCAGATCTCAGCCTCCTTAGGATTATAGGCATGAGCCATCAGCACCCAACCTCTCTCCTTTCTTTCTTCCCCTCCCCACTTTCCTGTAAGGACAGAGGAGAAAATGCATACCGTACATACTTCATGTCTCTCAGATTTGACCTCTCTCAGGAGAGAGAAAAATTCTGTTAGGTTAAGAAAGAGCTCAGTTAGGTCACAGAGGACACTGAGGCAAGGGAAGAATCTTTAGAGAATCTTGGAGACATGTCTCTCTTTGATTCCATTGCGTTACAGCTTTGGTTGCACAGTGTCCTTACTCCCCTCCCCTGAATAGGTGTGACTCAGTCCCTGGGAGGAACAAATGGAAATTCTGGACGCATCTAGGGCGGGGACCCTCTGATCCACCTTGCGCTCCTTTACAGGGTTGGTTTGCAGGGAGGAACCTGGCTATCTCTCAGGTCACAACCAAATACGTTCTCTGGGTGGACGATGACTTTCTCTTCACTAGCCAGACCAAGATCGAGGTGCTGGTAGATGTCCTGGAAAAAACAGAACTGGATGTGGTATGGACAATTGTCAGTGTGCGGCGATTGAGAAGGGTGGTGGAGGGGAGAGGGGAAAGGGCTGGGGATAACTGAGGGAGGGGCAGCAGGAATCGGGGGGGTTGATGCTGGAGCCCTCCTAGCTCCAAGGTGGAGAGCAGGGACCAGGACTCAGAAGAGGCTGGAATTCTGCTTTTGCCTCTATGCTTACTTTCTTTGAGTAAATAACACACACATGCACAAGTGTTCTGCCTTAAGGTTATATGTCATACACGTACACACAAATCAGACACACTTGTGAAGATTGTGTATCAGAGCCGGGTGCTGGTGGCTTAAGCCTGTAATCCTGGCTACTCAGGAGGCTGAGATCTGAGGATTGCAGTTCAAAGCAGCACAGACATGAAAGTCTGTGAGACTTTTACCTCCACTTAAGCACCAGAAAAACAGAAGGGGCACTGTCATTCAAAATCGTACAGCGCTAACCTTGAACTGAAGAGCTCAGGGACAGCATCCAGTCCCAGAGTTAAAACCCCACGACTGATTTAAAAGCAACAACAAAAAAAATTGTATCATTTCAGACTCCCTTGCTGAGCAAATGTGACATTAAAGACAGCAATGCTTTGGTTCTGTCAACATTTTCTTTTTTAAAAATATAAGCTGGGGCCGGGGGGAGGGGAGGGGGGACGGGAGTTTGGCCTGGTGGTAGAGTACTTGCCTAGCATGCATGAAGACCTGGATTTGATTCCTCAGTACCACATATATAGGGAGAAAAAAGCCGGAAGTGGTGCTGAGGCTCAAGTGGTAGAGCTCTAGCCTTGAGAAAGTCCAAGAACAGTGCTCAGGCCCTGAGCTCAAACCCAGGACTGGCAACATACACAGACACACACATGCACGCACCCATGCACACATATATAAGCTGGGCATCAGTGGCTCAGGCCTGAAATCCTAGCTACTCAGGAGGCTGAGATCTGAGGTTCGCAGTTCAAAGCCAGCTTGGACACAGAAGTCCATGATACTCTTACCTTCATTTGAGCCACAGCACCAATTCTGGTTTTTTGGTGGTTAAAGTGGTAGAGTGCTAGCCTTGAGCTGATGAGCTCAGGGACAGCACCTAGGCACCCCCAGTGTTCAAGCCCCATGACCGACCAAATAAATAAGTAAATAATGTCTGGATGCAGCCGCTGCTTCTTGCCCATAGTGAATACCTTCTCATGGAAGGGAGCATGCGGTGAACTCCGCACAGAGGATAGAGACTTGGCTGCAGGGTTGTTCACTATAGGCAGTAGTTGGCTGACTTTGATCTTGGGCTAAGTGCTCTAAGCACCAAGCAAAAGCATTGCAGTCACGCAGCAAAAGGAGAGTCAGGGTGGCATCATTGGATTTGGAGGAAGAGAGGTGCTATTCTGGTAACTGAGGTGCAATCCATGAAGGCTTCCTGGAAGAGGTGGGATGAATAATGGTGTCTTCATGCTTGCTCCCTGGCTAGGTGGGCGGCAGTGTGCAGGGAAACGTGTTCCAGTTCAAGTTGTTGCTTGAGCAGGGTGAGAATGGGGACTGTATTCACCGGAGGCCAGGGCCTGTCCAGCGCCTTAACGGCTTCCCCAACTGCGTGGTAACTGGTGGCGTTATCAACTTCTTCCTGGCCCACACAGAGAGACTCCAAAGAGTTGGCTTTGATCCCCGACTGCAACGAGTGGCTCATTTAGGTAGGAATGAGGAAACAAGCTGGGGTGGGGGTGGCCCCTGGAAGCTTGGCTTTGCAGAAGACCACCCCAGTGGGTCTCATGCCCCTTTCCCCTCAGATTAAGGACCTCTTTCTTGGCTTTTGCTTCCCAGATCATTTCTCTTCTTCTTCTGAGACTCCCCTTGGCTTCCTACTGTCTGAGAATCCCCTCACTTGTGCTCTGCCGCATCCCTCTGTCCCACCTGCTTCGTATTTCTTCCCCAGGACATGCTTTCCTACAACACTACAACTGGCCACTGCCTCTCCTGTCCTCATCTTCCTTTTGTCTGGTGTCTGCCTCTCACCCATATCTGTCTGAGAAAGAGCTTGTTCATTTCCTCTTAACCCCATCAGTACCAACAGGATTCTGGGGCTTTCTGTGGGGCTAAACTTCCTGTGCTGCTACTCTCAGACCTGGATGCGGACCCTGAGGATACAGCTGCCTTTTTTTTTTCTTCTTCTTCTTTTCTCTTGCTCCCTCTTTCCTTGCAGAGTTCTTCATTGATGGACTGGGGAGCCTGCTGGTGGGCTCCTGCCCACAGGTGATTGTAAGTCACCAGTCCCGTCGTCTGTCAGAGGATCCAGAGCTGGCTGCCTTGGAAAGAAACTACAGCAAATACCGCAAGAACACCAAAGCTCAGATCCAGTACAAGCTGGCTCTGCATTACTTCAAAAACCACTTCCAGTGTAGCACCTAAAGGCACATGACCCAGGGGAAGTGCCTGTTTCACTGTCTGTGGGTATCTGGAAGCGTGGAACTTGCAGGCAGGGCTCCCAAAAGCAGACTCTTCACAACATAAGCAGCGACCACTCCCACTGGTGGAGAGGAAAAGTGGATATGGCTGTCAATGGAAGGACCAATCAAATGTTCAGGAGCATTAGAAACGGACCAATCACGGATCAGGGTGGTGGAGAACATATCAGTAACAAATTCCTACATGTTTGTGACGCATTTGCACATGGCGGTCTGGCCTCATCTGATCTGATCTCATGGAAGTGAATAAACTGGTTGGTATCCTCAGACAAAAGAAAGGCTACTGTGTGCGTGAAGAATATTGGTGGAAATTAGATAATTTGCTCCATTGCTCTCAGCTTCTCCAGCATTTACTTGGGGATTTGTTTTGGAGCTTGTACTGAGGCTTTAACTCAAGGACGGTGTTCTCTCCCTCAGCTTTTTCGCTCAAGACTGGTGTACTACTGCATGAGCCATTCCTTTACTTTGGCTTTTTGCCAGAAAGGGATACATCTCATGGACTTTTCTGCCTGGGCTGGCTTTGAATTGTGATCCTCAGATCAGCTTCCTGAGTAGCTGAGATTATAGGCATAATCCAGTGTAGCCCAGTCCATTCTGTATTTTTGTTGTTGTTGTTATTTGTTTTCTGTCTCTTGGTCTCAAACAATGAAAGTCTAGGTCTTTGCCTTGAGAAGTGCCTGCTTCAGACTGCATAGAATTATGTGGTCTTACCACCAAAACTTGGCTCCTTAATAAAATGAACACAGATAATGCCACTCAGGAGAGGGCTCTGAGCACATGGTGAGTAAATCATATAAGCAGCAGCTCTTTAGTCTGACCATTGTCAGATACTGAATGCTACTGAAACAGCATTAAAATGGATACATGTGCTAGTCTAAAATATTTCTCAGCAAAACAAAAACATTAACAAGGCCTTAAAGAGAGCCATAATCTTGCATCTACTACAAACATAAGTGAAATTTAACTTGGGTCATTTGTGGATAATTCTTATAAAGAATCTCACCTAATTGTAAGAAGCTATCACGTTATGGGAATTGGCTCCTTTCTGGAATAAACTTTTAAAATTTTAGTGTGCCACATAGTGTTCTTTCACTATCCTAAGACTGTTATTATAAAAAAAAATTGTTTCTGACATTTCATTTTTTTGTGGGTTATGGGGCTTGAACTCTGGGCCTGGACACTGTCGCTGAGCTCTTCAGCTCAAGGCTACTGCCCTACCCCTTGAGCCACAGCCCCACTTCCCATTTTCTAGTGCTTAATTGGAGATAAGAGTCTCATGGTCTTCAGTACCCAGGCTAGCTTTGAACCATAATCCTCAGATCTCAGCCTCCTCAGTAGCTAGGATTACAGGTATGAGCCACCACGCCCGGTGGTGGTGGTTGTTATTATTGCCAGTCCTAGGGCTTGAGCTCAGGGCCTAAGCACTGTTCTTGGGCTTTTTTTTAAGGCTAGAGCTATACCAGTTGAGACATAGCACCACTTCTGGCTTTTTCTGTTTGTGGTACCAAGGAATCAAACCCAGTGCTTTGTGTATGCTGCACAAGCACTCTACCACTAGACCATGCTTCTGGCCCCTGAATTTTTTTTTGCCAGTACGGGGGCTTGAACTCAGGGCCTGAGCACTGTCCTTGGGCTTTTTCCTCAAAGTTAGCACTCTGCCACTTGAGCCAAGCACCACTTCCGGCTATTTTTTTTTTTTTAATGTATGGGGTACCGAGGAATCAAATCTGGGTCTTCGTGTATGCTAGGCAAGCACTCTACCACTAGGCCAAACTCCCAGCCCCCTGAATTTATTTTTATAAAGTAGGCTTACAATGTTTCACTCAATTTTTGTTTTTATATTTTAAAAAGTTGACTTTACAATAGTCTTCGTTATAATTTTGTCTTTTTTCATTTAATTTTATTGTAAGGATGATATACAGAGGAGTTATATACGAAGCTAGTACATAGGAAGCTAGTGAGTACATTTCTTGAACATATAATTTTGTCTTTCAATTTTAATAGATAAATAAAATATCTTTCAAAAATGATTGCTCGAATCAACCCCCGGACACTTTGAATAAAGTTAAATTTTGCTTTGTTGGTGGTGGTCACAGGGCTTGAACTTAAGGCCTGGGCGCTGTCCCTGAGCAATTTTGCTCAAGGCTAACACTCTACCACTTTGAGCCACAGCTCCACTTCCAGTTTTCTAGTGATTAATTTGTTTTTTGCCAGTCCTGGGGCTTGAGCTCAGGGGCCTGGGCACTGTCCTTGGACACTTTTTGTTCAAGGCTAGCATTCTGCCACTTGAGCCACAGTGCCACTTCTGGCTTTTTCTGTGTATGTGGTACCAAGGAATTGAACCCAGGGCTTCATGCATGCTGGACAAGCACTTTACCAGTAGGTCAAGCTCCCAGCTTCTCTAGTGGTTAATTGGATTTTCCTGCTCGGGCTTGCTTTGAACCATAATCTTCAGATCTCAGCTAGAATTACAGGTGTTAGTACATTTTACTTAATTCTTTAGGCAGTTACTGCTCAGTGCTGAACATGGAAGGCATGTGTGTGAATGTTCATTTCTATCTATCTAGTCCTTCATTAAGAATTATCATGAAAACCAGGTGTTGTGGTGAACACCTGTGCTATCAAACCTCAGCAGGCCAAGACAGGAGGGTGGTAAATATCAGGACAGACTGTGCGCCACACAGACTATCTCAGCAACACAAGCTGGGTGAAACTCTATGCCACTGCTTCATGCCTGTACTCTTAGCTACTTTGGATTCTGAGATATGAGATATGAGGATCAGGCCTTGAAGCCAGCCGCAGCAAGAAAGACCATGAGAATCGATGTCCAATTTAACCACCAAAAAGCAGAATAGGGAGTTGTGGCTCCGATTAGTAGAGCTCTTGAGCACAAAAGCTCACAGACAGTGCCCAGGCCCAGAGTTCAAGCTCCAGGACTGGTGTGCAAGCATGCACACATGCACATGTGCACACACACATCCATTCCTTGGGAAATAGAAGAAAAGAAAATGTCCAGGAGGAGAGGAGGGGGGCATCTTTCCTAGAATTAACCAGATGGAGTCCCTGAAAGGGGAAGAGGTTCTTTAAAAATCCATGCTGGCTGCTGGGTGTATTTTGTAAATGCAGCTTATTCCTCTTTTTCTTTCTATTGCTTTTGCAGCCAGAAGGTCGACCTGTTTAGAGGCAAGCACCAGCACAATCCCCTACTTCTCTTTTTAAAAGGGATACGTAGGACAAAGGGGTCTCTACGCGAGGATTGACCCCAGGACTTCTCTTGAGCCCTTTTATTTGTACCTGTGCTGGACTTGATCTTGATAGCACAGTCCACTGTCCTGCTGTGGCCCAGATCCTTCTGGAAAGTACGATGTCACAGCATTGGCTATACATCACTTCAACAAGTTTCAAACGAAGTTTGTTTCAAATCTAACTTCTTGGAAATGGCTGCGGCAGCCAGGTGGGGCGCACCGTCACATCTCGGCTTGAGCATCCCGATGGCTCCGGGGGCTTGAACCCCTGTCCCAGCACGTACGGGTCCGTTTCCCTCCCCGCTCGGCCAAGGCGCCCCAGCACGGAGGGCATGCCAGTGTAAATAAATAAACAAGTAGGAAGCCCAGGCTGCGTGTGCCGAGCTCCCGGCCCGCGTCCGGAGCTGCCGCGGGGCTTTCTCCGAACCCCTGCCCCGCTCCACACTGCCGGCACCCCCGGCCCCGCCGACCACGCACCCTCCGGACTCCTGGGAGGCGGGCATCGACCCCTGGAGACGCACCGGAAGAGAAGCGGGAAGAGACGACACCCCAGGGGCCAAGAACGTCTCGAATGCGCAGGAGGCGGGAGTCTTTGCTGCTGGGCTTCCGCGCACCCGGGCGGTCCTCAGCCCAGGTCCCCAGCCAGCCGGGAGAGCCGCGGATGCTTCGGAGCGTTTGAACAGCTGCCCTGCGTGTCTTATGGAGCCTAGCGCGCCATGTGGCTTGAGAAGGCTCCCGGTCGCCTAAAGCAGCCAGCAGGTCCCATGGTGTAATGGTTAGCACTCTGGACTTTGAATCCAGCGATCCGAGTTCAAATCTCGGTGGGACCTCAGCGGACATTTTTTTGGCCTCGCAATCCGTTTTGGGGAACCACTGGAGACGATTGTCATTTCAGGCTATGCCGGGTTACCACTGACCAGACGCGCCAAGGCTTAGGGTCCCTTCCCCCTCCCTCAACAAGCTCCTATTTCAAGGGACAACTAGAGGGCCGTAGTGCGCACGCGCTAGAGTGGGGCGGAAAAATAAATGTGTTGCTGCGAGACTGAACGGGACTTTGCCCTGCGGGGACTCGGCCGAAAGAACCCGAAGGATTCCGAAGCGGGCGCTCGGGCGGGGCGCTGAGGAAGGCCCGCCCACCTCTCCCCGGATTCTTTAGTCTATTGGCTACTGTTCGGAACGTGATACGTGATTGCTCTGCTCCACAGCGAATAAAGTGACCGCATCAGGCTAAAGGGCGGGGAAAACGACACCTACGGACCTCCAATTGGTCACAAGCAATAACCCGGCTGGGGTTCTGTCCAGGTATGTTTGTGGGTCAGACACACCTTAGTGTCGGTGTGTGGGTTGACCAGTGACCAGCCAGGAAGAATATTTGTATCTTTCAGTTAGAAAACATCTCCTTTGTAGTTGGAGGCATGGCTCAAGTGGTAGAGGGACAGCCAATGAACGAAAGATACCGCGTTCGCGTCCTGATCTCCCCCCGCCCCATCCCGTGGTCAGGCTCCTGTCCGTGAGGTCTCTGCGCGCGGTTTGCACCATTCAGGGGGTGTTTCCCCCAGTTTCGGCCGCGAATCTCTCAGGCGTTCCCCAGGATCCGAGTTCGGGGCGCTGCCCCGTCGCGCACGGCACCTCTAGGATCGGTGGGAGCCAGGTGCAGGGAGGGTTGGATTCCCGTCTGCGTTATGGGAAGTGTCCATCCCTGTGAGGTAGAGGACGAGGGAGTTCAATGACGCATTTGCTTTCTCCCCACGGAGTGATTGGCACGGTGGTTCTGTGTTCCCGCCTCTTGGGAGGTTGCCGTGGAAACAGGATCCTCTTCCCCTCCCTCCCCAAATGTTTGAGTGGATCTGCCTGCGTGAACCATCCCGACCTTAAAAGTATCTAATGAAGGGGAGTGAGGGTGCGAAGGGCCAAGGCTTCTTATCCACGGCACACTGTAGAAATTAAGATGATGCAGGTATGGTTACAAAGGTAGACAGAGCAGTGGAACAGAACGGAAAAGCGATCCTTGTGGGCAGCTGATGGATAACGAATTGAGCATGTCCAATGGACACCAATGGAATTGGATTCCACCCTAACTGATACTAAGCAGCAATAAATTCCATGTGACTTATAGACCTCAAGGTGACAGAAAAGCAGTCAGGCTGTAGGGAAATAACAGGAGAATTATCTTCATAATCTCAGAGTAGAGAGAGTTTTAAGAGAAGCTAGAGCTGGCTCAAGCCTGTAATCCTGGTTACCCAAGAGGCTGAGATCTGAGGATTGCCATTGGAAGCCAGCCCAGGCAGAAAAGTCACCTGAGACTCTTAGCTCCAATTAACCACTCAAAAGCCAAAAGGTGGTGAAGTATCAGCCTTGAGCAAAAGAGCACAGAGACAGCGCCCAGGCCCTGAGTTTCAAGCCCCACGACCACAAAAAGAAAATTGTAGGAGAAGAACCCAAAGTTTCTGAAAGCTTAATGGTCTTCACCATATTAGCATAACACTTTTTTTTTCCTTTTTGTTAGAAAGAAAAAGAAAACTAGAACTGTGGCTCCAAGTGTTAAAAAGGCAGCTTTGACTGAAAATGCTAAAGGACAGCACCCAGGCCTCAAGTTTGAACCCCTTGCTCACACACACACAATCAGCACTCTGAACCTCATCCAGCTCAATGTTCTATATATTATTTTTTAAAAAACACAACTGGTTCTAAATTTATTATTATTGAACAATGACGTTATTATTACGTCTTTGTGCCAGTCCTGGGGCTTGAACTCAGATCCTGAGACCTGAGTTCAGCTCAGGGCACTGTCCCTGAGCTTTTTTGCTCAAAGCTAGTGTTCTACCATTTGAGCCACAACTCCAGTTCCAGTTTTCTTATGTTAATTGGAAATCTGAGACTTTGTGCCACCATCTTCAGACCTCAGGCTCTAGGGTACCAGCTAGGATTATAGAAGTAAACCACCTGCACTCAGCCCAACTTTATTTTATAATCCATAAGTACCACACTCTTAGCTCTACCCTCTCTGACCTCATCTCTTCTATTTTCATTCCCAGTAGCTTTAAGACAATCTCTTTGTGTTCATAATAGTCTGAGGATTCTCTCCCCATGGTTTCATTCTCTGGAAGGGACAGACCAGGGAAGTGGAGGGTGGCTTTTCCTGGAAGGTAGAACCAAAATGCTACATTTTGAAGCATTTATGGCTCTGAACAAATTTACCAGCAGAGGGCAGCACACTGACATTAGTGTAGCCCCATTTATGCCTTCCCCTCCCAAGGCTGGCTATTGATTATTTTGGTTTTTCATTTGTACATGAAATAATATATGTGCAATATTGTCTACTAAAAAATAAACGCATGAAACCCATGCATTACAAAATTCAAACAGTCAATACTGGTTGGCCAGAAATCAACTATTGTTGAGATACTAGAAATACAAAATAAGCAAGCCTTGATCCCTGCTTGTAATCTTGACAGGAAAAAAAAAAAAGACTAGGAGCTGGGAGTTTGGCCTAGTGGTAGAATGCTTGCCTAACATGCGTGAAGACCCGAGTTCAATTCCTCAATACCACATACATAGAAAAAGCCAGAAGTGGTGCTGTGGCTCAAGTGGTAGAGCACTAGCCTGGGGAAAGCCCAAGGACATTGCACAGGCCTGAGTTCAAGCCCCGGGACTAGCAAAAAAAAAAAAAAAGTTAAAGACTAAATAAAGACAGAACTGAATGCCCGTGTCTCATGAATGTAACCCTAGCTACTCATGAGGCTAAGATCTCAGGACCTTGGTTTGAAGCCAGTCCTGGGGCAGAAAAGTCTGTGAGACTCTTCTCTCTAGTTAACCACCAAAAAACCAGAAGTAGCACTCTAGCTCAAACGGTTAGAGCACTAGCTTTGAGTTGAAAAAGCTCAAGGTCAACGTCTAGGCCCTGAGGCCCTGAGTTCAAGCCCACAACCAAAAAACAAATAAAATAAAAGCACCAGGAGTTTGGCCTAGTGGTAGAGTGCTTGATTAGCATGTACAAAGGTTCGATTTCTTGGTACCACATACATAGAAAAGCTGGAAGTGGTCTGTGGCCCAAGTGGTAAAGCACTAGCCTTGAGAATGCCTAAGGTTAGTGTTCATCCCTGAGTTCAAGCCCCAGAGTTGGCAATAAATTAATAAAATAAAATAAAGACAGAATGTAGATTTAGAAGTATGTATGTATGAAATCCAACTAAGTGAAAAGAAATCTTGACCAAAGTGCAGAATAACATGGATGTGGACCATTAGAGGAGAAATGAGAGGAACTAGTACATACAAATGTATTTGCTTGTGTATGTGTAAAGTATCTTTGGAAGGTTACAGTAGAAACTGGCAACTTTGCTTTCTGTGAGGATGAAAAGAGAAGAGAGAAAGAAGGACTGTTGACTGCATTTCCCTTTACCCCTCAAAGTTGCAGGGGCTCCTGGAGCTAGAGAAATATTACTTGGTGATTACCTAGCTGTGATGTATTACACAAATTAGCTAGACAAAGAAACTACATCATGGTATTCTGAAATTCCTCAGCTACAAAGACTTTTTTTTTTTTGCCAGTCCTGGGGCTTGAACTCAAGGCCTGAGCACTGTCCTTGGGCTTTCTCAAGTTTACTGCTCTAGAACTTGAGCCACACCACCACTTCCGGCTTTTTCTATGTATGTGGTACCAAGGAAGGAAGGAAGGAAGGAAGGAAGGAAGGAAGGAAGGAAGGAAGGAAGGAAGGAAGGAAAAGGGGAAGGACACAGGAAGGAGGTTTTAAGCTCCACATGAGTTGCTCAGGAAATTAAAAGAAGCTCCATATTACTAGTGAGGGGTTAGAATACCCCCCCACATACACACACGCACACACGAACAAGCAGAGTACAGGTGGTCTCAGGCTGGGCAAGAAGCTCTGTAGGAAGCTTCAGACTAGGGTGTGTGTGTGTGTGTGTGTGTGTGTGTGTGTGTGTGTGTGTGGTGGGTCTTGAAGGGTGTGGCAGAATAAAGGGATAGACAAAAGCCTGCAGGAGAGCATTAGAGATTGAAGCATGATTAGGAATTAGCATGATTAGAAGGGTTTACCCCTTTCTCAGGTGGGAGCCAGGCTCTTTGTAACTTCTGTTCTTCTGGCTTCTCTGGTTTCTGCTTCTTTAGCCCTGGCTTGATGCCGGGGGGGTGCAGAGTCACTCTCTAGTCCCAGTTCCTTGGCCTGCTAGATGTAAGGAATCAGATGGGCCAGCAAGGTGTCACCTCCTACTCTTCTCCCCCTAGTCTGTAATGGCCAGACATGGTAAGAAAGGGGCCAAGCGCAGGGTGGTACTGGTGCTACCTTTCACCCTGCACCTGGACGAGTGTAGGACCTTCTTCCATCACATTGGGATATTTGTGTCATTATAGGACCAGACACACACTACAAACTGTTGAAGATTTCGACATAGCAGTAGTAACAGAGTATTAAACCCAGTGTGAGTCCCTCCAAACGCCAGGCCTGGATGACGGAACAAGTGGAATGTCCTGTCCTCTGGGCATGTCCCCAGGTGTTAAGCTCAGGTAGATGAATTGGGAAGATGGAATACCTTCATCATACTCTTCCCCAAACTCTAAAATGTGCCAAGAGACAAGATCTTGAATCCCTGTCTCTCCCACACCCAAGCCTCTGATGAAAACCAGAAAGCTCAAGGGGCAGGAGGTACCCAGCTACCTCATCCAATAGGAACAATTTTGAGCTACTGTCCACAGAAGCTGAGAGCCATGTTAACCAATCAACTGTCCCCTCCTCTCCTGAGGCCTGGTGCTATCAATCCTGGGAGTCACTGGAGGACATTGAAAGTGAAAGGTGAAAACATGAATTGAATGTGAAACATGAGAAGGCTTGGGCTCTGTATTTCTTCACCAGGAAATCAAATTCAAGAGCATCCTCTCCCTCTCCCTCTCTTTTACTGATGAAGACTCACCTGATGTGGTCTCTGCTTGGCACCCTCAGGCCTCTGAGCCTCTGCACTTCATCTTCCTGGTCCCTTTTCCTTCACCCCAGTTTGAGCTATCAGTGTATCTCCAAGTTCTCCATGCCTAGCTTGCAGTCACACACGGCCCTCTTGTGTAATCTTGGCCAGTTGTAAAATCATCAATCACCTCTCAATGTGGCTCAAGGGAAAGGGGAAGAAGAGGAGTCATGTAGAATCACCTGGAGGGGATGCTTTCCACTTGGTATGGCCACCATTCACCCACCCAGCCAAGGAAGAAACTTGATTAATCAGAAAGAGGCACCCTTGCTAATTTCCTCTCTGTGAAATGATCCAGTCTCTAGAAAACTACTGCTTCATTATCTTTCCAGATCTTCACTTCCTCTCCATCCTCACTTCCCCTCCTTAGTTGTTCACCTCCTGATCAGATATTTCCCCTGTCTCTGTGGATCTCAGGGTGGCCCTTGGAAGTCAGCAAATAAAAACATTCCTTTAGCTGGGTGTGGTAGCTCACGCCTGTAATCCTAGCTACTCAGGAGGCTGAGATCTGAGTATCAAGGTTCAAGGCCAGCCCCAGCACAAAAGGACCAGAGACTCTTATTTCCAATTAAACTCTAGAAAAGGGAAGTGGGGCTTGGCTCATGGGTAGGGTGGTAGCCTTGAGCTGAAGAGCTCAGGGACAGCACCCAAGCTTAGTTCAAGCCCTATGATCCACCCCCCCCCAAAAAAAATTCTTTTAGCTAGTGCGGGTAGATGACTCAGGCCTGTAATCCTAGCTACTCAGGAGGCTGAGATCTGAGGATCAAAGTTAGAAGCCAGATTGGAGGAAAGTTCATGAGACTCTTACCTCCAAGCAATTTGCTCAGAAAAAGCTGGAAGTGACACAGTGGCTTAAGTGGTAGCTTTGAGTTCAGAGAGGCTTGCAGCAGTGCCCAGCCTCTGAAATCAAGCCCCAGAATTGGCAAAAAAAAAAAAAAAAAAAAAGAATTCCCTTTTTTCTCGGATTGCTGAGAAGCCACAGAAGTTCCAGCTAGATGGTCAAGGTCTTGGTCTGAATGGGCTTCTGGGAGATGTGCTAAGGCTGGACCCTTTGGGAAGGAGCCCAGAGATGGGAAATTATGTCATGGGTTTCCCAGCCCACCACCCACAGGAGGGGTCCAGCATCACCCTCAGTAAGGATGACCAAGAGGCTGACCAAGTTTCATGAAATGGAGAAGCCAGAGAAACAGGATAGAGATCACGCCTGGGTGGAACAGCGCCAACTTCCCTTCCTTGTGGTCAGCTGACTTCCACCCAGGGAGTCAGCAACAGCCCTGAATCCCTTGTAGGAGGCCAGGCCAACCGCCCCAGGCGGCTATGTCTCTGGTGGCAGCTCACCAGATTAGGTTCTGATTCAGGAACTTGGTTGGCATTCTCTGTTGTGTCTTGGTCCACACTAACATCGGTGGGCTCATGGAATGGCTCACCGATATTCATAGCCATGATATTTTAGACCTTGCTATCTGCAGCCAAAGGTTCCTCCTCCCTACTCCCCTCCCCCCTCAAAAATGAAGGAATATATTCAATGCAATGTAGGTCCTTGAACAGAAAAATGACACTAAGAGAAAAAAGCTGGAGAAATCCAAGTCTAGTACTCAGCTAATAGCATTGTACCAATCTCTCCATTTTAATAAGAGGTATGATGGTTAGTCGGGCACTGGTGGCTTGTGCTTGTAATCCTAGCAACTCAGGAGGCTGAGACCTGAGGATAGAGATTTGAAGGTACTGTGGGCAGATAAGTCTAAAAGACTCTCATCTCCAATTAACTAGCAAAAGGCTGGACATGAAGGCGTGGTTCAAGTGGTGAAGTGCCATCCAGTAGCAGAAAAAGCCAAGCAACAGCTCAAGGCCTTGAGTTTAAGCTTTTGTGCTGATTTAAAAAAAAAAAAAAAAGGCAGCTGGGTGCCGGTGGCTCACACCTGTAATCCTAGCTACTCAGGAGGCTGAGACCTGAGACCTGAGGTTCAGGTCAGCATAGCACAAAAATCCGTGAGACTCTTATCTACAATTAGCTACCAGCAAACCAAGTGTCGCTGTGAGCGCTAGCCTTGAGCTGAAGAGTTGAAGAGTTCAAGGACCGTGTCCAGGCCTACAATGCAAGTCCCATGACCGACCCCATCCCCCCTCCTCCCCCCCCCCCGGGCAAAAAAAGTGTGTGATGGTTATATAAGAGACTGGTATTGGGAAAGTTGGGTGAGGGGCAGAGGGGAACCCCGTTATTTGACAATTTTGCAAGATTTTGGTAAATCTGAAATTATTTCAAAATAAACCACTGAAGCAAAATAAAGTAAAGGTAGGGGCTAATGTGTGCAGCATTCACTGATGGCATCATGTATGTAACAGCTGGCAGCTGTGTGTATGTGTGTGTGTGTTATAGATGTTGTGTCCTGGTAAAGGCCCTGTTTGGTGCCACTAGCCCTCCGGAGAGTTACAGGTGAGCTGGCTTCAAAAAGCTGCCACGTTTGCTCCGAATTCAACTAGAGGCGACACACTAGGCTTTTCTTTTTTCTTTTTCTTTTTTCCCAGTCCTGGGCTTGAACTCAGGACCTGAGCACTGTCCTTGGACTTTCTCAAGGCTAGAGCTCTACCACTTGAGCTGCAGCACCACTTCCAGCTTTTTCCTATGTATGTGGTACTGAGGAATTGAACCAGGGTCTTTGTGCATTCTAGGCAAGCCCTCTACCACTAGGCCAAACTCCCAGTCCCACACTAGGCTTTTCTTTCATGGTTAAAATCCTCAAGGACCTCTGGGATAGGATGGGATGTCCTGTCAATAATGCCCTGTCAGAATGTGTCTTTCCTCTGGTCACTGCTAGCCTGAAGTTTGAGCATGTGAGGATGGAGTGCTGGAAGGAGCCATGAAAGCTACCAGGACACAATGTGATCATTCCTTTAAGTGGAAATGATGCATTAGAAAAACATTCTGCAGTGGCTGGGAGTTTGGCCGAGTGGTAGAGGGCTTGCCTAGCATGCACGAAGACCCAGGTTCAATTCCTCCTTATCACATACTTTTTTTTTGTTTGTTTGTTTTGCCAGTCCTGGGCTTGGGCTCAGGGCCTGAGCACTGTCCTTGGACTTTCTCAAGGCTAGCACTGTACCACTTGAGCCTCAGCAGCACTTCCAGCTTTTTGCTATGTATGTGGGGTACCGAGGCATTGAACCTGGGTCTTCGTGCATTCTAGGCAAGCACTCTACCACTAGGCCAAACTCCTGGCCCCCAACATTTTTTTTTTAAAGCCAAAAGTGGCACTGTGGCTCAAGTGGTAGAGCCCTAGCCTTGAGAAAGCCCAAGGACAGTGTCCAGACCCTGAGTTCAGTCCCCAGGACTGGCAAAAAAAAAAATAATAATTCTGCAGAGGATTCAGACAGACAAACCCCAAGGCTCAAGGACCCCCGTGGTACTTAATCATAACTGTGTGGTCAGGAAACAGATGGGAAACGGAGAGCTGGAGAAAGTGCTCCTTCTCCTCCTCTTCCTCCTCCTCCTCCTCCTTCTTCTTTTGCCAGTCCCAGGGCTTGAACTCAGAGCCTAAGCACTGTCCTTGAACCTTTTGCACAAGGCTAGATAGAGCTCTACCACTTGAGCCACAGCACCACTTCTGGCTTTTCTATGCATGTGGTACTGAGGAATCAAACCCAGGGCTTCATGCATGCTAGCCAAGCACTCTACCACTAGGCCAAACTCCCAGCCAAGAAAGTGCTTCTTTATGTAGAGTCCAAGCCGAGGCTGAGCCTCCCCAGGAAGAAAGGTTAGTCACCTGCCTGGATCAAGAGCCTCAATGGCAAGATTTTCCCCTACAGGCAGAACAAAGATGGGGCCCGGGAGGCTGAGGGAAGCTTGGCTACTTGGTTATAGTCTCATGACTGTTGTTCCATTTCATTTCTCTTTCTCTTTGTTTTTGTTGGTTATGGGGCTTGAACTCAGGGCCTGGGTGCTGTCTCTGAGCTCTTTCATCCAAAGCTAGCCTTCTACCACTTTGAGCCATAGCTCCACTTCTGGTTTTCTAGTAGTTAATTGATGATAAGAGTTTCACAGGCATGGGGCTGGGAGTTTGGCCTAGTGGTATAGTGCTTACCTAGCATGCACAAAGACCTGGGTTCGATTCCTTAGTACCACATACTTACAAAAAGCTGGAAGTGGTGCTGAGGCTCAAGTGGTAGAGCTCTAGCCATGAGAAAGTCCAAGGACAGTGCTCAGGCCCTGAGCTCAAGCCCAGGACTGGCAAAAAGAAAAAAAGAGTTTCACAGGCTTTTCTGCCTGGGCTGGCCTTGAACTATGATCCTCAGATCTCAGCCTCCTGAGCAGCTGGGATTACAGCATGAGTCACTGGTGCTCAGCTTCTCTTTCTCTTATTTGAAGGAACATATGTATTTACTATTCCTCATTTTTGAAATAAGAACTGCTGTATTGAATATTTTATCTTCTCAGTCCTCTTTTCCTTCTGTTGAGTGTGGTGTATTGATTGTGGATGAATTTACTCCACCTTACAGAATGATGAGATGAGGCCAGGTTGAAATGGGGAATTGAAGATCCTGGATTCAGACCAATGCCCTCATCTGACCTCACTCTTGATGTCCTTTTGGGCTGAAACCTGGTGGGGAAGGGAGGCCAAGTTTGTAGTTGTATGTAAGATCAGCGATATGGTTAGGGCTTTATTTTATTTTATTTTTACCTGTCATGGGGCTTGTGAACTCAGGGCACTGTCCCTGAGCTTCTTTTTTCCCTTTCTTTCTTTCTTTCTTTCTTTCTTTCTTTCTTTCTTTCTTTCTTTCTTTCTTTTTTTTCCTCCAGGCTAGCATTCTACCACTTGAACCACAGCAACACTTCCAGCTTTTTTCCGTGTATGTGGTACTGAGGAATTGAAGCCAGGGCTTCATGCATGTTAGGCAAGCACTGTATTACTAAGCCACATTCCCAGCCCCCATGGCTTTTTGAGACAGGGTCTTACTAGGTAGCACCTGCTGGGAATCCTGCTGGTGTTGGGATTACAGGCATGCACCTCTCCACACAACTCCAAACCACACCTTGTTTTTGTTTTCTTTCCTATCAAATGCCCCTGTTTACATTGCTCCTAGCAGGAGTGCTAGCCATTTCTCCATTTACAACCTAGCCCTTTAGCTCTGGGCCCTCCTTCTGGAGGCTTTCTCTGTCCTTCTTCTTGGGACCCAACGTGGCACTCATTCAGCTGAATGAAAAAGGCCTTCCAGGGGTTCCTGTTGAGCCCCTCAACTCTCACGTTGTGGGGGACACGATACACCATGAATGTTTGTCTACAGTTCCCGGTTGACATGGCCTTGCAATCTCACTTACCATGTAGCCCAGCTCCTGGAAGAAGGGCTTCCTTCTGCTACAGAGCAGAGAGGCCCCTGAGCAACTCAAATGCCTTCCTTCCCTTCCCCTTAAGGGCTGAGGTCAATCTTTATCTCACAAATTCACAACTGAGCTTCAAAACTTGACCCCGGGGCAAGAGTTTAGTGTAGTGGTTAAAGTGCTTGCCTAGCATGCATGAAGACCCGGGTTCGATTCCTTGGTACTACATACATAGAAAAAGCTGGAAGTGGTACTATAGTTCAAGTGGTAGAGTGATAGCCTTGAAAAAGCCCAAAGACAGTGCTCAGGCCCCGAGTCCAAGCCCCTGGACTGGTTAAAAAAAAAAAAAAAAAGGCTTGACCTTGATATCCCTCTTCAGCTTCACATTTTACCCCTCCCTATTTTTCATCCCCAGTTGGCCATTTACCTTGGCCTTGTCCATCACTACAAATGTCTGTCTGCTATGTGTATACTCTCTCTGTTAGAACATTTGTTCCTTTTTTTTTTTTTTTTGGTGCTTGTACTAAGGCTTGAACTCAGAGCACTCTGCTCTTGCTTAGCTATTTCCCTCAATGTTGTGGTTCTACCACTTGAGTCACACCTTTACTTCTGGCTTTTTGCTAGTCCATTGGAGATAGGAGTCTCACAGTTTTGTCTACCTAGGCTGGCTTCAAACAGTGCGATCCTCAGTTCTCAGCCTCACGAATAGCTAGGATTACAACTGCGAGTCACCAGTACACAACTACGTTTTACTGACTTAATCGAAAATAATTTCATTTCTTCTCCACCAAGTAGCCTGCTGACTCTTATATTCTGGTGCCAAGCACATAATAGACACTCATCAATATTAAATAAACTCTGAAATCATGACTTTACAAACTCATCAGACCATCTAGGGTAATATAATGGCTAGGAAGAAGATGACTTGCACATCAAGAAGGTGAGACAGCCCTCTAGTCCCATTTTCCTGCTGTGGAAATGCTTCCTTTCTAGGAAGGGAGAGGAGAACAAAGATGGAAGTCTAGGAGGAAGGACTGTTTCTTCCTCCTCCCCCCTCCCCCCACCCCCTTCCTCCTCCTCCTCCTCCTCCTTCTTCTTCTTCTTCTTCTGTCATGGGGAATAAACTTGGGGCCTGGGCACTATTTCTGAACTCTTTCATTCAAGGCTAGCACTCTACCACTTTAAGCCACAGAGCCACTTTGGGGGTTCTGGTGGTTCATTAGAAATAAGAGTCTCACAGACTTTCCTAGGCTGGCACTGAACTGTGATCCTCAGGTCTCAGCCTCCTGAGTCGCTAGGATTACAGGCATGAGCCACCAGTTCCTGAACTAGGGAATACTTCCTAGGGTTGTCCCTGAGTATTCCAAGCTCTTCCCTTCCACCCATACATCACCTGTTGAGCTTTCAAAGCCCCCCTGGGGTGTTTCCAAGTGGGGTCTACAGAGATCCAGCAGGTGGAAGAGATGGATGGAAGAAAGAACTTAAAGTGGATTCAGCTTCTTTACTCATTGCAATAAGAGGAGATCCTGGGTGTCCCAAGACATTTGGTCCTGGCTCATGAGGGACAGATACTCAGGGCGAGGGAGTCTGGGCTGTCAGCTAATCCCGCAGGCACCTTTCTCCTTGAAGGGATTCTTGTCCTCTGGGATAGCTTTGAGAAGAGGATCCTTCCCCGCTTGGGCCTCCACATAATCCTTGATGTCCTTTCCTGTCTTAGAAATCTGTAAAAACACAAGAATTTGTTTATAGCCTTAGTTTTTCAGGATCTACGACTTGGCCACTGGCAGGAAAATGAGCTTCTGGGTAGAGTCGGGATGGAAGCTAAAGACGCCAGAGATGAAGGGGTCAAGCAGGCAGGAGTGCTGAGACCTTGGCCTGACCCTCAGCATAGACTCTGACCTTTGTGGGATGCTTGACCAGTCCAGCCTGGAGACTAGGCAGGACCCACTGGGCTCCCTCTGGCTCCAAAGCTCTCTCCTGCCTCTGGGCAAGTAGAGGGGACCCCAGCCTCTTTCTGCATCTCCTCCCCATCCTGAGGCATTGCTTACTGCTCCTCTAGAAAGGGCCCATCATCCCCTCCTTCCTCCAGGCAGGATGGAAGACATGGAGAGCAGGAGGTGAGGGCAGGAAGCAGGTGCTCACTGGAAATCGGGGGCTCTTCAGCTCCTTCTTCAGTTGTTCCACCTCCATCTTCAGTAGCTCTTTCTCGCCGAGCTCCTGGGCCATTTTGCCTTGGAGATACCTGCTCCTAGAAGGACTCAAAGCCATCAGCTCTTTCTGCTCCTTCCACACCCCTGTCCCTCCTCCCCTTCTTTTTTCTCCCCTTCTCTCCCTTCCTCCATCTCTCTCTTTCTTTCTCTCTCTCTCTCTTTCTTTCCTTCTTTCTTCCTTTCTTTCTGTGCTGCTACTGGGGCTTAAACATAGGGCCTGGGCATTGTTGCTTAGCTATTTTACTCAAGGCTGGCACTCCACCACTTGAATCACAGCTCCATTTCCAGCTTTTTAGTGGTTAGCTGGAGATAAGAGTCTCATGAACTTTTCAGCCCAAGCTTGCTTTCAACTATGATCATCAGATCTCAGCCTCCGGAGCTGCTTAGATTCTAAGCATGAGCCAGCAGCCCTGGGCCATGCCATATCCCTACTCTGTGTGTGTGTGTGTGTGTGTGTGTGTGTGTGTGTGTGTGTGTGTGTGTGTGTGTGTGTTGCCAGTTCTGGGGCTCGAGCTCAGGGCCTGAGCACTGTCCTTGGACTTTCTGAAGTCTAGAGCCCTACCACTTGAGCCACAGCACCAGTTCTGGCTTTTTCTAAGTATGTGGTACTAAGGGATGGAACCCCGGGTCTTCATGCATGCTAGGCAAGCACTTTAACCACTAGGCCAAACTCCTGGCCCCATATCCCTACTTTTTTCTTCTTCCCTGCCATGTGTCTCAGTTCTGGCCCCTCATCATTCAACACATCTTCACTCGATCCCTTTCCCTTCTGCCCTAAGCTCTGGAGGAGAGGAAATGTCCTGTTGTGATGGAGCAGGCATCATCTTTGTCAGAGGATCTCTCTATGGAGGAGATAGAAGGAAGGGAAGAATTTCTTTCTTGGAGGAAGACAAATCCATAAGATGACCCAGATAGATGTTTTCTTTGTTGGGTAGCAGAGGAGAATGTCCTCTGGTGTAAGATCGAGGGCTCTGAACCTAGCGGAACTCTAGCTCTGACCCCAGCTCTCTTGCTTCCTGGCTGTGTTGTACTGTGCAAGTCATTCACCCTCCTTGAAGCTGTTTCCCCATCTGCAAAACGGGAATGATAATGGTAGTACCTCACACAATTATTATGAGAATTAAGAGAGTGAGGGCTTTGGGCCGGGAGTTTGGCCTAGTGGTTAAAGTGCTTGCCTAGCATGCATGAAGACCCAGGTTGGATTCCTCGGTACCACATACATAGAAAAGAGCCGGAAATGGTGCTGAGGCTCAAGTGGTAGAACTCTAGCCTTGAGAAAGTCCAAGGACAGTGCTCAGGCCCTGAGCTCAAGCCCAAGACTGGCAAAAAAAAAAAAGAGAGAGAGTGAGGGCTATGACATAGTTTAAAATACTGCCTTTAGCATATAATGAACCCAATGCATTGTTTTCTTATTATTGCTGAGAGAAACATTGCTGTCAGTCTTTTGGAGGTAATCGGGAAGGCTTGGCTAACCTCAGTAATACTAACACTAGTCCAGGGCTCCACCCAGGGCCCTCTCAACCCTCTCACCTGCCAAGGAAGAGCGTGCAGTCCAACCCAGGACACAGGCAAGATGGTGTGGAAGCCTGGCTTCTCCTTAGCTACATAGAAATCTTCGGATAAAGCAGATGGTCTGTAAACCCCAATCTCTGAAGTTAAGCTGATCACAGGCTCATGGTTGTAATCCCAGCTACCTCCTGAGCCTCAGAGCCCCCACACCTCCACCCTAGACCCACATTCCACCCACAGACAGAAAGAAGGAAATAGGCCCTTCCACCCCTCCAGTTTCTTCCCACCTCCTCCCTGGGCCCTGCAGCAGTCCTGCTCCTTTTGTGACCCTCCTCCAGACTGCCATTCCCCCAGCCCCGCCCTGCAGCCCCCACACTCCCTTCACCGGCTTTTCCCCACCTGTGAGCCTGCCCTAGGCTGCTCTTTCCTAGGAACAGGTTTCAGATCAGCACCTAATTACTCTCTTTCTAAAGTCTTTGGACTCTCCCATTGGATCCCCACTATTTTGCCTTTTAAGAATCTACCGGCCCATTCTCCATTCCGTCATAGAACAATGTTCTGGCTGACAATTGCCTAATGGCCAAGAAGCCAGTGCTAAGAAACCACTGTGGTCAGTGAGGGCCCCTCTGTCTCTGTCTGTCTGTCTCTCTTTTTGCCAGTCCCAGAGGTTGAACTCAGAGCCTGAGCACTGTCGTTGGGCTTTCTCAAGGCTAGAGCTCTACCACTTGAGTCATAACACCACTTCTGGCTTTTTCTATGTATGTGGTACTGAAGAATCAAGCCTGGGTCTTCATGCATGCTAGGCAAGTACTCTAACACTAGGCCAAACTAGTGGTCCCAGTATGGGCCTCTCCTATTATCTGCCTGTAGGAGACTGCAGGGATGGGGCAGGAAGAGGCCTAACACTCATCCCTTGCTTCAGGACCAAGTCCCATTCTCAGCTGTGAGCTCAAAGAATTGGAGATCAGGACAAGATTCCACAAAACTTCAATTCCAACCCCGCTGTTCATTCATGAACTAGAGCCCAGGCCGTTTTAGCTGGGTTCTGTGGTCTGTCCACCACTACTGCCTAAAACCAGCCAGTTAAACTAGAATTTGAGCCTGGTTGCATCCCAAATCCAAGTCCTTCCTAATGTCTCATCTAAGTCAGTGTCATCTTGTCTTGCCTCTGCCAGACACAGGCTATGTAGAACAGACCTACTTCAAACCTGACGCTTCACAGCCTTGATAATCACCTTTCTAGGAATCTCTGGACACTATCTGCCCAGTGTCTAACCCTGATTCCTCCTGCTGCTGGCTGCACTGGTTTCACTGCTGCCTTGCTAATCCTCAGTGCCCCCAGAATGACTGATCTCCATATCCTATCCACCCTCCATTCCCCTGTCTCTAGGTGACTCATCCCCAAGCTTCCCAAGGAAGCCCCCACCCTCTGCCCTTTCCTCCCCTCTTCCATGAGTGGAAAATCCACCCCCCAGCAGTCCAGCCCCTTCCTCCCCCCTCACCGCCCCCCCCCCAACAACTAGTTTCCTCTCCAGGATCAGGGAGTAATCACAGCGGCCCGACCTTGGCTTCCTCTGCTGGGTGGGATTGGGGGCTGGGCCCCCAAACGTTCCACTGGCTTCCCCCTTCCTCTAGGCAGAGGACAGAGAGGCACAGGCCCAGGGAGCAGGGACTGACTTCCTCCTGTCTCGGAATGAGCAAGCCTGCCCTTTGCAAGCAGGTTTGGGTCTCTCACGAAGAGGAAACCAAAAGCAGTAAGAGGGAGGGGAGGCCCAGCGACCAATCAAGGGCAGCGTGAGGCTCAAAACCAGAGGCTCCCCGGGGAGCGTTGAGGCTGGGGGCCATGGCGGAGCTACAGCAGTTGCAAGAGTTTGAGATCCCCACAGGCCGGGAGGCTCTGCTGGGCAACCACAGGGCTCTGCTGAGGGTGGCTGACTACTGTGAGGACAACTACACCAAAGTAAGTGGAGAGAATGCAGGCAGGACATGGGGTGGGGGGCGCACCGGGCCCCTGTGCCAGTGGAGCCTTAGGCAGGGCCAAGGGGCCACCTGACAGGTGCTGATCTGGGGCTTGGCTGAAAAACCCTCTCCTTCCAGGCTTCGGTGTCATCTTGGTTCCCCCAATCTCAGCCTGGATCCCATATTGCTCAAGTGCTGGCAAAGCCCCTTCTCCATATGAGGACCCAGTCAGGCTGCATCCTCTCTCCATTCTGGTCTCCAGCCTCAGCCAGGTTCATGAAACCCAAACACCCTTACCCAGTGCCTGAGCCTCATCCCATTTTTCAGGCTGGCTTTAGGAGAGATTTCAGAAGAACTTCCCATTGTTGTAAACTTGGGACAAGTTTACAAACTTGGGCAAAGGAAAGGAGTTTGTTGGTTGGTACTTGAGGACAGATAGAAGTCACTGTGAGGCTGGCACCATGGCAGAGGGCTTATGATATGATTCCTAGAAGCAGGTGGCTGGGAAAAGAAAAGGAGAGTGGTATTGGGGACCAGTTTGTTGTTGTTGTTGTTGGTGGTGGTGGTGGTGTGTGTGTGTGTGTGTGTGTGTGTGAAATGTGCGAGTGTCTCAGGAATGAGAATCTAGATTCCTGAATCAAAGGCCCTGGAGCAGGGAAGTGAATCATGGACACCTCTATGCTTTCATTGCTCCCATAGCTGCCTCGTGGGACAGCTACTGTGTTTGCTATGTTGTGGATATGAAAATAGCTCAGAAGGTGAAGTGACTTGTCTGAGCTCCCTTAGCTGAGCAGCAGCCCTGGACTCGCTGGTTGAGACTGCCTGAGCTCTTTCCTCTCCATTCTGCCTCCCAGATGAGTGATTTAAAGATACTGTCTGCACTTTTTGTCTTGTTTCCTCTTCTTCCTTCATCGCTCTCTCTTTTTCTCTCTGTTTCTCTCATGCTGGTCCTAGAGCTTGAGCTCAGGGCTTTGTGCTTTTGCTTTGCTTTGCCTTTTTTTTTTTTTTTTGCCAGTTCTGGGCTTGAACTCAGGGCCTGAGCACTGTCCTTGGACTTTCTCAAGGCTAGAGCTCTACCACTTGAGCCTTAGCACCACTTCTGGCTTTTTTCTATGTATGTGGTACCAAGGAATCGAACCTGGGTCTTCGTGCATGCTAGGCAAGCACTCTACCACTAGGCCAAACTCCCAGCCCCTGCCTTTTTTTTTTTCCCTTAAGGCCGGTGTGCTACCACTTGAGCCTCACCTTCATTTTATCTCCTCTGCTCTCTTAAAAGTGACAAGCTATGCTGAGTTGAGTGTTTTTATAATAGTAATTCCAGCACTCAGGAGGCTGAAGTAAGAGGATCATGAATTTGGGGTCACTGGGCTATTTAGTGAGACTCTGTCACTGTCACTAAAAGCTATACAGAAAGAGAGAGGGGGAGGGGGCTATACTATCTCTTGGGCCAAGCTTCATTGTAATTTTTTTTTTTTTGAGAAAGGGTCTCACTAACTTTACCTGGGCTAGCCTTGAACTTTGGATTCCCAAATAGCAGTGATTACAGACATGAGCCAACTACACACAGCTTTCTAAAACTTTGTTTTTCTAATGGATTTTAACCAAACTTGAGACAGGAATCTCCTAACATAAGAGTGTGGGGGGAAAAGGAGGAGCAAATGCCTGTGAGAAATGGAAGATTAAAGAACACTGATGACAAAAAATACCAAAATGCTCTCAACCATTACCTGACTCCTTCTTGCCCAATCCCCTGCCCCCAACAGCCCTGTGAGGTGACTACTATTCCTCACCTATAATAAAGCTGGTATTTGGTAAAGGTGACTCACCTTATCAGAGGTCTCCAAGGTGGTGGCAGAGCCTAGACTTGAATTCAGGATTCTGACTCCAGAGGCCAGTTTCTTTTTTCTTTTCTTTTTTATTTATTTTTGTGTGTGTCATGCAGCTTGAACTGGGCCTGGATGTTGTCTCTGAGCTCTTCAACTCAGGGCTACTGCCCTACCCCTGGGCCTGGGTGTTGTCCCTGAGCTCTTCTGCTCCAGGCTAATGCTCTACCCTTGAGCCAAGCCCCACTTCCCATTTTCTAGAGATTGAGATAAGAGTCTCAGATCCTTTTGTGCCTGGACTGAACCTTAATCCTGAGATCTCAGCCTCCTGAGTAGCTAGGATTACAGGTGTGAGCCACCATGCCCGGCTATTTTTTTTCTTTCTTTCCCTCTTTCTTTCCATCTTTCTTTCTTTCTTTCTTTCTTTCTTTCTTTCTTTCTTTCTTTCTTTCTTTCTTTCTTTTTCCAGTCCTGACTTGAACTCAGTGCCTGAGGCTCTACCTTTGAGCCACAGCACCACTTCCAACTTTTTTCTATGTATGTGGTACTGAGGAATCGAACCCAGGTCTTTGTGCATGCTAGGCAAGCATTCTACCACTAGGCCAAACCCCCGACTCTTTTTTTCTTTTTTCTTTTTCTTTTTTTGCCAGTCCTGGGGCTTGAACTCAGGGGGGCCTGAGCACTGTCCTTCGACTTTTTCCTTAAGACTAGCACCCTGCCATGAGCCACAGCACCACTTCCAGCTTTCCTATGTATGTGGTACCTGGGAATTGAACTGGGTCTTTGTAAATGCTAGGCAAGCCCTCTACCACTAGGCCAAACTCCCGGCCCCCCATAGCCCACTTTCTAAACCTGTAGCTAGACTGAGTTTTTGTCCTGGCAGATGCTGAGTGAGAGCCCATAGGGGAGCTGGCATACTATTTGGTGCCTGCCTGGTTTGCCTACCATTGAGAGGCTTGCTCCCATGGACAAGGATGGAAGCAGCCCCTGCTGTTCCTTTAAGTTTCTATACATCTCCAAGGGCTTGTGGGTGGCTCACAAAGTATGCAGTCATGAAGACCTGAGTTCCTTATCAAGTACAAGCAAGTTTCCTCTCTGATGCCTTTTATGTTTTTATATTTATTTTTTATTTTTTGGTGCTGGTACTTGAGGCTTGAACGCAGGGCTTCTCTCTCTTATTTGACTCTTCCACTCACAGCTAGCACTCTATCACTTGAGCCACAACTCCATTTCCAGCTTTTATTTTTATTTATTTATTTATTTTTAAATTTACTGTCAGGGTTATTTATTTATATATTGCTGGTCATGAGGATTGAACTTGAGGCCTGGGTGCATTCCCGAGCTTTTTTTGCTCATGGCTAGCATTCTACCATTTTGAGGCACAGCACTACTGGTTTTCTGTGGTTAGTTGGAGACAAGAGTCCCATGGACTTTCCTGCCTGGCCTATCAAAGAATCAGAATCCTCAGATCTCAGCCTCCTAATTAGCTAGGATTGCAAGTGTGAGCCACTGGCCCCTGGCAACTTGTCTGATTTTTACACCTTCTCCAAAGCAGACAGGAGTTAAATGCAACAGTGTAATAAAACAGCCTAGGGCCTAGTCCTTAAGAAGGTAACATCATTGTTATTTTGTTCATCAGAAGCATCCAGGGGCTCATGAAGAGGATAAAACTCCACTCTAGCCAAGTGACAAAACCACTCAGGTCAAACTCCCAGGATCCTTGCTTCTTCTAGGCAGAAGAAGCAACCCAACCACACAACCAGCTACCTAGCCTGGTCTGACTGAGGGTCTTCTCCCTCCCTACCTCCAACAGGTGTCAGGAAATGTGTGAGAAAGGGAGAGGAAAGCAGCCTGGTAGACTGCAGGGTTCTTAGCCAGGCTTGGTTGAGTTTGCATGCAGTCATTTGCATGATGAACAAGCCATCACCTTGTTCAAGATCCCAGATCGTTTGTTCCTCCAGACCTAACTTTGATCCAAGACCAAATCCAGAATCAGAGAATATCCAGGCATCCAGGACTGGGCCTAAGCAGATACTTTTCCTGTCCAGGAGATGAGACTATTTCTTCACTTACTAAAAGAAGATCTTGAATTCGAACAAGACCCACTGTCTTTTCTTATTCAACATCCTAAGTTGATCTTTTGTTTTTGCCTATTCAAGGTTCTTGGTAACATAGGCTGATGATATGCAAATGTGGTTGGGTATATAGAAGAGATATAAACCAACATACAAATGAATGTCTCTTTTCTGCTATTAGAACAGAAAGTCATGAAAGCCAGGGCCACAACATGGCTTTCCCAGAAGGTTCTGGCAGGTTATTTTGGAGGTTTCCAGGTGTCCCTCAGTTGACTCTCCACTGACAGGTCCTGAGGGCCAGGATGCATTCTTATCTGTAACTGTACCGGCTCTATCCTAATTTGTCCTGACTCCGCTCTGCCCCTGAGAAAGGTACAGCCTAGAGTACAGGGAACTCAAGCCAGGGGGTGTAAGCTGCTTGGGGAACAAAGACACCAGAGAAGTTTTGCCCTTCACAATCTGATCTGGATCTGACAAAAAATTCTCTTTTGTCTTCAGCCACTCCTTGCCCCCTGCTGCTCTTTTACTAATTGGCAGTGCAATCCTGCCCACTGTCAGGAATGTGGTAGCAAGGTGCCCAGCAAAACTGTCAGTTTCCATCAAATCTGTCAACCAACCCACAATGTCTTCTACATGGGGCGGGGGTGGGGGGAACCCCACAGGATAGAATGCACAGTGAAGCAGACAAACTTCCTACTCTCACAGCATTTGGGTTTTTTTTTGTTTGTTTTCTGAAGAGGATAAGAATAGATAATATAGAGAAATTAAATGAATTGTATATAGCAGCTCACATCTGTAATCCTAGCTGCTTGGGAGGTAGAGAAAGGAAAATCACAACCCAAGGCCAATTTCATACCTTGAAAAAATGCTTTCATGTACAAAGACCCAGATTTGATTCCTCAGTACCACATACATAGAAAAAGCTGGAAGTGGTGCTGTGGCTCAAGTGGTAGAGCACTTAAGAAAGGCCAACGACAGTGCTCAGACTCTGAGCTCAAGCCCCAGGACTGGCAAAAAAAAAAAAAATGAACTTCAATTTAAATAACAAGCTACAGCAAATAGGCCTGAGAGCCTGGCAAATGGTAGAGCACCCAGTACAGGTCCCTAAATTCAAACCGCAGTATCCCCTCCTTAAAAAAAAAAAAGTAAATAGATAGTGTGTGACAGTGTTAAAGAGTATGAAGAAAAAAGAAACACGGTTGATATGATAGCAATAGAGCGATGTGCTAGGTGGAAGCTTAGGTCGGAGAAAGGAAGACCTCTTGGAGAAGCTGAAACTCACTAGGGGAAAAGATTCTAGGAAATATTGTAAGTGCAAAACTGGAGAAGTAGAAACCATCTATTTTGCTCAGGAAGAAAACAAGCTGAAGGGGCATAAGTAAGGAGGGAGGGGTTGGGGTGAGTGAGAGTGAAGAGGAAAGCTTGAAAGAAAGGCTTGAATAGCCCATGTGTAAGGCTGCTATGTTCAGAAGTTTGAATTTTATTCTCAGCATATTGGGAATTGGACAGAATGAGCGAGGGAGGTGACCCCATTCTGGGCTGCAGTTTCCTTAGATTAGTGTCCAAATACCAACCTGCAGATGGGGGGGCGGGGAGCGGGGTAAGCACAGAGGCTTATGGGAACCATTCTGGATGGATTTCTGGTATTACTCTAGAACACACCAATTTGAAGATCTAATATGAATTAGTTTTTAACTCTGTGTGTGTGTGTGTGTGTGTGTGTGTGTGTGTGTGTGTGTGTGTGTGTATGCCAGTCCTGGGGCTTGAACTCAGGGTCTGAGCACTGTCCCTGGACTTTTCTCAAGGATACAGCTCTACCACTTGAGCCTTAGCACCACTTCCAGCTTTTTTCTATGTATGCGGTACCAAGGAATCAAACCCAGGCTAGGCAAGCACTCTACCACTAGGCCAAACTTCCTACCACTTGAACTACATCTCTACCTCTGGCTTTTTGGTAGTTATTGAAAAAAAGATTCTTAAAGACTTCCCTGTCTAGACTAGCTTTTAACCTTGATCCTTGTTGGATATCAGGCTCTTGATTAGCTAGGATTGCAGGCATGAGCCAGTGGCACCTGGTTGTTTTTTCACTTTTCCAAAAAATTAATTTTTTTATTATAAAGATGATGAACGGGCCAGGAGTTTGGCCTAGTGGTTAAAGTGCTTGCCTAGCATGCATGAAGACCCAGGTTCGATTCCTCGGTACCACATATAGAAAAAAAGCCAGAAGTGGTGCTGAGGCTCAAGTGGTAGAGCTCTAGCCTTGAGAAAGTCCAAGGACAGTGCTCAGGCCCTGAGCTCAAGCCCAGGACTGGCAAAAAAAAAAAAAAAAAAGATGATGAACACAGGGTTATAGTTGCATAAGTTAGGTAATGAATGCAGTTTTTCTTAGACAATGTCACCCCGTTTTTCGCTTTTAAGAACATCTGCAATCAGCAATGCCTTCCTCTTTCTTTTCTACTATGCATTCTGTAACCCCCAAATAGATCCTTGTTGCTCAAGTCCTCAGGAAGGCAGTAAGGGGATTATTGGAGGAGGGGTACCCTGTCTCTGAGGTACATTTGTTTTGCTAATGTCCCAGGTCCTCTGACTGTATCCTTCTTTTGGAAACCTCTTCCACGAGGGCCTGCTGCTTCCTCCCATTTCAGCTGCTGCCTTCTCTAGGTCCCTGCCCATTCTACCCCAGTCGGCCAAGACCCCCCGTGGAATGTGCTGGCCTCCAGCCAGGCCTGTGTGTATTTCAGGCCACAGACAAGCGGAAGGCACTGGAGGAGACCATGGCTTTTACCACCCAGGCACTGGCCAGTGTGGCCTACCAGGTGGGCAACCTGGCTGGGCATACTCTGCACATGCTGGACCTACAAGGGGCTGCCCTGCGGCAGGTGGAGGCCCGCGTGAGCACTCTGGGCCAGGTAAGGGGGTGGGAAGATGGGCTGTATTGACCCCTAACTCTTTGGGCCCACTCAGACGTTTTTTGCAGCAAAATCCCTTTCATGTCATTCTTCATCTTCACTTGCCAGTTTCACTGTGTGTGGTGGGGGTGGGGGAGACATGGTACTGGGGCTTGAACTCAAAACTCAGAACTATATCTTTGATTTTTTTTTTCTCCCGTTCAAGGTGGGTACTTTACCACTGGACCCACATCACTACTCTGGCTTCTTACTGGCTCATTGGAGATAAGAGCCTCAGATTTGTCTGCCTGGGCTGGCTTCTGTGATCCTCAGATTTCAGCTTCCTGAGTAGTTAGGATTACAGGCATGAGCTACCAGTACCTGCTCTGCTTGAACTTTTGGAGTCTTCTACTAACATTTCCCTGAAGGCAGCATATATATGCACATATACATACATACATGTGCTGCATGTATATCTATATTATGCTATATATAACCTATTATATATTTTTCTCTGAATGCCACCCTGGATATCTGAAAGTTGAATCTGTCAATTATGATTCATGACTAATACAGAAGAGATGCAAAAGGATCCTGTTTACATAAAAATAGAGGCAAGGTTTTAATGGATTTCCTTCATCCAGGGTGCTTGCGTGGCAGACCAGGAAGAGCCCCTTCCTTCTGGCATGCACACCCGCTGTCTTCCTTCCTGGATCCCTGACCAAGGGATTCCCTCTTAAAACACATGCGCAGATCTAGCTACCCACTTGGTCTAGTCCTGCATCATCACCTGAGTGGCGGGTGTATTTTCCTTCCACCTCACAGCACTGTAGGCTTCTCCGTGGACCATTCCAAGGGGATGTTCATTCACTTATTTATATCCCAACAGGGCAACTGATCAGCTAGGATTCCATGCCACCTCCCCGTGACCCCACTCTGCTCCATAGCCTGCCACAGGTCCTTCAGTCCTTTCCCAGCATCCCCAGGGACACTGTGTTTTCTCTTTTCTTCCTGTTCCTGCTCAGCTAATAATAACCCTCATTCTCTTCCACCAGGAAATTGCTCCAAAGTGGTTCCATCCTCCCTGTTACCCTTTCCCAATTGTTCCAAAGGGACAAAACTCATCCCATCCCCACCCCAAAGCCTTTGTCCTCTTCCCCTCTTAAAGGGAAGGTGTTGGACACAGATTCCAGCCCTCCCCACAGTCACCTCAAATCTGTCACACAGATGGTCAACATGCATATGGAGAAGGTGGCCAGAAGGGAGATTGGCACCTTAGCCACCGTTCAGCGGCTGCCTCCTGGCCAGAAGGTCATTGCCCCCGAAGCTCTCCCTCCACTCACACCCTACTACAGGAGGCCCCTCAACTTTGGCTGCCTGGATAACATTGGTCATGGGATCAAGGTAGGGGTGCCCCTCTTTCCCACTGCCCACGTATTGTCCTCACTCGAAGGATCTGTTCTTCATATTCATTCACATTCTGCACTGCAACTTCTCTTTCTCCATTCCCAGAAGCCACCATCTTGAACCCTTCCCTGCCCTCCCCCCCAGATTTCATCCTTCTGTGATGCCCTCCTCCCTTAGTTGGCCTTTGCCCTGTGTTCAGAGGATGTGTTAAGTGAGACTGAGCCCTTGTGGGTGCTGGGTGTGCGTGTGAAGGGGAAGCGAGGACGTCAGGGTGGGTATGGGAATGGCTCCCCAGCCACATGAGAACAGCAACTTCCTCTGTCTGGGGGTTTGAGGTCACCACACTGCTGCAGTCACTGAGAGTCGCTGGTGGCGGGAAGGGGCAGGATGCAGACACACAAGAGAGCCGTGGTGGTGGAGCACTTGACTCTGGCATTTTCTTCTCAGCCTGTCTCCTGGGTCATGGGCACCCCCAGCCCTCGTGGGCTTCCCTTCTCCAAACTTGCACCTCTCACATTAGAAGATCAGTGTCTAAATGACCCCTTTGATATTCTTAACCTACACTCACCCACCCCCACCCAGGAAATTAGATTCCCTTCTTCGGTTATGAGATCTCCAAACCAGTCAATTCTTTTTTTTTTCATCCAACTTTGTGGCTATGTGGATCCAGCTGAGGACCCTGGGTCAGCACGCAGGCTCACTGCTGAGCTAGCTACCCAGCCCCCAGCTTAATTCTTTATGCTTCAGTTCAAGTCCCCGTTGTCTGGTTTCTACTCACATAGAACGTGTTACAGATGGGCCTCTTGAACATGGGGTTCGACCTGTCATTTGCAGTCCCCCCCTGTGTCCCAGTCCGGCCTGCCTCTGCCTTGACCTGGGGGGAGGGGTGGGAGTCATTTCCTTGAGATCTAGGAAGGTGACAGGCGCGATTTGTGGAGGTGTGCATCTCCTCCCCTCTGCCCTCAGCTCGGGCTCTGCAAACGCTGGGGCTCTCAGATGGTTTGGGGGCTCACTCAGGCGCTGTGGTCGTGCAGAGGAAGTGGCCCTCACACTGTGAGTGGGCTGTGCCCGAAGCCGCTTGAGGCCCCACGACTCAGGCGATGACACGGTTGGGTGGGAAGGGGTAGGGCGGACGGGGGTGAGGGTGGGGGCTGGGAAGTGGGAACTTGCTGTGCCCCTGCCCTCCCTCCTAGTTCTCCCTCGCCCCTCCCCCCAGTTCCTCTCCGGGATGGGGGAGGTTGCCTTCCCCCCACTCCAGATGCCAGCCTTCCCGCCCTCCCTCCCAGGACCTGAGCACACAGCTGTCTCGGACTGGGACCCTGTCTCGCAAGAGCATCAAGGCGCCTGCCACACCTACGTCTGCCACGCTGGGGTAAGGCCTGCTGGTCACCCAGACAGCACGTCCGGGGACTGTCCCCCATCCGACCCCGGCCAGCCCAAGTTCCCCCTCGGCCAGCCATCCCTCTCCCTCACCCCCTCGGCCCCCGCCCCCAGGAGAGCCCCTCGGATCCCCGAGCCCGTGCAGCTCCCCGTGGTGCCCGACGGCAAACTCTCCGCCGCCTCATCCGCCTCTTCCCTGACCTCGGCCGGGTAAGCGCCCCCAAGTCCAAGTGGGTGGAGGTGGAGGTGAGATGCGGTCCCCTGGGAGACCCCGGGGGCGCGGCCCCAGCCGCGAGGGGACCCTCAACTTGGCTTGCCCTGGACTCCAGCAGCGCAGAAGGGGTCGGAGGGGTCCCCCAAGCCAAGGGGCAAACAGCGCCCCCAGCCCCGCCTCCTCTTGTCGCCATCGAGGTCTTCCTGCCTCCTCCACCGCTGGAAGCGCTGCCTGTGCCCCCTCCAGGTAAGGCGACCCCCAAACCCCGTCTCCCTGTCTCTCTCCATCTGTGACAGGCCTCCCCACCTACCCCACCCCACTCTCCCCCCACACCCCCTGGGCTCCAGCCTCCCCACGGAGAGGGGGGCACTGGGAGGCACAAAAAGTGAACTAAAAACTTGGAACCTACTTCACACCAGGCTGGGTACTGGAAACTTCTCAACCTCTGCTTTCCTCTTTTCTGGTGCTGAGGTTTGAAGTCAGGGCCTGGGCAGCTGTCTTTTTTCCCTCAAGACGTGCTCTACCCTTGAACCTCATCTCTGTTCCTGACTTTTTGCTGGTTAAGAGGCTCATGGACTTCCATGCCCTGGGCTGGCTTCATACTGAGCTCCTCTTGAATAGCTTGAGTGACAGGTGTGAGTCACCCGTGCCAGGCTAACCTTAAGATCTTTACACCTAGTTAAGCCACTGAGCGACCTGGTACAGTTCAGCCCTTCCAAGGTCTCTCAGCACCTCCACATGGAGGTCCTGTGGGAGGAACCCTAAAATCGCTGGATGCTGGGGTCTCTTCAAGCAGAGTCCTGAGTGGAGCGTGGGTGTGGCCAGAGCCACACAAGTGCAGACTTTCTATGTTCCTCCTCCCCACCCCCAGAGCTGCCCCTGCCCCTGGACCTGCTCCCACCTCTGTCCACCGAGGGAGATGATGCCCTGGGGCTGCTGCCCCCACCCCCGCCAGGCTTTGGAAGTGATGAGCCCAGCTGGGTGCCTGCTGCATACTTGGAGAAAGGTACCCAGACCCTTGGGACTAAAAGGGCACCAGACCTTGCTGCCAGGGTTCTAGTCTGTTGCCCACCCATCCCCAAGTCTTCTACATATCCCAAAGGCATTTCCTCTTCCCTCCGCCAAGGTGAACCCCTTCCCAGTTTTCAGATGGAGTTCTGGCTTAAGCTGAGATCAGCTGACAATATTAACTGAGCTGGGAAGGAATCCCCAGGGTTTGAAAGAAGCTTCCTCCTTGTGGCCTTCACCCTCAGGGGCTACCTCGAGTTCAGGATTCTAGGCACATCTCATGGGGGCACCCTTTTCTCTTGCCCTGCAGTGGTGACATTGTACCCATACACCCGTCAGAAGGACAACGAGCTCTCCTTCTCTGCGGGCACCACCATCTGCGTCACACGCCGCTACTCGGATGGCTGGTGTGAGGGAGTCAGCTCAGAGGGCTCGGGATTCTTTCCTGGGAACTATGTGGAGCCCAGCTGCTCACTGCCTTGACCACACAGGGCTCTCCCTGCATGAACTCAGGAGCCACAGGGCCTTGAACCCCAGACTAGAGACAGCTCCAGTCAACACTGGACTTGACCAGTCCACTTCTGGGCTTGGAGCTGCCTTCAATTCCATCCCCTATTGCCAGAAGAGGCCTGGCTATAGGTGAAAAAGAACTGGAGGCCTTGTCCAGAGATCTCTACTCCATGTAAGTTGGGGTCTCTACCTGCAAGTGCCTGCCTGTAATAAAACTCTGATAATCTCCAAACAACTGCCTTGCAAGATTAAGAGGCCAGAGAGGGGGAGGGATGGCTGGTTTATAAGGCTCTTGCACAGTAGAACCCCATAGACTGTTCTGGATGGATTGCCACACTTTTTCACTACCTGCATCTGGAGCAGCCATTGACATCCCTTACCCTTTTGCCTGTTGCTTGCATTCAGCCTTGGCTCCTCAAGCCCAACGTCTCCTCCCACCTAATGGAAGAGTATCTCACCCCTCAGAAAACGGCGCAAGAGAGCTCAGTCACTGCATCCCTCTTCACCTCCTTTTATAGGTCTAAAATGCCAGAGGGAAGAGGACCTTGGACTTCCCTGGCTCTGCTTTTAAAAACATCATGGCTTTCGGTTCCTTGGGGAGGAGAGGGGCGTGGAGGATGACTTTGGTGAAGTCCCTGGTCTCTTGCTGCATAGACGAGGCTGGGGTGCGAGGGACACAATCTCACGCTCAGAGGTCCCTGGTTGGTCTTAACCCGAGGTGGACAGTGTGCTACCTCGTCCCACAACCAGGAAGCAATGGTTTCTCCTGGCTCTGGGGTATTGGTGGGATGGGCTGGGGGCCGAGGGCAGGCAAGAAGGTGTTAACAAGTACAGCAATAGGGTGGAGTTGCAGGGGCGGAAGCAAGATCAAGGAGGCCTGGAGTTGTCATCTGTCCGCGGGGGGGGGGGGGGGGAGGGGGGGAGGGACAGGGGGGTCTGGTGTGCGGCTTGGCAAACGTGGGGGAATCCTGGGTCTCGTGGAGAGAAGACTCGGGGAGAGGAGGTTACACAGGCCGAGGCAGCCGGTAAAGCAGTGGGAGTTGTTCCTTCTCGCACCTTCGTCCCAGTTGGGAAGCCTGGATGCTTTGGAAACACTGCTGCTACCTTTCTAAGAGGCATGCACACCATGCCCTCCCCTCCCCTCTGGGGTCAGACTCCAGGATGGATGGATTGCCGTGGAAACGGGGAGGCAGCCGAGCTGGGGGGGTAACTGCATAGATTGGGACGGCTCCGAACCCCGCTCCCCAAGCCCCTTCCCCCAGATCTCCCCCCCACCCCGGACAGAACTCCAGAAATTCCCAGAGGGACGTGAGCAAAGCGAGCGGGAAGAGGGAATGGTAAAACTAGGTTTGTCTTTCCCACTCCCCCACCCCTCCCGCTCGGCCGGGCCGGCCCCGCGCCGTCGCCTCGAGCGCCCCCTGCAGGCGGCGGCGGTCCTCAGCACGTCTTCAGCACCTGTTGCAGATGGAGGCGTACGTCGGCGGCGGTTTCCCAGGGCACCACGCCTGCGCGGAAGGAGCTGGGCTCGGCTTTCTGCGCCTCCTGGATGAGGCGGTGCATGGGGTAGCCGCGGCGCGGGAAGGCCACGTCCCCGCCCGCCAGCAGCCCCATGGGACAGAAGTCGTTGGCGCCGTCGCCCACGTAGAAGAGGCGCTCGAAGTGCACGCCGTCGCGAGCCCGCTCGCGCAGGTAGTCGCTGAGCACCTTGTGCTTGCACATGTTGGCCGGGCAGCGCGTGCAGCTGTGGGTATGGAAGGGCCGCAGGACCAGCTGTCCCCTGGCGTCGGGCCCCGACGGGTTGCTCAGGATGCGGCGGAATAGGCCGTGGTGGCCGGCGGCACGCAGCGCACTTTCCACGCCGAAGGTGTTGGCATCGGAGATGAGGATAACCTCGAAGCAGGAGCCCTGCTTGGCTATAAACTGCAGCAAGTCGCCCATGCCCGGCGACAGGGGGATGGCCTCATAGACGGCGCGCAGGTCCCGCGGCCGCACGCCCTGCTCACCCAGGTACTTGAACACGCGCTGCATGTACTCGTTGTAGAAGCCCTCGCGGTAGGTGGCGCGCAGGCTCTCGGGCAGCCTCTGGCCGGGAGCAGCGCGCACGATCGAGTCGTCGCTGTTTTCATCCACGATGGTCTCATCGAAATCGAAGGTCAGGAGGAAGCGTGGCGAGCCCTGCGCCGCCATCCTGCCGTCCTGGGAGCAGGGGGGAGAGAAGCAGCAGGAGGAGGGGGCAAGCGAGAGGCGGCGCGGCAGGAGCCGGCCGAGGAGAGGCTGGTTAGCGGCCCTGGGCCAGAGGTGCTGGCACGTCGAAGACCTGAGGAGGACCCAAGGCTGGTTAAACTGGAAGAGCAAGCGGTTGTCAGGACCCCCCCAACCCCTCTCACCCCGCGCTGTCCCTACCGGTCCCTTCTTGCTATCTCTCAGCCACACTGGGGTTGATGGGGTTGGGGGGCAGGCTAGGCCTAAAAACTTGAGCCTAGACAGATTGGGTGACTTCTGGTGGTCTGTGTGCTTGATGACCACAAAAAGGTGTCAGGAAGACTCTACTCCCTTCTAACAGGCAGACAGAGGGAACCGGTTAGCTTGTGGACAGTGACTGCCAAGCCTTCTGGGCATGCTGACCACACAAAACCTGGAGAAGCCTCTTTAGGGGAGCTGTTGTCAGACAAAATGGTTGGTACCATGCAGAGGACCAGGGACAGGACACAGGTAATTCTGCAGGGACTTTTCCAGTCCTGAGCTGACAGCTAGTCACTAATCACTTGCCAATTCCCTGGGAGGAACGAATCAGCAGTTGGGGTTTCTGCCATGGTGTCTGCCAGAGTCCGAAGCAAGCAGGCAGCAGGAGAAGCAGTGAGGCTTGGGGAGGTAGAAGCCCCCACCAGACCACGGCATACCTGGGAGACAGGTAAGGGAAAGGAGAGACAGCAGCAGTGGCTAAAAAAGCAGAGGAAGAGGGAGGCAGGGAATGGGGACAAGAGGGGATGTTGGGAAGTCATCATGCTAGGGGAGGGTAGAATCAGACTGCCAGACAGGAAGACAAGGAAGAGGGTCCAGGAAATAAGATCTTGGACTAGGTCTCATGTTCAGAAAGGAATGGCACAAGAGAGGCAGCATGGGAGAGGATGGGAGACAACTTGGAAGTATCAGGGGACTAAAAAAGGCAAGCACATAGAGACAGCAGGCGCTCATAGCTGCATGTCAACGCCACCTACGCTTGTCAATGGCTACATAGGAAGAAAGACACATCTGTGCAGATGCAGAAATATCTATTGCTGCCTTTCTCCCCACCATGCCCTGGCTGTATGTCCCAGTTCATGGGATGGATGCTAGATCCGGTCTTCTCCTTCACACTTGCTAATATTCTTAGGCTTAGCAAGTTTGTAAAACAGGAGTTCATGCTCCTCATTTTTGAGCTGGGATTTGAACCTGCTTTCCCTGCCACCCTAACTGAACTGTCCCTTCCCCCTCATCTCTAGAGTCATCCTGTGGTCTCACCAACTGGGAGTCTCAGGGGCTGGGACTTGAGGATGGAAAGCATCCAGATCCACCCCTGAGATGGAGGCTTCCAAGGATTGGTAGAGCTCCAGTAGACGGGAGAGAAAACCTGCAATGTCTGGATGGGAGCTTTCTACTCCATGTTGGAAAAGTGGCCTCATCCTATAGGGACCCACTTACCCTAGACAGGCATCGGAGGCCGACAACTGGAAAACACCCGCTCATTGTCAGTATATCACCCTGAGCACCACGTCTAGGGAATCTGTTGGCTTCCAGCTGTTGTCAAGAGCACCTAACAACCATAAAAACCTACTTAAGGGTGCCCAGTCTGGTGGCTTTGCTTCCACCATCCAGGCACACCTGGTCTTATCTCTTCTGCCAAACCATAGGTTCTATCCCAGGGCCTCAGCAATATCTGGAGGCTCGTGACTTATGTCTATAGCAATCCCAGCTACCCAAGAGGCTGTGATCTGAGCCAATCCATGAAACTCTTCTCTCCATTTAACCAGCAAAAACGCAAGGCCACAAGTGAAGGTGTGACTCAAGTGATAGAGCCCCCATCTTGAGCAGAAAAAGCCAAGTGAGGGTGTGAAACTGAAATCACGCCCCAGTGACAGTACAAAAACAGAGCAAAACAACAGGAATCTTACCAGGGTCTCATCAAAATCAAATTATTAATTGACACAGACCAGGAAGTACCTTATTAGCATCTGCATATGGTCCCCAAGCATACCAGGGAGGTTGCAGATGGCACCACTGGAGTCTGAGGCTCGTACATTTTCCCAAAGCTCATCTCAGCCCAGATCTCAGAGGCCTATTCCTTGGGCTTTTTCCTCCATTACCAACAGAGTTCCTGCATGTGTAGGCTTTATCATGGTGTTCCAGTTCCCTGTACAAATATTTTCTCACTGATCATCCCTCTTATGAGATCAGCACAGAAGGGCTCAGAGAGAATAACTCTCTTCTTGGTCCATGCCATGCTGTTTACAATTGATCTAGGACTGGTCCTCCCCAGTGCTTTCCAGGGTCCTGCCGAATTGAGCTTCATGTGGAAATCTGCTAGACTTTGTGGCATGGCTTTGGGGATCAGGTTTGACTGCTTGGGGCTATTATCAGTGCAGCTACAAAGAGCATCATCTACAGCTTTCAGTGCCTGCAAACTCTCCCACCTCTCCATCTATGGTTGAATGAGACATCAGAGGCCATTGGGAAAGAAAGGGAGGGATACTGAGAGGCAAGAGATGGAGGAGCAAAGGTCTGGTGTCTGCTGCCCTCTGGTGGTAAAAAATAGGTGACACTTTAAACCCCTCTGACTTTGTCAAGGACAGAGAATGGTACTTCTCAGGAACAGGACATAAGCTATGGAAGCCCTCCAGAGATATCTCCTGTTTATCTATTCCCTGATTACACATATTATTTTCCATAGAGATGGGACGTGGGTCTTTTTTTGTGTGTGGGTCATGAGGCTTGAACTCTGGGCCTGGACCCTGTCACTGAGCTCTTCAGCTCAAGGCCTACCCCCAGGCCTGGGTATTGTCCCTGAGCTCTTCAACTCAAGGCTACTTCCATAGCCCTTGAACCACAGCTCCATTTCCCATTTTCTAGTGATTAATTGGAAATAAGAGTCTCATGTTCTTTAGTGCCCGGGCTGGCTGGGCTGGCTTTGAACCTTGATCCTCAGATCTCAGCCTCCAGAGTAGCTAGGATTACAGGCATGAGCCACCTCGCCTGGCTCCAAAAGGAATTTTAAGTCAAGAAATTGAGTTGGAGGGGTTGTGCGTGGCTCATCCCAGTAATCCTAGCTACTCTGGAGGCTGAGATCTGAGGAACAAGGTTCAAAACCAGCTTGAGCACAAAAGGACCTGAGACTCTTATCTCCATCTACTCTCCAGAAAACAGGAAATGGGACTTGGCTCATGGGTAGGGTGGTAGCCTTGAAGAGCTCAGGGACAGGCCCCAGGCTGAGTTCAAGCCCTGTGACCCACACACACAAAAAAATTGAGTTGGCAAAGGGAAGGGCAAGGGCCGGGAGTTTGGCCTAGTGGTTAAAGTGCTTGCCTAGCATGTATGAAGACCCGGGTTTGATTCCTCGGTACCACATACATAGAAAAAAGCCGGCAGTGGTGCTGAGGCTCAAGTGGTAGAGCTCCAGCCTTGAGAAAGTCCAAGGACAGTGCTCAGGCCCTGAGCTCAAGCCCAGGACTGGCAAAAAAAAAAGGGAAGGGCAAAACTCGTTGGGGCAGTGAACGAAAGAGCTCTGAGAGAAGAGACCCAGGTTTAAGATGAGAGGCAGGGGTGGGGCAGGTGAAGGAGCTTTAGAGGCTACAGAATGGCTTATACTGGAGGAAGAAGGCAAGTCAGATCTCAGTTAATCCAGGCTGATATCATGAGTGTTCTAGGGCCTGGCAGTCAGAGGAGAAAGGTCAGGAGACACCACTCCCATTGTAAAAGCAAATGCAGACAGGCATGTGTCAAGCAGGCAGTGAAACCAAAAGCAGACAGAAAGATACAGAGACATCATCACCACCAGCCATATAGAAATGAAATTTCGCTCTTTTTTTTTTTTTTTTTTTTTGAATTCTGGGCCTGGCCTTTGTCCTGAGCTTATCAGCTCAAGGCTACTGCTCTACCCCTTGAGCCACAATGCAACTTCTGGTTTTCTGGTGATTAATTGGAGCCAAGTGTCTCACAGACTTTTTAGTGCCCAAGCTGGCTTTGAACCACATCCTCAGCTCTTAGCCTCCTGAGTAGCTAGGATTGCAGGTGTGAGCCACCATGAACAGCTTAAATTTTTTTCTTTTCTTTTCTTTTTCTTTTTTTTTTTTGTCAGTTCTGAGGCACGAACTCAGGGCCTGAGCATTGTCCTTGGGCTTTCTTCAAAGCTAGCATTCTACTTCTTGAGTTACAGCACCACTTCCAGCTTTTCTACATATGTGGTACCTAGAAATCAAAACTGGGTCTTCCTGCATGCTAGGCAGGCACTCTACCACTAGGTCAAACTCCTGGCCCCAAATTTCTTTTTTTAAAGATGTGCATTGGTCTTGAACTCATGTTATTACTGCCTTTGCTGCCCAAGTACTGACATGAGCTACTTTTTACTGTCCAGGTTAAGGCCAGTTTTAATCTCATAGAAAGGGTCTTAGTACTTTGATCCTCCCCCTCTTTTTTGAATATTTTACTGGTCTTTAATTATGCTCAAAACGTGTAATTTCCCATAGTAAAAGACAGAGTCAGGGCTGGGAGTGTAGCTTAGTGGTAAAGTGCTTGCCTAGCATGCACGCAGCCCTGGATTCAATTCCTCAGTACCAAATTACACAGAAAAAGCCTAAGTGGCACTGTGGCTCAGGTGGCTGAGCACTTGCCTTGAGCAAAAGTGTCCAAGGACAGTGCCCAGGCCCTGGGACTTGCAAAATCAAAACAAAACAACAACAACAGGGGCCGGGAGTTTGGCCTACTGGTAGAGTGCTTGCCTAGCATGCACGAAGACCCGGGTTCAATTCCTTGGTACCACATACTTGGAAAAAGCCAGAAGTGACGCTGAGGCTCAAGTGGTAGAGTTCTAGCCTTGAGAAAAATCCAAGGACAATGCTCAGGCCCTGAGCTTAAGCCCGGGACTGGCAAAAAGAAAAAAAATAAAAACAAATAGTCACATTTACTCTGATAATAGTATTTAGGGAAATCAATTTAAACACTTACTGTTTTACTCTTGTTTCTCTTCATTTTCAGAGCAGAAAGCCAAGCAACCTGGGGTTCTTTCCCTCCAACTGAGAAAGCCATGCAGTGACACCCTACCCCTATACCACAGCAGACCAGGGACCTGTCCCTAACTTGCTCCTGTAACATGAAAAGTCACTCACCTCCAGCAGCTTTGCCCTGAGTGATCAGAGTCCCTCTGAGAGAAGGGAGCAGGATCTCCTCTTGAAGGCTGGAGCAGGGAGAAAAGTAAGGCTTCCTACAGTCTGTTTCAGTCCTACTTACCAACAATGTCTGCTGGTTTGACTCCACTGGGGATCACAGATTCCTGCCCCTCCCAGCTTTGACACAAATGCTCTTTTTTGGATTGGTCATGGGGCTGGAAACTATAGCCCTAGGAGTGATCCTTCAGCTCTTCCAAGCTCAAGGCTACGATTCTACCACTTTGAGATATAGCTCCACTTCTGCTTTTCTATTGGTTAACTGGAGAAAAAAGTCTCTTAGACTTTCATGCCTGAGGCTGGCATTGAACCATTAAACTCAGATCTCAGCCTCTTGGGTAGCTAGGATTACAGGCGTGAGCCACCAACACCCAGGATTTAAACGAAGAGCTAAATCTCCTCCCCGCCCCCAGATAGCAATCTCCACCCCCAAATTCATCACCTTCCATGCAAATAGGAAATAGAAAATAGAAAAAAAAAAAAAGGCACAGAGAGATGAAGCTAACATAGGAGTCCCACAGCATCAGTCAGAATGAGAACTAGGGGGTATCTGGCACTTCCTGGGAATGCCAGCTGGAGTTCCCCTGTTTCCCTGGAAGATTCTCTGGGATGTGAGCTCTGTCTTGAGAGGGTCTGTGCGTTGATGCCAACAAGGAATGTGGGACCAGGAGTCACCTCTGGGCTCTCCCTGCCTGGGTGGATAAGTTGAGCCGGGCTCCTCACTGAGTAGGGGCAGAGAGGTGGCAGCTGCCCGTGGGGTGTGGGGTGGGGGGAGATATTTTTAGAGGTGACTGGAAAGCAGGCACTCTGGCACACCCCCAGCTGGCGGGCGCTTCCCCCTAATGCGGGCAGGGGGTGCGCAGCTCGGGAGAGGGGAGGACTTCGCCCGTCAGGGGCAGAGGGACCCCTGGGAACCCCGTTTCTCGGGGTGGAAGAAGGGGCTCATTCGTGCCTCTGCTCGGGGCGGGGGGACTCCCCGCCTCATGAAGAAGGGTCCTCAAACTCTACACGGCCTCCCACCCCAACCCTGGGACCCCAGCTTTCCCCACCTCCCGGAACCCAGGACTCACGTGGGGGCGGCGGTGGCAGAGGTCTGTCCCGGCTGAGTTTGAGTGTAAAAAGTGGGGAGGGGGGTCTGGCTAAGGTATTAGGGCGCAGGATTAAAGCACGGGGTGCTTACGAATTGGGGGGGCGCGGTGTTTTATCCACCCCCGGATTCCTGGGCTCCGGCTCACGAGTCCCTCCAGTCCCGAAGGACCGTGGATGACGTGCGTCTGGATGGCTCCCCCCACCTGCCCCCCATTCCCCCGGGACACCGCCGCCGCCGCCGCGTCCCCTTTAAATGCCCGGGAGCCGGAGCCGGAGCCGGAGCCGCGGCCGGCTTTGCGGCTGCCGCAGCACTGGGGTCCACCGCAGTCTCCGTACGTCACAAGAGACTGACCAATCACGGAGGTGCCGGTGCACATCCAAGGGGCGGGCCTCCCGCGGGCCACGCCTCCATGTTGCCCGGGCGGCTCGGCGAGCCGGAGCTAAGGTGGGACTGACTGGGCTCGGGAGGCTGGGGATGGGGAGGAGGGGGAGACGCGACGCCCGTCCGCGGAGCTTGGGTGGAGGGCACCGTCGTCGGCGTGGCCGTGGGCATCTACGGAAGTCCTGCCGGCACTCTTGCCGGTGCCGGGGCTCTGCGGACCTTACCTCCACCGCCCGCGGGCTCGTCGGCCCCTCCCCTGGGCCGGCTGGGAGGCACCGGTTGACCCGCTAGGAAAAGCAGTCTGCCTCCAGGTCCGCCGAGCTCGGTGCCCTCTGCCCTCCGGGCCGAGTCTCCACGGCCAGCCTGGCCCTCAGAACCCTTTACCCGGGTCACAGGTTACGGGGTACTGGGGGCTGTGGGGTGGAGGGGACGGACGCTCCCACCCAGGGACCAAACCGTTTGCTCCTCGGCAAAGGATGGGGTAAATTAAAAACAAAAAGACGCGCTACTCGGGAGGCTGAGATCTGAGGCTGGAGGTTCAAAGCCAGCCCCGGGCACTAAAGACACGTGACTCTGACCTCCAATTAATCACTAGAAAAGGGGACGTGGGGATGTGGCTCAAGGGGTAGGGCGGTAGCCTTGAGTTGAAGAGCTCAGGGACAGCGCCCAGGCGCAGAGTTCAAGCCTCACGACCCACAGAAAGAAAAAAATAAACGAAGAAGAAACTGGTTCTTTGCTGGTGGCGTATGGCTGTGATGACTGTAATCCTCGGTGACATCCTGTAGAATGAGGTTTGAAGCCAGTCCCAGAGACTCTTGAGCTAACCGGCAAAAAGCCCAAGGGGAGGAAGGGCTGAGTGGTGGAGCGCTGGGCAGGGAAGTGAGGCCCTCTGCTCCACCCAGCACACCAGCGGGGATGAGTTGGGTGAGCCGATTTCTCCTCTGCGCCCTTAGAGAATGAATGCCTAGCCACAACCCTGTTCCCCTTTTGGCAGGGCCTCCGCATCTACCGAAGGGGAGATGATAAAAGAGGTGACTTGGGTTTTCTGAGAACACACTAGGAACCAAGCACGCAGCTAGATGACCCTATTATTGAACAGATGTTCACAACACCGGGAGAAATAGTTTGTACAGGAGTTCCAACACAGGAATGCATGTTACCCCATTTACTGAAATCTCTGTTTTTAATGTGGAGGACTCATTATTAGATAAAACCTGGGACAGCCACGTGCTAGTGGCTCAAGCCTGTAATCCCTGATGCTGAGGAGTCTGAGGTCTGAGGTTTGAAGCAAGACAAACGTAGACACTCTTATCTCTGCTTAACAATCAACGTGCTGAAAATGGATCTGCGGCTCAAGCAATAGAGGGCGAGCCTTGAGCAAAAATGCTGAGTTCAGTACACACACACACTCATGCCTGGGCCATGTGTACACATTTAGCTTGATCGTTACTCCCCACTTAACCCAAGCTCCACAAAGTGGCTTGAGTCCCCTTCTTTGCTTGTACCCTACCTCCACTCCTCACTCCTCCTTCCAGCTCCCAATGCATCTGCTCTTCCTCTCCTGGGACTCTGCTCCTGGGAGCAGCTCGGCCTCATCAACCTCCAGTCTCATCATCTCTGCTCTCTGCTTGGCACACATCCTGCTCTCTCTTTCATCATACTGGTCCCCTGCGTGCTGCCTGAACACTTAGTAGGTGCTGGAAATAGCTGTGCATTGTGATCTTCACTGTACTATAAGCGGGTGCTGTCCAGGCTGGTTTATGGAAATCAAGGCACAGAGAGTTAAGCTGGCTCAATGTCACCCAGTTTGAATGGTAAGGGCTGAGATTCCAACCTAGTAGCTGTAACCATTACCCCTTCTGCCTCTCATTCAGTTGAGTCTCCCTTCCACTCCCATAAGTAATATGAGAGCAGAGGTCAGGTTTGTCTTATTTTGCAGCATGGCCTTCCGCCTCTAGCATATGGACACATGGCCTTAGATGTTTGTTAAATGGAACACAGGTCTTGGCTGTGTTTGATGATACAGTAATGCTTTGTGGCTATTCCTCACTTGATCTTTACAATAACTGGTTTGCCCTAGTATTATGGTTCACTCCATCTTGCAATAAGGTAACAGAAGATGCAAAGAGATACAGCTATTAGGAAGCAAGGCTAGGAAGCAGTGCTTTTCAAATGCGCAGTCCCTGATGCAATTTCAACCTGGTTTCCAAATTCACAGAGTCAGGGGGAGGAATGGGTAGATTTTTTTTTTTTTTTGTCATTGTTCTGGTACTGAGGCTTGAACTCAGGATCTGGGCACTGAGCTTTTTTGCTCAGGTCTGGTACTCTATTACTTGAGCCGTAGCTCCACTTCCAGTTTTCTGGTGGTTTGATGGAAAAAAGTGTCTTATAGACTTTCCTGCTAAGGCTGTCATCCTCTGATATCAGCTTCCTATGTAGCACAGTGACATTTTCACAGGTATTATCTGTAAAGTGCCTTTGTGAAATATGTATAGAAATTCCTGATTTTCCTTGGAATGAAAATTCCAGGACTCAGTGCTGCCTCTACACTGTCTTTACTTTCCCCTCTCATGGTCAAAGAGCAAGAGAGTTGGAGGATCAGCCATCTGTCTAAAAATTGGGTTAGAAATAGAATGGAAAGTCCAGGAGTTTTGCTTAGTGGTAGAGTGCTTGCCTAGCATGCATGAAGGCCCCGGGTTCGAGTCCTCGGTACCACATACATAGAAAAGCTGGAAATGGTACTGTAGCTCAAGTGGTAGAGTGCTAGCCTTGAGGAAAGCCCAAGGACAGTGCTCAGGCCCTGAGATAAAGCCCAGGACTGGCAAAAAAAAAAATAGAATGGAAAGCCCCTAGCCCCTCAATCTGTGGAGGCCATGCAATGCAAAGGGCAGATCTTGCTATTCTGGGTGAGTTTCATGTTTGGATTCAGGTCACTTGACCTGGCAGAGAGCTTGTAGGAAAAGGAGTCATCTGAGGTTATCCTGCTTGCTCAAGTCCCTGTGAACCCTGGCTCAGGTGGTCAGAGACCAGCTCTCCTACCGATCTTCACAAAGAAAGTGAGTCACTGACTGGCCCAAGGTTTCAACGTTAGAGCCCAAGAGGCCAGAATCTGAGAACTCTGGCTGCCAGCTCTGTAGGAGGCATCCTGGTGGAAGGAATCAGGAGAGAGGGCGTGGTAAGTCTCCCTGCCTCACCTGGCTGAGAGGTTTAGGATTTTCATTTTTGTCAATGAAAAAGCAGAAATACGGGGGCATTAAGAAAGGGCCCTTGCCGGCGCAGTGGCTCATGCCTGTAATCCTAGCTACTCAGGAGGCTGAAATCCGAGGATCAAGGTTCAAAGCTAGTCCAGGCACAAAAGGACCTGAGACTCTTATCTCCAATTAACCTCTAGAAAACGAGAAGTGGGGCTTGGCTCAAGTGGTAGACTTGAGCTGAAGAGCTCAGGGACAATGCCCATGCCCAGAGTTTAAGTCCCATGACCCCCCCCCCTCAAAAAAAAAAAAAAGAAAGAAAGAAAGAGCCCTTGTCAGTTGCCAGAGGCTCACTCTTATAATCCCGTGGTTGGTTCTAAGCCAGCTCAGGCAGGAAAGTCCGTAGAGGTGGCACTGTGGCTCAAGTCCCAGAGCACTGACCTTCAAGCAAAAAAGCAGCTCAAGGATGGAATTGGAGTTTAACCTAGTAGTAGAGTGCTTACCTAGCGTGTGCAAAGTCCTGGGTTCGATTCTCAGTTTGACTCCTTGCTACCACATACACAAAAAAAAAAAAGAAAAGAAATGATGTTGTGGCTCCTGTGGTAGAGCACTTGCCTTGAGAAAGCTCAAGGACAGTGCCCAGGCCCTGAGTTCAAGCTCCTGACCTGGCAAAAAATAAAGGGGGTGGGAGGAATCCTGAGTTAGGCACCTGTGTTTAGGCCAGAAGTGGAGCTACGGCTCAGGTGGTAGAGCATCAGCTTCGAGTTCAAGTCCCAGTGTTAGCACAGAAAGCAAGCAAGCAAGCATTTTAGCACAGAAAGCAAGCAAGCAAGCATCCTTTCCCAGTATCTTTGCCCAAAGATACTGTGTCCAAAATGGTGGTCAGGTGCTGGTCAGCTTGGCATGATCGCGGCCCAAGGTGAACTAGAGACAGATGGGGGGGCTCGTCCAGCGAAGCTCACTGAGAGTGTCTCCATTCTGCACTTCTGCAAGATCTGTTGTAAATCATTTGCTGGAGAGTTGGAGCCAGGGCTGAGCAAACCCCTCTCCCTCTCTTTTTCCTAAACCACAATGGCTAGCCTTGGCAGAGCACTTCCTATGTACCCAGCATTGTTCTGAAAAGGTGCTGCTCTTCCTCCACCCATCAGCCCTGTAACCCTACCAGCACCTCAGTTCACACACAGAATGTTGAGTAACTTGCCCAGGTTGCAGGGCCAAGAAGGGAAAGAACTAAGCCTTAAACCCAGACAGGCAAAACTATTTTTTTATTTTATTGTTTACCAGTCCTGGGGCTTGTACTCAGGGCCTAGGCACTGTCCTTGAACTTTTTCAAGGCTAGAGCTCTGCCACTTGAGCCACAGCACTGCTTCTGGCTTTTTCTGTGTATGTGGTATGGAGGAATTGAACCCAGGGCTTCATGCATGTGAGGTGAGCACTCTACCACTAGGCTATGCTCCTGCCCTCCCCCTGCTCTTTTTAAAGATTCTTTAATTTTTTTTCCCAGTCCTGGGCTTGAACTTTCTCAAGGCTAGAGCTCTATCACTTGAGCCACAGCACCACTTCCGGCTTTTTTCAATGTATGTGGTACCAAGGAATTGAACCCGGGTATTCGTGCATGCTAGGCAAGCACTCTACCACTAGGCCAAACTAAAGATTCTTTTAATCTCCTTCCCTCTACTACTTGGGAGCTGGGATTACAGGAATGACCACCACATTTGGCCAGAGTTGCAATCTTATCCAAAAGCAAGTGTCTCCTCTAGGAAAAGGAAAAAGTTTCTCCCTCTGGCATGGGAAGTTATGTTCCTAACTGATCACTTTTGGGCTCTGGTTTTTTGATCAGCCTGAATGAGATCACTTGCATTTGAACATGATGACTTCAAACCTCATGTTTCTACTTGAGCTGAAGATTGTCAAAATCTTTCTCACCAAGGATTGTTATTTAACAGAGACCAAAGATGGAGTTTCAGGAGTTTCTTCAACTTTTTAGAAGCCATACAGCACTCCCCAAAACTCTCATTTCCCTAACCCACAGCTCCAGGAGTGAAGTCCTAAGGCAGGAGCCAGAGCAGGGACTGGGCTAGCAGCTTTTGGCTACCCCAGGAGTGGCCAGTGCAGAATCCTCTCCATCTCTTTCTCTGCACAGGCCACAGCCTGCCCAGATACCTGGGTCCACAGTCCCAGGAGAGCGTGGCAAAAAAAAAAAAGCATATTTTAAATATTCTGGCCTGAATCCCTGAGCTCACCCAAACACGCACAAGCCTGTCTGCTTTCCCTGCTGTATTTGAGATGCTCCTCAAGTCTATCTCCTACCCTGCCCATTTGTGTGTGGGGGGGGGTTCCTTCCTTCCTTTCTCCCCACCCCCTCTTCCTTCTCCTTTTCTCCTTCCTCTTCTTCCTCCTCCTCTTCTCATTCTCTTCCTCCTCCTTCTTCCTCTTCCTCCTCTTCCTCTTCTCCTCTTCCTCCTTTTCCTCCTCCTCCTCCTCCCAGCTTCTCCTTCTCTTCCTATACCTGAGCTCTTCTAATGCCCTACCCCTGGGCTGGGTGTTTTTCCTGAGCCCTTCAGCTCAAGGCTACCACCCTATCCCTTGAGCCACAGCCCCACTTCCTGTTTTCTTGTGGTTAATTAGAAATAAGAGTCTCACTGACCTTATTGCTCAGGCTGGCTTTTACTGCAATCCTCAGATCTCAGCCTCCTGAGTAGCTAGGATTTACAGGCATGAGCCAACGCACCTGGCTCTGGCTAGGAGTCATTGGGATCCAATGGGAGAGCCCAAAAACTTCAGAAAAATGATTACAGGTGTGAGCCACCACACCTGACCCCTGGGCTGGCTTTGAACCATAATTCTCAGATCTCCTTCGGAGATCTCGCAGCCTTCCGAGTAGATTACAGGCTTGAACCATCAGCTCCCAGCTGTATTTTTGTTTTCTACCCTTGGCTGTGAACTGACCCTCCAGGCTCCAGTGCTGGCTCACAGGATGTGTGGTTCTGGCTCACATGTGATGTCTGAGTTTTCAATAGACCTGAAATTCCAATAGGTTTCTCCACTCAGAGAGGCAAGCAGCACATGTTTTCTCATCATATGTGGGAGTTAACTCTAAATTATAAACAAACATGAAAACACACTGGGTCATGGACATAGATTCAGAAATAGACTAAAGTGTGGTCTACTCAGGGAAGGATTCCAGTGGTGTAACTCCCCTAAACAACTAAGGAATGAAAACCAAGAAGCTGGGCTGGGAATGTGCCTTAGTGCTACAGTGCTTGCCTATCATGCACAAAGCCCTGGATTTGATTCCTCAGTGCCACATAAAACAGAAAGAAAGCTGGTAGTGGTGTTGTGGCTCAACTGGTGGAATGCTAGCCTTGAGACAAAGAAGCTCAAAGACAGTGTCCAGGCCCTGAGTTCAAGCTCCAGGACTGACCAAAAAAAAAAGAGGCTGAAGTTTATTTTGTGGTGATCAACGGGCTTCATAAGGAAGCTTGTCTGTGCTGGCTTGACACACAGGAGGCCTGCAAATTTCAGTTACCCACAGTCACACAACCCGGAAGAGGGAGAGGATCTGGGGGAGGGCATCAGTGCAGGGCAGGTGGGGCTAGCTGCAAGCAACTTGGATGTGTTAAGACCCTGCAGGAAGAGAGTTGTGATGCTGGCTGTTAAATCTTCATGAGAACTGATAAACAGGTACAGGCTAAGTGTTATGTATCACTCATGTCTTCATTTTATTTGACATGTGCGTGTGCATATGTGTGTGTGTGTGTGTGTGTGTGTGTGTGTGTGTGTGTGTGTGTGTACACTGATTTGGGGGCTTGAACTCAGGGCCCCATGTTGTCCAGTAACTTTTTTGTGCAAGAATGCTACTCAGTTAATTGGAGACAAGAGTCTTGGATTTTCCGCCTGGGCTTGTTTTGAACCTTGATTCTCGATCTTACCCTCTTAAGTAGCTAGGATTATAGGTGTGAGCCACTGTTACCTGGCACTGCCATTTTCTGGGTAAGGTCCTGACTGGTCTGGCTTGTGATCCCATAGCCCCAGCCCTATACTGCTCTAGTGCTTTCTCCCTTGTAGGCCTGAGCTCTAGGCCTTGGTATTGGGGAGTGGGCCTCGTGCTTTGTGGAGGTGGAGGCGGCTATACTGACCACATAGTCCCAGCACCCAGCTGGAGTAGGGCAGTGCACCTATAAGGCTGTAAGATGGAACACTGGAGGCCAGGAGCAGAAGGACTGAATTTCATGGGGCCTCTCATGATCCCTGGAGACTGCAGGTAGGATAAATTGCACTGACCTAGTATCTTGGCCATTTCCCTCTTTTAAATTTGTAGCCATTTGGGGGGCTTGAACTCAGAACCCTGAAGTTTGTAACTTTGTTTTGTTTTCTCAAAGTTAGGACTCTACCATTTGAGCCAGAACATTTCTGGCTTTCTTACTGGTTAATTGGAGATAAGAATCTCTTGGGACTTTCCTGCCTGAGCTAGATTTGAGCCACAATCCTCAGATCTCAGCCAGGATTACAGGAGTGAGCCACGGGCGCATGGCCTGTGGAGGCAAGCAATGTACAAAGTGTGTCTCCTTACCAAGGCAGAAGAGGCAAAATGGGACCCTTCTCTGCTTGGTATGCAGTAACAGGTTTACAGCTTGTGACTCATCCTGAGAGAAGTCACCCCTCCTTCCTCCTCCCTCAGCCCAAGGATATCTGCCTGCATCACAGCACGTCCTTGGACCCCCCGGGGTTCCCCCTATACACACACACACACACACACACACACACACACACACACACACATACACACCAGGGCCAGGCCAGCTCCTTGGACTAAGAAGTGAGCCTGTGCTTACTCTTAAAAGACAAAGGGACAGAACATGGCAGCCTGGACTTTCCTGGAAAAATGAGGGCATGAAGTCACCAAATGTCCCCCATCCCCCAGAGACCCCAAAGGCCTGGAGAGGTGAGGGACCATTTATGCATTCATTAATATACTCTTCTGACATTTATTTTTTGTGTATGTATGTGTGTGCAAACTCACATGCGTATACATGTGTGTGCCAGTATTGGGGCTTAAATTGGAGGCCTGAGTGCTGTCCCTTAGCTTGTTTTGTGGCACTCTACCACTTATGCCTCAGCTCCACAGTGGAGATAGAGGTCTCACAGGCTTACCTGCCTGGGCTGGCCTTAAACCACCAACTTCAAATTTCAGCCTCCTGAGTAGCAGGATTACAAGTATGCCTGTAATTGCACCAGTGCCCACATCTTTCAACATTTCTTGAAGACCTGATATGATCCAAGACAGGAGTAGGTGCTAGGGACATAGAGGTGAGAAAGATGCAGATGCCACACTGAAACTAGACAGTAGGCCCTGGGCACTGCTTGAGAGGTAGACAGTGGCACAGACAAGGCTACCCAGCATTCCCAGGAGGCCAGAGGTGGTGTGTGTGTGTTGTGGTGTCAGGGAACGCTTCCATGAGAAATGTCTTCTAAGCTGAGACAAAGAGGAGAATTAAAGTTAGATGAAGAGAACAGTGTAGAGGGAGAGAGTTCATGCAAAGGTCCTGATGTAGAAAAGGCAGAAAGGAGAGAGTCTGTTGGAGTTTCATCCCTAAGGATCATGGAGGAACACTGAAGGTTGGGAAGCACAATCAAGTTTGCTTTTTAGGAACATTTCAACACACAAACACACACAAATACATATTTCATGGCCTGTGGCTGAGTGTATCAGGCCTCTGAGAAGAGCACTGTCAAACTCACCTAGTTGCCAAGATGCTGCGGACAACACCCTGTCTCTGCACCCCACCTAGCCCAGCAGACCTTGGGGTGCATTCTGAGGCTGACTCCTGTGGGGAGGGCTCTGCCCCACCCCTGCCCACACACCAAGTGGGCTTCTCTCTGGGATGCATAGGCCATTTGTATCTCCAGGGTGGCAAGGCCTCCTCCCAGAGCCACAGTGCCCAAGATAACAAGGCAGTGTGTTTATGAAAGGCTGCCGAGTGGGGTGGCAGGGCCTTTGGAAGCAGTAGCTGTGGCTGCAGATAGTAAGTGGGGTGGGGACAAGTGTCTGAATTACAGCTCCCAGAATAGAGGGGCCCACAGGGAGTGGCAGGGCATCCTACCAAAGGAGCCCTGGCAGCCTGCCTGGCACGCCAGTCAGGGCTCCCAGCCTTGCCACAGGCAGAGGCAGGGTGACCACATGACAGGCGAGGCTGTGGGATTATCGTACTCACCCTCTGCCAAGGCAGCCAGGCGGCTTCCAGGTGGAGCTAGACAGAGAGATAGGGAGGCTCCTGGGCCAGGAGCCCGGTGAGACGTTGTGGAAGGAGGATGATAGGAAAGAGGGCTAGAAGTTGAGGGAAAAACCACATCGGACCTACACCTAGAGGAGATATCCAGTGGACACTGGTGACTCGCCTGTAACCCTAGCTACTCAGGGCTCAGATCAGAGGATCATAGTTTGAAGCAAGCCCAGGCAGGAAAGGCCATGACTTGAACAAAAATTTTTGGTCAGTTGTGGGGCTTGAACTCAGGGCCTGGATACTGTCCCTGGCCTCTCTTGTTCGAGGTTAGCGCTCTACCATTTTGAGCACCAATTCTGATTTTCTGGTGGTTAGTTGGAGATGACTCTCAGACTTTCCTGCCTGGCCTGGATGTGAACCGTGATCTTCACATCTCAGCCTACTGAGTAACGAGGATCACAGGTGACCAGCCAAAACTAAAGTGTCTACTTCATTTCCCTGTGCAGATTGCATGTGAAAGTGTGAGAGCCTCTAAAGAATAACAAAATGAGCCGGGCATCAGTGGCTCATGCCTGTAATCCTAGCTATGCAGGAGGCTGAGATCTGAGGATCATGGTTCAAAGCCAGCCCTGGGCACTATAGTTCCTGAGACTCTTATCCCACCAGAACGTGGGAAGTGGTGCCAGGATTGAGTGGTAGAGTGCTAGCCTTGAGCTGAAGAGCTCAGGAACAGTGTCCAGGCTCACAGTTCGAGCCTCATGACTGACAAAAAAAGACAGACTGATATCAGCTGTACCTCAGGCTGCTCTAAACCCCTACCCGCCGCCTGTCAGTCATCTCCACAGCTCTCAGGACACTCATGTCATCGTCACTTTACTGACTTGGAAACTGAGGCCACCAAAGGTCAGGAGCCAGCTGAGGAGAGCTAGGGCGTGGTGGCCCGGGGCAGGAACCTGGCTTTGCTGGACGGCAGATCCTGGGCTGTATTTGGATTCTTCACCTCCCTTCAGTCTCCCATCTGTGACAGAGATTCAAGTCACTTGCCCCCATCCTGGCCTTCTGAAGTCACAGCCACAGGGCACAGTGAGGTGTGAAGAGGTGGAACCTACAGGTTTGGCGAACAGCCGTGACTTACTCAAGCCGGGCGGGTTCCCTTGGAGATCAGGTGCTCGTCACTATGGATCCTCACAGGCTGAAGAGATTCTGCGCATGTGCAGTGCTTGCTTGTTTGGAGGTGGTTTATCAGTGCCATGTTTCATGTGCTTGGGTATAAAGACAATCATTTCCAGTTCATTGAGGGGAGCTCCCCTGGTCCTGGTGTATGACTGGGGTCTGAACTCGGGGCCCAGGCGCTGTCCCTGAGCACCTTTGGCTCTACCACTTTAAACCACTTCCAGCTTTTTTCCCTTTTCTTTTGTAGTTAATTGGAGATGACTCATAGACTTTCCTGCCTGGGTTGGCTTTCAACTGTGATCCTCAGATCTCAGCCTCCTGAGTAGCTAGGATTTCAGGTGTGAGCCACTAGTGTCTGACCAGAGTGTCTTCTTTAAAATGAAAAACCTCAGGCTGAGTAGCTCAAGCCTGTAGTTCTAGCTCCACAGGAGGCTAGGATAGGAGGGTTAAAGGTTTGAAGCCAACACAGGTAGGAAAGTCTAGGACAGTCTTATCTCCAATGAACCAGCAAGAAGCCAGAAGTGGAGGTATGGCTCGAGTGGTAGAACACTGCTAGCCTTGAACAGACAAGCTGAGGGAGAGGGAGAGGCCCAATGTTGAAGCCACAGTCTCAGCACAAAACAGGCAAACAGAAATAAATGACAGGCCGCCTCCCGCTCCTCTTTTACTTTTGTCAGATATTTGATTATCCTAAGTGGCTTTAAGCAAGGCACATTTGCATTCACTCCTTAGAGCATTTTCTGCCTTAAAACTGTCCTTTGTTTTTTTTCAGCTTCCTGGAGCCAGGCTGCTGGTGGTCACTGAAGCCAGAGGAACTGACACATCTAGGTTCCCAGCATCACACAGACCCTGGCTAGGACTCTGGGCAACCTCTATGCCAGGCTGCTGCTGCTGGTTTCCAATCCTCCTGCCCTCCCTCATGTATTACTTAATGTCATGCCTGATCCTCTAATCTTCCCCAGGGCAACGTGCTGCAATGAACCCCTGGGACTGGAACTTGCTGATTCATCTGGGAAGCCAAGGACAGGTTAAGGGCACCAAGCCCAGGGGTAGGAGGAGACACCTGCCTGGCTGCCTCACTCATACTAGGTCCCAATAGACTGCCTTGTTTCTGTTTCCTGTCCTGGGCTTGGCATCTGCACTGACTACCCAGTGCCTAAATTGTGGTATTTCTGCTGCTCTGCAAGTCTTAAGAAGAGTCACCCATGGTGATATACAGGTACTTTGACATGGCTTATAAATCTCTCTTTTGTGTGTCCAGTCTTGGGTTTGAACTCAGGGCCTGGGTGCTACCCCTGACCTTTTTTGATCAAGGCTAGCACTCTACTGCTTGAGTCACAGCTCTACTTCCAGCTTTTTGGTGGTCAACTGAAAGAGCCTCACGGACTTCCTGTTCATTCAGGCTTCAGATCACAATCCTGCGATTTCAGACTCCTGTGTAGGACCAGGAGGCTGGATACTGGTGTGAGCTACCAGTATCCAGCTAGTTTTCGCGTCTCTCCCTTGGTGATCATTAGGAATTTGTTGGCAAAGGAGGGACAGGCAATGGTGCCCCTAGACTATGTTCATATTCCATACTTTTGTTGAATACCTACAAATTGCACAGCTTCTAGGGAGGCAAGTATAATATTATACAAGGAAAAAAAAACTTTGTTTCAGGCCTTGGCCTTATAGAGAACATATGCAAATGAAAACACAGAAGATTAGCATTGGAAAGCATCTAGGGAGTTACTGTGGCTTTTAAACAATGGGGAAACTGAGGTCCGGAAAAGAGGGCTTCTCAAGTTACACTGGAATACTCATTCTTTATCTTCCAGGCTAGGGAAGTGTAAGCCTAGCAAGTTCAAGGTCCTAAGTATGGTCTTTGGCATTACCAGGGAAAAGAGTGGAGTTATTAATTTATTTGCTATAGTGGGTATTGAACTCGGGTCTTTTGAGCTTACCACTTGAGCTTCCTTGCTGGGATCACACCTTAAGCATCGTCCCTCCCCATTTTTGCATTTTTTCCCCCCTCAGGCTTTCATACTAAATTCTGCTCAGGCTGTCCTGAACCTTCATCCTCCTATCTTCAATTCCTGAGTAGATGGGACTACAGGAATACTACACCATGCCAGCCCTCAAGTGACTTAGAAATATATACTAAATTGTTATATAAAGGTGTATTCAAGGGCTGAGAGTTTGGATTCGTGGTAGAATGCTTGCCTAGCATGCACAAAGACTGGGGTTCAATTCCTAGGTACCAAATACATAGAAAAAAGCCGGAAGTGGTGCTGAGGCTCAAGTGGTAGAGCTCTAGCCTTGAGAAAGCCAAAGGACAGTGCTCAGGCCCTGAGCTCAAGCCCAGGACTGGCAAAAAAAAAAGGGGGGGGGGGGGCTTCAATTCCAGAATTCAGGTTATGAGTACAAGGCACCTTCACCAATGTCACCCTCCCCTCATTCTCCCCCATCTTGCCCAAGTGGCTTTTATTGTGATGTTCAGTGTCAGTCCTCCGCCTCCAGTCCAGGCAGAGTGGAGCAGGGAAACTCAGGCTCAGGCTCCACTCTAAGCTATGGCCTAGCAAGGACTGGAGCCAATGTGCTTGTTTTCTGTCAACAATTGGAGGGGGAAGGGAGAGTGAGAGGGCAAAAAAGTGGAGCCCAGAAGAGAATTCAAGATTCTGGCTCCGTCCCAGGGTTTGAAGATTTGCAGTCTGCAGAGGCTGCAGCCAGACAGAGAGTGGGCCTGTCAACGTCTGAGCCCTACCAGGGGGCCTGTGGCTTGCCATCGTAGTTACTGGGAGATCCAGAGCACAGAGATGAAGGACAGCCAGGTAGAAAAGTTCGTGAGACCCTGAGAAAAAGCCAACAACGCCGGCTGAGATCCGAGGAGCGAGGTTCAAAGCCAGGCCTGGCTGAAATGTTGGCGACCCTCTTCCCTCCAAAATACACAATCAGGACTGGAGGTTTGGCCCAAGAGGTAGAGTGCCAACCTAGGCCTTGAGCGCAATCCCTGTACTATCCCCCCTTCTCCTACCCCCAACAGGCACATGGGAATCCCCAGATTCCCGTTGGCTGTCAGCCCTGGGCTTGGCCACCTGTGGGGCATGGCCGCGGCCCGCGGGCCCACGGAGGCGAGGCTCCCGGGCGGGCTCGGCTTTTCCTCTCCACCTCCCCCAGGACCACAGCGGCGGCGTCGGGAAGTTCGGCAGAGCCAGCCAAGTCTCGGGGCTGAACAATCGGCAGCCCCGACTCCGGGGATCCGCCGCCAGACAGCAGCGCGGGGGGGGGGGGCCGCGGGGGCGGCGCGGCGGGCCCGGCGGCGTGGCACGCGTGGCGTCCCGTTGCCAGGGCGACCCCGCCCGCGCGCGGCGCCCACGCGGGGCCCCGGCGCCTGCCGCGCTCGCTCCCGGAAGACTCCGGGTCTGCGAGCCAGCGATCGCCCCGCCGGCGGGACCCGGCGTCCCGCGGACAGCGGCTCCCGCCCAGCCCGGGCCACGCCTCGGCAGGCGCCACGTCCCAGCACCCCTCCCCCCCCCCCCCCCCCCCGCCTCCGCCCTCCCTCCCGGCTGGACTCGCTCCCCAGGGCGCGGGCCACGCACGCGGCAGGGAGGGACCGGCCACCCCGCGTCCCACCCGCAGCCCCCACCCCCAGCCCGGCTGCGGACGCGTGGCACTGCCCAGGACGCCAAGTTAGAGGCACATTGGGTCCCACCCTGACCCCTCAAATGAAAGCTGGGGTCTTGGGGATCCCAAAGGCCATCGGAGAAAGGGACTCTGACTTCAGCGGGGTCCCTCATTCAAGGTGAGGGGTACCCAGAACCTGGGGCTCTCCTTTCCTGCTCTTCTCTTTCACTGATGGGGCCCAGAGGGGAGAGCCCTACTGTTTTTTAAGTCTCCCCGTGTAAGTGACCACTCCGCGGGGACGGAGATCCCTGTTTTTATTGCTCATCCCTGTGCCCCTACATCGACATACTACCTGTCTCAAACTAAATCAAATCCACCCTGAAGCTAAGAACATCTAGATCCTTTACGAAGAGGGGTTTGCCAAAATTAGGGACGTGTCAGAAAAAATGAAAGGTTTCTAATAAAAGCTGTCACCACTGCCAGTGTTGAGAGCCCTCACCCACTTGCGTGCCATCACCTGTACCACCTCCCTTAGTGCTGGCAGACCCCCTGTGACTCCATGCCCACTGTGCTACTTGTTTTGGCATTTAGAAGGGGAAGAAATGCCCAGAGACCTGACATGGCCCTGTTTCTTTTGGACCTTTCTTGGTCCCTGTCTCCAGAATTACTTTGCTGCCAGCATTGGAGAAGGCTTTTGTGTGGCCTGAAGATTTAGTGTGTCTGCCGTGATCCAGGCCTGAGGGCCATCCATCAGTGTTCTGATTATGATGGGGCTTTTACATGTTCTGTGCTAATTAGGATACAGGGACCATCAGTAAGATGGCATTCTCTCCTTCCAGGTAATAGAGGGCAGTGTCTCCACCCCAGCCCGTCCAAATAGGCATCCCTCAAACATTGACTTCCCTTTTACAGATGAATTATCTGAGGCCAAACATACCTCTCTAGTCAGGAGAAGTGCTATCTATATGCTTGTAATTTCAGCACTTTGGGAGGTGGAGGCAGGGGCATTGTGAATTCAAGGTTAGCTGGGGCTACAAAGTAAGTTCAACACTAGCCTAGGCACAAAGAGAGACTTGGTTTCAACCAAAACCAAAACAGAACATCAGACCCCACACACTCAAACCAAACAAAAACAAATTCATAAGACCTCTGTGCTGAAGTCAACAAAAATAATGCCACACAACTTTTGTTTTTTCCCCTCGACCTTAAAAAATTAAAAACACTCCCAGAGCTGGAAAAGTGGAATTAAAAGATGAATGTTTGGTCTTTATTTTTTCTGCCAGTACTAGAATTTGAATTCAGGACCTCATGCTTTTGCTCAGCATCGGTGCTTTAGTCTGGCGCTCTACCACTTGAACCACAGCTCCTCTTCTAGGTTTTTTATTCTGGTTAATTGGAGCTAGAAGTTTCACAGACTTTTGTGTCCAGGCTGGCTTTGACTCATGATTCTCAGATCTCAACCTCCTGAGTAACTAGGATTATAGGTGTGAACCACCAGCTCCTGGTGAATTGTCTTGTGCTTCTAGACAGAAGTTTGTGTGTGTGTGTGTGTGTGTGTGTGTGTGTGTGTGGTTTTTTTTCTTCTTTTCTCTATCCACAGACAGTTTATTTCTCACAACATAAAGTTGTCTGTTGCACTCCACTTTGTGCAATGCAGGTTGAAGGCACAGCCATCCTGCCACATCACACTCTTTATTCTGATTAGAATTGCTCTTAAACACCAATGGTTTTTGTAAAGCAGGGTGTGACTGCTGTGTTTTCCTTGGCAAAAAGAAAAGAAAAGTCCATTCTGCCTGCCTGGAATCGCCATCTTGCTCCTGTCTCCACCGAATGCATTCCCGAGTTATATTTAGACATCACTTCATTTCCAGTCTTTATAGAGGGCTAATTTAGCCATTATCCAAACACACCATGGCATTATTTCAAACCACGCCAAGGAGGATCCTTTGCTGGAAAGTCCCACATCAAAAGTCATTCTTCCTCAATCCCTACTCTACCCCCAACCCTCCATGGTAAGAAGAAATAGCCTGTTGCCCCTGCTGTGGCAGATGGCAAACCCTGTAACTGATGCAATGACCTAGAGAATATCTTGAATCCCATTGGAGGAGGGGCTCCTCACTCACTCGTCCCCACCGTGAGTCCACCACAGATCTCAACCAAAGAAGTGCCAGTTCACTATTGTGTGACAGACCTCCAAATGCCTTCAGGTCACCTCTGTGCACTCAGAGAAGAAAAGGAAGTACACGTAACTCCAATCCTTTCTCCCCAACAGTCACCCCATACCCAAGTCCAGAAAGTCCATACATGATTTCTTTCTTCTGAAGATTATCTTGAGCACTTGGATGAAATTTGTTTGGTTTGAAGGTTTAGGAATCCTAGGGCTTTCACATATCTGTGTCTATCAGGCATTAAGGCCCAGTCTTAGAAATGAGTTTGAGGTCAACACAGATTCTTACATAAGGTAGGGTTCATGAAGATCCTTCAGCTGCAATGCATGCAATATCACATTTGTAATCCAAGCTAGTAGGGAGGCAGAGATTGCCAGCCCAAGCAAAAGTTTGAAAAATCCCATTTCCACCAATAAAAGCTGAGTGTGGTAGGCTGAAATAGGAGGATGGAAATTCAGACTGATCTAGGCATAAATATAAGTTTTATTAGTTTTTTTTGGGGGGGGCTGGGTGGGCTCTATTCCTGAGCTCTTGTGCTCAAGCCTAATGCTCTACCACTTTCAGCCACAGGATCTTTTGTTGTAACCTCTGGATGGTAGAACTAAGGTTTGGGGTACCAGAGAACCTGTCGCTTTCTGCCAGCTGCAGAAAGGTTTCATTGCCAAGGTTTCATTAACCAAAGTTTGTATTGATCTTGTGCAAGGAAGGGACAAACTTCAACAAGCGACAATATTTTGTATACAAGTGGTAGATGATCTCATTCTGGGAAGAACAGCTAAACAATAAACAGCTTATGGCTGGGAATGGGGCTTCATGGTAGAGTGCTTGCCTAGCATGCATGAAGTCCTGGGTTTGATTCCTCAGTACCACATACACAGAAAAAGCCAGAAGTGGTGTTGTGGCTCAAGTGGTAGAGCCCTCGCTTTGAGCAAAAGTAGCACAGGCTCAGTGCCCAGGCCCTGAGTTCAAGACCTAACACTGGAAAAAAAAATTCACAGAAGATACCCACAGAGGTGGGTATTGAAAAATGGTTGGCACAGGAACATGCACTGGGGTACAGGACCAGAACCTCCTTTTCTTAGTTGGTTTCTCTGTACCTTGATGTACTGGGGAACTGGCATCCTGAGTTCCCAGCTTCCTGAAGAAGTAAGGAACTTGAGTTGGGCATCAGCACAGAAGCCTGGGAAAAGCCATTGTGTTCTTCAAGCCCTGTTCCCACAGCTATCGTCAGCATCAGACTTGCTTTGAGATGGGAGAATGCAGGGAGAGGTGGGGAGAGGAAAGGAGAGGCAACCTCCTATGAAGACAGCGCACAGTAAACTGCAGCAGAAGACTGCTGTTGGCCTGGGTGGATGAGAAACAAAGTCTAGGTGGTTTCATTGTTCTGTTTCTCCCAGGTGAAGAGGAAGTTTCCATTTCCCTTCCTGTGTCCATTCACCTTGCAGTAGAGCCTGAAGAAGATGAACAATCACTTGACTGTGTGTGGCTATCCTCGGGTGCTGAAACAGCTTACCAGACTCCCTGGTCTCTGCCATCTGGCACAGGTGCTCAGAAAAAGCAAATGTCTTAGCACAAGACAAACCCAAGAGGGAAGCTTGCAGAGTTCAAAATGCAATTATAAAACAAGTAGCCAGTAAAAGGAACGTGGGCTAGGTGTCAATGGCGCATGCCTTAATCCTAGAAACTCAGGAGGTTGAGATATGAGACTCATGGTTCCAACAAGCCTGGGCAGAAAAGTCTGTGAGACTCATCTCCAATAAATTAAAAACAAAAAAAAAGCAACCAGAAGTGGAACTGTTATCAAGTGGTAGAGTGCTAGCCTTGAGCACAAAAGCTCAGGGGTAGCACTCAGGTCCTGAATTCAAGCCCCAGTGCAAAAAGAAGCTACCCACTTGAAAGAGTAAGCATTGAACAAGAGTGTGGCCTCCGTTCTGCCTGGAGTTTGGATTTGGGGTTCTGTCTGTCAATTCTAGGCTGCCTATCAGTGTAAAACACAGAAGTAAAAAGCAGAGGCTGGGCCCAGGACTGGCTGAACACATGGGGAGATGCTTGGGTGGCATGGGCTCTTGACAGGCAAAGCCTCCTGGCGAGGGAGGGCTGGTTTGGGACAGGCAGAGGAGACAGAAGGTGCTGTGGATGGTTCTGATTACTGCACTTGATGAGGCTCACCTATTTTTCTGTATCTGTGTCTGTCTGTCTCTGCTTCTCCCACTCCCTACACCTCCCCCTCTCTCCCTCCCTCCCTCCTTGTCTCAGTCTCAGTCTTTGTCTCTGTCTGTCTCATGTATATGTTGGTACTGGGACTTGAACTCAGGGCCCAGGCAATGTCTCAACTTTTTTCTACTCGAGACAGATTCTGTACTATTTGAGCTACTTGAGCCACACCACCACTTCTGGCTTTTTGATGATTCTTTCCGCTAAGAGTCTCACAAACATTCCTGTCCAGGGTGGCTTCGAACCATGATCAGATCTCAGCCTTCTGAGTAGCTTAGATTTCCTCTTGTCCTCGTGGCTCAACTCAGCCCACCCATACTGTGGAGCCTTCAGACTCTAAGCAACTGGCTGCCTGAGCTCAAGTCCTCATTTCTTCCTGTGAGCTTTCCACAAGAAGTGGAAAAAGCCACTTCTCTTGAAAAGGCCCCTGTTTTCTCACTCAGGACAGTGGGCGTAGGTCTCAACAGGCCCAAGCCAAACATGACATATGCATACTTGTATTCATTCTCTTTGCCTTAGAGACCCCAGTAAAAAGAGGAGGTAGTCCCAGCTGAGGGTGAGGAAGGTAAACAGAGGAATCCTAATTTGTAACTAACTGCTGTTTGAAGTTCTAATTTTGTAGCTTTCCAGGCTGAGCACTATTTTGTGGTCTGAGATTGTTATTTGCTTACCCAAGCCACAGGACTCACCCCAGCTTGCCTCCAGTTCTGTTCTGGAAAAGTCCCACTGCTGCAAGTTCTTGTCAGCCCTGCATTCTTCTAAGACATAGCTGGTCTTTCATCCGTGGTCTTTCATCTGCACTCGTACACAGCCTCTCACCTGAGCTGTGGGATCAGTGCGTCCATCAAAACAGCTCAGTGGCTTCCTAAAATGACTTAACAACAACAACAACACAAAACAACAACAACAAAAAACCCCTCACAACCAAAAAGGCAGAGAAGATGGGGCCGGGAGTTTGGCCTAGTGGTTAAAGAGCCTGCCTAGCATGCACGAAGACCCAGGTTCGATTCCTTGGTACCACATACATAGAAAAAAGCCGGAAGTGGTGCTGTGGCTCAAATGGTAGAGCTCTAGCTTTGAGAAAGTCCAAGGACAGTGCTCAGGCCCTGAGCTCAAGCTCAGGACTGGCCAAAAAAAAAAAAAAAAAAAAAAAGGCAGAGAAGAAAGAAGTGGGGGTAGGGGTGGGGGAGAAGAGACAGAAGTCATTTCCACCTGCTCAATGCCGACCATTCCCAAAACTTTGTTCAATATTCTCAACTCCGAGGAACCATCCTTCCTTACTCAGGTGGCTTTCTCCAGTAGTTCTTGGCTTCTGATTCCTTTCCGAGCTTGACTTGGTTTTTCTCATATGTGTGAGGCTGCTGGAGCAGAGCACGGATCCCATCTGAACCATCGCATGTCCCTGTGTTCAATAGGGAGACTAAACAGGCACCATCTTTGGGTTCATCTGTGGCATCTGTCCCCGCCCCACCCCACTGCTGCCCACGCTTTATCATTCCTCTCATCAGCTGACAACATGGCAAGATGCAGTTTGCCACCATCTGTGGCAATTAGCTTTCACTGGCATCAAGAGGACAGCACTGCTCACCTGCCCGGAGAATTCAGACCTCAAATACATATTGGGTTTTTGTTTTTTTGTTTTTTTTTTGGTGGGGTTTGAACTCTGGGCCTGGGCATTGTCCCTGAGCTCTTCAGCTCAAGGCTATTGCCTGATCCTGGAGCCAAGTCTTGCTTCCCATTTTCTAAAGGTTAATTGGAGATAAGAGTCTCAGGTCCTTTTGCACCCAAGCTGGCTTTGAACCTTGATCCTCAGGTCTCAGCCTCCTGAGTAGCTAGGATTACAGGTGTGAGCCACTGTGCCCGGCTGACTTCTGGTTTTCTGGTGGTTAACTGGTGTTGGGGACCGAGTATGGGGTCAGTGACCTTGGACCTACACAATTGAGTACACAGGAAGTAAGCTGTTATCATGATGACTTTGGGCTATGTCAATCGCTTCTCATTTAACCTGAGACTTGATTGCTGTTTTGTACAAATGTAACCCCTGGCAAGTTTCCTGGTTTTAAGAAAAGTATTTAAGGTTGGAACTTGAAATAAACAGCACTATAGTCTTAAACTCACGGCCTTAGGCTGCAAGTCTTGGGTTGCAGTCCTCCCGACCCCATCTTTTTTCTTGTCTTCTTCTTCTTAGTCTTCCCAACCCCATCTTTTTCTTGTCTTCTTCTTTTCCCAGTCTTCACCCCCAAGGTCAGGATTCCCGGTTTGCTGCAATTTGCAGAGCCAGCCAGCAGCAAACTCGGATTATACATTATTTATTTTGGTGTCCATACTGGGGCTTAAACTCAAGGTCTAGGCACTGCCCTTGAGCCTTTTTTTTTCCCTCCTCAATGCTAGTGCTTTGAACCACAGCTTGATTTCTAGCTTTCTGGTGGTTAATTGGAGATAAGAACCTTATAACTTTCCTGCCTGGATTGGCTTTGAACAAGGCAGGACAATCTCAAATCCCTAAAGCAAGCCAGCAGGCTGGGACTCTTGGGTAGGAGCTGATGTTACTATTTAGAGGCAGACTTTCTTCTTGTGTTGGGGGTATGATCTGAGCTGTAGAGGACTTTTTGTTCAGCAAGTGCCAGGCCAGATCTCAGTATTGGAAGAAGAAGAAGGAGGAGGAGGAGGAGGGGAGGAGGGGAGGAGGCGGAGGAAGAGGGGAGGAAGAGGAGGAGGAGGGGAGGAGGAGGAGAAGGAGAAGAAAATAATTTCTTCTGTGGCTCAGGGGTAGGGAAGTAGCCTTGAGCTGAAGAGATCAAGGACAAGGTCCAGGCCCAGAGTTCAAGTCTAAAGTTGATGAAAGACCTTCGAACGAATTGATGAGGTCCACCCAAATTATCTAGGAGTATGTCTTTACTTACAGCTAGTTAGACATAGATGGTAATTCCATGAACTAAATAAATAGCTAATCACATGAACACAACTGCTCAAGGTAAGTATTGGAGTCAGGGCACTATTGTGTAGGCAAGTTGACAGAAAGCTAAGCATTCCAGGTCCAGTGGCCGGAGAAGAACTCTCATACTTAGAATGGGTGTCAATTCCTTTTATGGGAAATTGTTGCCTCAGGCAGAGGGATGTGATGCCACCACCTTTATAAAACTCTCCAGAAGATAAGAAAAGAATTTGTTCTGAGCCAATTCCGATTGACCACAGTCCAGGAAATGGATTCAAGCTACTCTGAATAACATGTTCTACCACAAATGAGGTTATATGAATCCCTCCCCTCCCTTTTCTGGGTGCAAGCTTGAACTGTAGCTTGAACTCAGGTCTTTTGCACCCTTGCTTGGCTTTTTTCACTCAAGCTTAGAGCCACATCTGTAATCTACCCCCCCCTCCCCAATTAACTGGAGATGAGAGTTTCACAGACTTTTCATCCTGGGCTGGCTTTAAACCAAGATCCTCACATCTTAGCCTCCTGGGTAGATAGGATCACAGGTGTGAGCTACTGGGACTTGGCTTTTGTTTTTGTTTTTGTTTGTTTTTGGTTGTGGGGCTTGCACTCTGGGACTGGGCGCTGTCCCTGAGCTCTTCAGCTCAAGGCTACTGCCCTACCCTTTGAGCCACAGCCCCACTTCCCATTTTCTAGAGATTAATTAGCAATAAGAGTCTCACATTCTTTAGAGCCTAGGCTGGCTTTGAACTGCGATCCTCAGATCTCAGCCTCCTTGAGTAGCTAGGCTTACAGGCATGAGCCACCACACATGGCAGAACTTGGCTTTTCATGAACTTTGATAGTCCTAGGAAATCAATGTGCTTACAAACATACATAGAGATGACGAGCAAGGCAGGGGACTATGACAAGTTGGGGAAATCTAGGGGTTTAGATGTTATCTTTATCCAGTTCTTGCTTTAGGGTAGGTGTAGACTAGTGGTATCAAACTTAGTATACATTCCAGGAATTTTACCTAAGAATTTTTTTTTTTGCTAGTCCTGGGGACTGAACTCAGGGCCTGAGCACTGTCCTTGGACTTTCCTCAAAATTAGTGCTTTACCACTTGAGTCACAGCACCAGTGTTGCCTTTTCTATATATGTGGTACTGAGGAATCAAACACAGGTCTTTGTGCATGCTAGGCAAACACTCTACCATTAGGCCAAACTCCCAGCCCCTTACCTAAGAACTTTATCTGAATGTTTGGGCAGTTACAGATATAGATAGTATATGGCTTTTTTTTTTTGCCAAGCCTAGGGACTGAACTCAGGGCCTGAGCACTGTCCTGGAACTTTCTTAAGGTTAGCACACTGCCATTTGAGCCACAACACTACTTCTGGCTCTTTCTGTATATGTGGTACCAAGAAAGCAAATCCAGAGCTACATGCATGCTAGACAGGCACTCTACCACTAGGCCATACTCTCAACCCGTAAATGGTTAATAAAAAGGGTTAAAGATGGCCGGGAGTTTGGCCTAGTGGTTAAAGTGCTTGCCTAGCATGCATGAAGACCCGGGTTCGATTCCTCGGTACCACATACATAGAAAAAAGCCGGAAGTGGTGCTGAGGCTCAAGTGGTAGAGCTCTAGCCTTGAGAAAGTCCAAGGACAGTGCTCAGGCCCTGAGCTCAAGCCCAGGACTGGCAAAAAAAAAAAAAAAGGGTTAAAGATAACTCCAAATAAAATTTTAGCTCTTGACCTAACTTTCCTCTCCATAATCAGAATGTTCTTCTTAGTCAGATAGATGCAGCTTCATCAGAGGATTTGTTCACCCTTTACCTACCATGTGTTCCTTGATTTCACAGGAGCATGGAGCCTTATCTGGGCTGTAGCTTTTGTTCTTTGTTACCAGACTGCTGGTTGGCAGTAGCAAGATGAATCTTTGTGAGTCCATGTTATTGGGTCCAGTTAAAGATTTTTTTTAAATTGCCCCTTAACTTTATTTTTATTATTATTATTATTATTTTGGCAGTCCTGTGCTTGAGCTCAGGGCTTGAGCACTATCCTTGGACTTTTCACAAGGATAGAGCTCTACCACTTGAGCCTCAGCACCACTGCCAACTTTTTTCTATGTATGTGGTACCGAGGAATAGAACCCGGGTCTTTGTGCATGCTAGGCAACCACTCTACCACTAGGCCAAACTCCTGGCCCAGTTAAAGATTTTATTCCCTACCTCCATTCAGCTACTCTGTGATTAATAACACAAAAAGCACAGACTGTAAATTAAAAGAAGAAGGAGAAGAAGAAGGAGGAGGAGGAAGAGGAGAAGTTGTTCTATTTTGGCACAATCCTATATCGGGTGGCTGCAGATGCCAATAACCTTCCTGCTGGCAAAGTCTCAAGGCAAAGCAAGGTATCACATGTTAAGAGCATGTGTGTGTGTGTGTGTGTGTGTGTGTGTGTGTGTGTGTGTGTGTGTGTGTGTGTGTGTGTCTGGTCTCTCTTTTAGTTTAGCCAACAGGATTCAATCTTGGGGCTCAATTTTGATGACTACATCTAATCTCCCAAAGCCTTCCCTCATTTCCATTGTCAGATTAAATTCCAATTTTATTTTATTTTATTGTGCTGGGACTTGAACTGATGGGCTCATACATCTTATTTGGGCCTATCACTTGAGCTATGCTTTCACTTTTTTTCCTGGATAATTGGAGATAAGGGTCTTGAGGATTTGTCTACTCTGAGCTGGCTTTAAACTGAGATCCTTCCTGAGTAGATAGCTTTCCTATGTTTTTGGGGTTTTTTTTTGTGCCAGTACTGGGGCTTGAACTCAGAGTGTGGGTGGATGCTGTCTTTTAGCTTTTTCTGCTCAAGGCTGGTATACTACCAGTTGAGCTACAGCTCCACTTCCAATTTTTTCATGGTTTACTGGAGATGAGTCTTATTGACTTTTTACCCATATTGGCTTCAAACCACATTCCTCAAATCTTAGCGTCCTCAACAGATAGGCCAGCAGCATCAGATTCCCATAGTTTTTGTTTCCACTTTTTATATGGTTCTGGGGCTTGAACTCAGGGCCTGAGCTCTGTCCCTGAGCCAATTTGTGCTCAAGGCTAGCACGTCAGCACTTGAGCCACAGCACCACTTGCAGCTTTTTCTGAGTAGTTTATTGGAGATAAGAATCTCACTGGGACTTTTCTGCCTAGGCTGGCTTTGAACAGCAATCCTTAGATCTTAGCCTCCCGTGTAGCAAGGATTATAGGCCTGAGCCACCGTACCTGGCTCTTTTATTCAATAATGTTGGTTAAACTCCCCCCTCCGGCCTGCCCCAGTCCTGGGGCTTGAACCCAGGGCCTGGACCCTGTCCTTAAGCTTCTTTTTTTTTGCTCAAGGTTGTCACTCTACCACTTGAGCCACAGGGCCACTTCTGGCTTTTTCTACTCTACCACTTGAGCCACAGGGCCACTTTTGGCTATTTCCTACTCTACCACTTGAGCCACAGGGCCACTTCTGGCTTTTTCTACTTACGTGGTACTGAGGAATTGAACCCAGGGCTTCATGCATGCTAGGCAAGCACTGTACTTTAAGCCATGTTTTCAGTCCATGTTGGTTAAACTTTAACATAAATTTCAGAGGATGCAACCATAGTCACACCATAGCATGCATGACCCAGGAGGCAGAAAAGTAGGGAGTTTGACACTAGAGCTGGTCTGTATAGTAACTTCAGGACTAGACTGGGGTACACAGAGACCCTGTCTCTAAGCCAAAGAAAGCACAGCTCCAGTGGCTCATGCCTATAGTCCCAGTTTGTGGCACTTCATTCTGGCAGGCCTAGGAAACTGATACAGCCCTTACTCTCTTGTGATTGATTTTTCTCTGAGATTTCACCAAGTTGAAACATCGCCACACTCGGAATTTTCCCTGTGCCAGTTTTGGCCAGCTATTACACACAGATGAGGTTGCGAATTTTCCAAGCCATCAAGTCCTGGATGTTTTTTGGTTAAACAGATCTTTCCTCGGTTTATTTCTCTTCTTTACATTGTACTACAAGTAATGAAAAAGATACCTGGGTTTTCCCAAGCACATTTTTGTCTTAGTTGTTTTTCTAACAGGGTCAACATTTTCAACTGAGTTGACTGGAACAGCATCTGGCTTGACATGAACCACCACACCCCACTTCTGTTGATTGTGATGGGGGTCTTGCTTTTTTTTTAAATCAGGCTGACCTCACACTGAAATCTTAATTTCTGCCTCTCAAGGAGCTAGGATTGCATGTGCGAGGCACCACATCCAGCTCTGTAAGCCTTGTTTTCCACAGAGCAGCAGGCTGCTACCACCCGATAAGGGTCTGCTCTCCCTTCTTCCAGCTTCCTTTAGCCCTTACCCTCCAGAGCTCTCACCGAGGGCGTTCACACTGGCTTCCACTAACTAATCTCTTTGTGGAGATGAAGGTTTTCTCTAAGGCATTTTATGGTTTCCACAAGTTTTACAGAGATGGTAGTTCTTATGACCAGCAGTATCTTTCTCACCCAGGGTCTTCCTCATGCCACGTAAGCACTCTCGTTCGGTTCCAGCGCCTTGTGTCCATAGTTTCATTAAAGGTTTAAACCCAAGTCAATCTAGGCTTTTTCCTAGCAAGCTTGTCAAGTCTTCTCGCCCTCCGCCCACTTGCCCAATTCCAAAACCATTCCCACGTCCTCTGCTATGTCGGGTGCCTACGTCCATGCTCCCACATCGGTTTTGGTTTTTCTTTTTCAGACACTACAAGGCTTTACACACAACGCGAGGCCCTGTGATTTGCACACAGCCTTTCATTGTCTTCTTCTCGTGTACCAATGGTGACCACCCAGAGCCTACAGGCTCTGTTGTCTTCAGGATTCCTATTTCCTTGCATTCAAGTCCTTGTGATTGCAGGAGGGCAGCACCTCCTGCAAGCTCCCCGCCAGGGCATCATCATGCCCTAAGGCTCTCATCAGTGGGTTCAGTTCCCACCAGAGATGGGGTCTTCATTACCAATTGGCCAGCAGGTGAGCCAGCTCTAGAATCCCACTTTAGAGCCAGTCCCAGTACCAAGCAATCCCTCCTGACAGCTGGCCCCTAAGCACTGGGAATCAAAACCTTGGGAGCGAGGAACGTAGGCATGGATAGAGGACTCAGGGCTGAGCTGTGAAGGTCACAACAAACCACTGTGATCTCACAGTTCAGAAGGTGGGGGGCTCTTCAAAGTAGTCCCAGCCCTGTCATCAGATGTGGGCTAGCTTGGGAGGGGGGAGGCCTCTCTGTTTGGCTGAAAGCAATTCCTAGGATGGACAAGGCAGAGAGCTGCTTGTGCCAGTGCTCAGGAGCCCTTGGTGGGTGTCTCCATCATATTCCAGGGCATCACTACTGCCCTGTAGTATAGTCCTGTGTGTGCAGGACACAGGATACTTCTTGGTGGCTCACATTTGTTCTTCTTTTCTACAGCTGAACCATGAATTGCCACCCACGTGTAGTCAAATACTGTCGTTTCTGGTGGTCACCAATCTGAGCTCAGCTTAGCGAGGTGTTTAGCATTGGGGTTCTCATCAAGCTCTTGGCCCAGAAGCACCTCAAGGCTCTGCCATGGCTGGGAAGCCCATTTCCAGCCTTGCTGGTGGCACTGCTGGCAAGTTCACTCACGTGCCTGCTGGCAGCCTTCAGTCTCCCAGCCCAGCTGCCATACAACCCTCCTAAATGTGCTCGTGACATGGCAGCTGGTGATTGGAGAATGAGGCATGCACGAGCTTTATTTTAAAATATGAGATAGGGTTTTGTCTTCTGCTCTGGGGCTTGAATTCAGGGCCTGGCCTCTATCCCTGAGCCTTTCTGTGCTTGAGGCTAGTGCTCTATCACTTGAGCCACACTGCCACTTGTAGCTTTTTCTGAGTAGTTTATTGGAGATAACAGTCTCAGGGACTTCCCTGTCGTGGCTGGCTTTGAACCATAATCCTCAGATCTCAGACTCTGGAGTAGCTAGGATTACAAGTATAAGCCACTAGTAGCTAGCTTTGATTGGGTCCTTAACAATATAGCCCAGGCTGTCATTGAATTTGAGATCTTCCTGACTCAGCCTCGTAAGTGCTAAGGATTGCAGACATTTACCAAGAAATGTCAGTTGTGGGGCTTGAACTCTGGGCCTGGGCATTGTCCCTAAGCTCTTCAGTTCAAGGCTACCACCCTACCCCTTGAGCCACATAACCACTTCCGGTTTTCTAGTGGTTAGCTGGAGATAAAAGTCTCATAATCTTTAGTGCCCAGGCTGGCTTTGAACCTTGATCCTCAGATCTCAGCCTCCTGAGTAGCTAGGATTACAGGTGTGAGCCACCGTACCTGGCTTACCAATAATATTTTTACAACTTAACATTGCAGGTGACATTTTGTCCTTCCTGTCACTCTGTATCTATCAGAAGTGAGCCACAGAGTCCAGCTCACCTCAAGGATGTGAATACCAGGAGATGAGGACCACTGGGAAGGTTGTTGAGGAACATCATTATAATGGAAGGTGTCTGTCCCAAATCTTACCTGCCAAGGAAGCTTTTAGCTGCATTAAATGATCTTTAGAGTAGGTGTTACTAATGTTCTCTTTTGTAGATATGGTATGTCTAAATTGTCTAAGTGTATAGATTGCTTGCAGCCATATAAATTTCTCTGCAAGAGGGAAAAGGGTTAGCTCAGCTTGTCTGTAAATGAGCTTGTAGATTTCAGATTATTTGCTGAACTAGCTCCTTCCATCCTATGTTGGGAAAGATGATTTGAATAGAACAGTGAAGATAAATTGGTTCTCAGGGTGAAATATACCCAAGAGTGCTGTAATGTCAGTCATTTCCTAACCTAAGAGTTCAGGAACCAAGTTGGGGAACATGGAAGAACAGGTCTGGAAGGAACCCTGAAATAGTTGGCTTGCCTGTGAAATCTGTTGTGATCAGCCCGGAGCTGCTGGATGGAAAACAGAGAAAGCAGCAACCTAGCAACAAATGAACAACTAACAGTGAGGCCAAGATGTTAAGCTTCTTGTACAAGGGACTGAATAAAGTAGAAGCTTTCAGCAATTGTTAGATCAAATGGGAGAGTTATTTCAAGTTATCTATTGTATAACAAATGGCCCCATTTTTGGTGGCTTAAAATATGAATGGATTTCTCGTGATCCAGTGGGTGGGCTGGGTGGTTATTCTGCTGGTCTCATCTGGGCTCCTAAGCACACAATTAGTTGTTGGGTTAGCTGAACTGGAGGGTCCAAGATGTCCTCATATGGGTCTGAGACTTGACAGACAGCTGGGAAGTCTCTCTGCATACCTTCTCTCCTTCAGGGGTCTAGCCTGGGCTTCTTGGCTGTCATGTTCCAGGGGAATAAAAATGGAAGTTTCCAGGTGTCTTGGCAAACAGACTCCAATAATTCTATTGGTCAAAGCAGTCACAAGACCAGTCCAGTAAAGGGAGGAAAGAATGGCTACCTATTTTACTATGAACTTGATAGAAAGGACAAGAGTACAAAATCATATGAACACAAGGAAGGGTCTCATCTTAATCATAACTATCATGACTTGCCATGGAAACCTTGAAAGCTAGGGCTGGGAAGGTGGCTGAGTGGTAGAGTGCTTGCCTAGCATGCACAATGCCTTGGGTTTGATTCCTTGGCACCATATAAACAGAAAAAGCTGGAAATGGCACTGAGGCTCAAGAGTGCTAGCCTTAAGCAAAAAGGGGCCCTGGATAATGCTCAGGCCAAGTTCTAGTGCCAGGACTGGTACAAAGAGAGAGAGAGAGCCGGGCACAGTGGCTCACATCTGTAATCTTAGCTACTCAGGAGGCTGAGATCTGAGGATCCCAGTTAAAATCCAGCCCAGGCACTAAAGACTGAGAGACTTTTATCTCTCCAGTTAACCACTAGAAAAACTGGAAGTGGCACTGTGGCTCAAGGGATAAGGCAGTAGCCTTACAGCCTTGAGCTGTGGAGCTCAGGGACAATGCCCAGGCCGAGGGGTAGAGTGGTAGTCTTGAGCTGAAGAGTTCAGAGACAGAGCCCAGGCCCACAGTCAAAGCCCTTTGACCACCAAAGAGCTTTAGGTGTGAACTGCAAACAACTAATTGCAGTTGTCTTCTGTGATGCTAGCAGCGGAGGAGCCTTGGCATTTGGATGCATTCAGAAACAGTGTTAAGACTAAAGATACTAGAAAATCCAAGCCTGCTGCCGGTGACACTCACCTGGAATGGAGGATACTTGAGAGGCAGAGAACAAGATGATTGGGGTTCAAGGGACAGAATAGTTTCCAAGAGCCCTTTTTACCCCATAGCTGGGAACAGAGAGAGTGCCTGTCACCCCAGGCATGTGGGAGGTAAGATAAGTAGGATCACAGTTCCAAGCCCGCATGGGCACAAAAGCGTGTGAGGCTTCATCGGAATGGAAGAAGCCAGTCATGGAGGCTTGTCATCCCAGATAGATCAGAAGCCTAAAGTAGCTTGAAATAGCCAGATTGAAGTCCAGCTATGTTCTTGAGCAGGAAGTGATACCTTGACCCCTCCCCCACCTGTAAGCGCTACACAAAGGCATTGGAGTCATGGCTCAGTGGTAGAATGCTTGTCCAGCAAGTACAAGGGTCTGAGTTCAAACTCCAGAATGTACAAATCTAAAGTCTAAGACCCACTGATGTCATGTATTCTGGAGGAATCTACTTTGTACCAGTGGGGGAAAAAAATGTGCTGACATCCATCTCTAGTCAGAGATACGAGATGACAGAGAATAAAAATGGCAGTACTATGACCGGGTCAGTTTTGTTCCAGTCTAAGAGGTTTCAAACAAAGAGAAACTTGAACAATAAGGTTTCCTTCCTCTACACTCAACTCCCTAATTGGAATTCTTAGCAGGAACAAACCGGGGGGGATATGAGCTGGAAAGGCTTGTGAAAGAAACAAGTTTATCTTCCAGTTGGCACTGTTCTCTCTCAGAGGCCAAGCTTGGCATTACAAGGGACCACAGCCCCTGGCACTGTTAGATAATTACTGCTGCGTTGCTTACTCAGTTTCCTCCACTGGCAAGCTTGAGAGGAGGGGCATGTCTCATTCGCAGTGGATTCTCCAGCTGCTAGGTGAGCATTAGCTACTGAGTAAGATGTGTGGAATGAGTGGATCGTGAGGGGAGGTAGGAGGGGTGGGCGTGTGGGCCCTGTCCCCATGTTTACCATTACTGCTGTTTGCTGCTACACTATTGCATCTGTGGTTTTCTTTAAACCAGTTCAGAGCCCAACTCTGACGCTTCCCCCTCATGCTCTCCTCAAGCCCATTTCCCAGTCATCACTCAGCTGGGCTGAACAACGTCCCTGCAACCGATCCGTGTAGACCCAGCAGCACTGCAAGGCCCGAGTTCATCTAACTGTGGTATTCATAAAGAATTGAGCAAGGCTTTGGGGGGGTCCAAGCAGTCTGTTATCATTATGAGAGACCCCAGCCACTAACACTGGTGATGTTTGTACAATGGTTCATCTTTACATAAAAAGGACACTTGATGAAGCAAAGGGACCTGAAAATGCCAGCAAGATGAGAGAAAGAAAGACACACAAGGATATGGCTCTTTTTTTTTTTTTACTTTGAACATTAGCATTAAGTTGGTTACCGTACACATCCAAAGGCCCAGCATCTCAGAAAAAAAAAGTCATTAAGCGGCACACCTTGTACCAGAGTCTCACAAGAATAAAATATACAATGCTACATCGAGTGGTTAAAAATACACAAAAAATAGTTTTAACAATCTATAAATTTTTCATACTTAAAATCATGATTGAGTTGAAATTTTAAAAAGTGCATTTCAATTGCTAAAAAAAAAAAAAGCAATATTGTGATAGTTAACACAGAGGGGGGAATCAGTACATGGAAGGATCTGACAGGATGCTGGAAAAGGTGACTCAGGGAAGCCAGGCTTCGTGGGCCGGCGCAGAGCCCATGTCTGCTCAGTGCCACCTCATGCAGTTCCCTGGGGCCAAGCAGCCCTCTCTTCGAGGTCTTTCCCACCCACCTACCTACCTGTCACCTCCCCAACCAAAACTCCTCTAAACAACTTTGCAGCATGACAGATACTTGCCCTACACTGACTCCAACTTGACCTTCGCTTGTGTCTACGCAGAGAGGTAGGAGAGGGACGCTGCCCCATTCTGGACTTGAGAATAAGTTGCCCCACCACCTGGCCTGAATTCTTATGACCTAGCAGCCAGAACAGGGACCAAGCAGCTTCTATTTTGTCAAACTCCTTTGGACAAATATTCAACATTCAACAACAAGTTTTGTAAACCTAATGCTAAACAAGCAGACTGGATTTTCTTTTAAGAAATGAGGAAAAGTGCAAGTGATCTCAGTACTGTTGGGGAGAACAAAATAAAAACAAACAAGTTGCACCTAATCACCTGTTGCCTAAATGGGTCACAGCTTCTGTTTTGTTTCTGGTGAGTGTTGGAAGTACTGGCAGACACCACTGGGTTTGTCTGGCATTGCTTGGGGTGACTCTTGGCTAGAGGGAAAGGGGCCCAGCAGGAACCAGATAGGAAGGGCCTTCAGTCCTAAGTGCCCCAGAGGGTTTGCATGCTCCCACTTGCTGTTTGCCTTTAGTTGATGGCTGACCTGTACATACTATGCTGCAAAAAAAAAAAAAAAAAAAAGAATGAAAACGCAGGGTCAGAGGGCTGTTTGAGTCTAGGAGGCAGAAGACAAGAAACTACTCTTCCTGGCCTGAGGAGTGCCAGGTGTGGGGACCTCTGTGGCCAGACAGGAAGGACTTGCTCCCTGGTGACTTCTGCACTGGAAGCTGACAGCAGTTCCTCACCCCACCCGCCCCCCTCCTTTGCCCCGGGTCTTCTCTCATCCCAGTCAGAGGTGGGATGGTGTCAACACAGCAGGGGAATTGGGACAAGGAAATGAGGAGGGTCAGCTCTCTGCTCCACATTTAGCACACAACGCATCCCTCATGGCAAGGTCCTAGCTTTTAGTCTTAGTCACCAAAATTAACAAAGGCTGGCTAATTAAGCTGCCTGACCCTTAAGGACATCAGGCTTTCATGTCATTTTTTTGCTTGAGTCATGATGACTGAACAACCTCTAGACTTAGTAACCAGAGAAAATGCCTTAGGTAATCTAGACACAGATACACACAGAATGATGGCAGAGATGCAGGGAAGAAGTAAAAAGCAGATCTTTCTTTACTACGTAATGGTTTCTGAGGTTACTCACCGCAAAATGAACTAGAAGAAAAAAATAGTGTGAGTGACCTTGGTAAAGAGATCAAAGCTGCAAACCTGAATTAGACTATTTGAGTTGAAGTTCTGAGAGTGAAGGAATTCTGTGAGATTTACAAAGGAGAAATACAAAGGGCTAGGGGCTTAGTTCAAGTGGTAGAACACTTGCCTAACAAGTATGAAACCCCAGGTTTGATTATTAGAACTACAAGAGAAGGAAAAAAAAAACTAAAGAAATAGAGCCAATATTAAGTTTAAGAGTCTGCTGGTTAGAAATGAAGAGAGCCTGGAGGAACAAGGAAGGTATGATTAGTTCATAGTCTCTGTGGAAGAAACACAGCAGGAAAAGAACTTAGAAAAGGTTCTTGATGACATTGCTAATCAAAAGTCATATTTTGGTATAAAAAGAGATACTAAATGATGGGAAGAGATTTGTAGATGAGACTACACATAAAGAATATTGGAGTCCAGGGCTTGGAGGAGGAATGGCTTAAGTGATACAGTACTTCCCTAAGCAAGCATGAGCCCCTGAGTTCAATACCTAGTACAGCCAAGGGGGGGAAACATAATATATATATATGTATATATATATATATATATATACATATACATATACTGGAACAGTAGAAACAAAATGGTAAGAAAGCCGCCGCTAGAATCAGGAAAAACTTCTCCTGTTTTTGTGTATTATAGAGAGACAAAGAAAAATGGGTAATGCCAAAGAAAAACCTGGAAGTCAGGAGAACGATTACAGAGGATGAGAATCAGGAGGGAGTTTTTTTTCTGAAAATTGTCTTACTAAAATAGGATTTAGCTACATGCTAGTGGCTCATGCCTGTAATCCTTGATACTTGGGGCTGAGATTTGAGAATTGCAGTTTGAAGCCCACCTAAGCAAGAATTAAAAGCAGGAAATGGAGCTGTGGCCCAAGTGGTAGAGTATCAGCTTGAGTGAAAAAGCAAAGGAAGTGTCTAGGCCCTGAATTCAAGCCCCAGTGACACTGACACACACACACACACACACACACACACACACACACACACACAGAGGCTATATTTATAGGCACTCTTTAAAACTTTTTTCCCTAATACATTAAAGAACTTCCATTTTTAATTTTTATTTTGGTCAGAAAAGGAGGTTTGAACTCAGGCTGTGAACTTGCCAGGCTGGTACTACTTGCTTTTTCTTGGTTAACTTGGGATGCAATCTTTTGGACATTTTTTCCCTAGATAGGCTTTGAACCTAAATCTTCCAGGTTTTAGCCTCCTGAGTAGCTAGGATAACAGGTATTAGCCATCCAAGTCCAGCTAAAATTTCTAGTTTTGTTTTGCAAGATTGAGACTCTGCAGCAGGCCTGTAACCCTAGCTACTCAGGAGGCTGAGATCTGAGGATCAAGGCTCAAAGCCAGCAGTATGCTCATTACCTGGCTTTCTACCAACTGAGCCACACCTCCAACCTCTAAAATGACTATTTTTAACAAATAAATTTTGGCAATTTAAATTGCAGAAAATATAATAATAAAGGTTTAAGTGTATTTAAGGAGTTCAAGGAACCTCATAGTCCAACAAAGTAACACTTGCCTGGAACCCTAGCACTCAGGAGATTCAGATAGGAGGATCACAGTTTAAGGCCTGCCTAGACTACATGGAAGTCCCTGTTTCATTCTCCTCTTTGTCTCCCTTCGAATTATTTTTGAACTCTATTCTTATTGGTGACAGGTTTATAAAATGCATTTACAAACTTTTCTAATAACATATAATAATTTAGGCTTCACAAAGAAAAAGGAAAGTGAATCTTCTTTTTAAAAATTAATTTTTTTAAGCTGGACGCAGTGGCTCATACCTGTAATCCTAGCTACTCAGGAGGCTGAGATCTGAGGATCAAGGTTCAAAGTCAGCGGGGTACAGAAGGACCCTGAGACTCTTATGTCCAATTAAACTCTAGAAAATGGAAAGTGGGGCTTGGCTCAAGGGTAGGGCGGTAGCCTTAAGCTGAAGAGCTTAAGGATGATGCCCAGGCCCAGAGTTCAAGTCCCGCTGACAAAAAAAAAAAAGTCTAAAGATGATAAGGAACTACTAAACAAACTTGTTGAGTTAAAACACTCTTTGGAATATCTTTTATAAAAGAAGAAAAATAATGAATAGAATAATCCTAGCTGGGGCCTGGGAATGTAGCTTAGTGGTAGAGTGCTTGCCTAGCATGCATGAAGCCCTGAGTTCAATTCCTTAGTACCATATAAACAGAAAAAAGCCAGAAGTAGCATGTGGCTCAGATGGTAGAAGACTAGCCTTGAGCAAAAGAATCTCAGAGACAGAGCACAGGCACTAAGTTCAAGCCCTAGGACTGGAAAAAAAAAAGTCCTAGCTGGTAATAGTTTTTATATCAAATCTTTTTTACTTAATTCATTTAACTGTACTAAACCCTAAATACAAATTCATTTTGTAAAAGGAAAAAAAGAAAAAAAGGTTATTTCTTTACAAGTGAGATTAAAGAAATACTTTAATACAGAAATACTTTACTTCTCTCTTGTGGCCAAAGCAAGTACTGCAAGTGGAATAGAAGTACAACCCATGTCAAATGAATAAAATGCATGTTAAAACTTTTGGAAAAGCTGGGTGAGGTGGTTCATGCTTGTAATCTTAACTATTTAGAAGGCTGAAATCTGAAAATTGCAGTTCAAAGCGAGTCCAAGCAGGAAATTCTGTGGGATTCTTATCTCTAACCACCAGAAAGACAGAAGTGGCACTGTGACTCAAATGGTAGAGTAAATAAGCTAAGAGGCAGCCCTAGGCCCTGAGTTCAAGCCACAATGCTAGTATTACACACACACACAAAAAAAAAAAATCCATGTTAACTATTTCTGTAACCTACCTCTCGCGATATGGAAACTGGCCTTCACATTTCAGAGACTTGCATATACTCATTATCAAACATAACCAGTCTCAAGTTTGTACTGTACCATATCTATTTCCATACAAAAGAATGCAGGATTTATTGATTAATCTCATTTTAGACCTCCACCTCGAATGGTTACTAATTAAAGCGCAGGGGCTGAGATTTTAAGTTGGAAAGCAAAGATTATGATTAGGGTCAAAATGTTTAGTAGTATCCACTCTGCCTACAGAAGATGGAAGTCCAATTTTATTTTATTTTATTTTATTTTTTTTTTTGCCAGTCCTGGGCTAGAGCTCAGGGCCTGAGCGCTGTCCTTGGACTTTCTCAAGGCTAGCACTCTACCACTTGAGCCTCAGCACCATTTCTGGCTTTTGTCTATGTATGTGGTACCAAGGAATCGAACCAGGGTCTTCGTGCATGCTAGGCAAGCACTTTAACCAGTAGGCCAAACTCCCGGCCCCTCCAATTTCATTTTAAAGCATTCATTCCTTCTCTCTTTTGGAGGTCTTAGGAACAGTTCACCGGCATATAGCACAAACTTTAGTTATGGCTGTAAAAGATTAGTTCATTGCTAAACTTCACCAGTGCAGTGCCCATGCAAAACACTTCAACCTCCTTTTATTATATCCTTCAAATAATGCCTATCAGCCATACTTTGAAAATCAATTCGCTGAGAACACAAAAAAGCAAGTAAACAGAGGTTTTCTTGAGGAACGGGATGGAGATAAACAGATAAAAAAAGAAACAGAATTTTGCTCAACCCAGAGGGCACTTTTAAAGATTCATTTGGCTAAGAAAAAATTGTGGATACAACCTTGAAAAATGTTTCTGGAGGAGGGTTGACACACAGCAACAGCAGCATTCAGAACGCTTAATGGAAAAGGGCAGACAGCTGGAAGACTTCAGATCAAAAAAGGGGTTAAGATACTTACACAATGACTTTTCATTTTTAAAGGAATGTCAAATTCCTGGTAAAAGAAAACAAGGTGTAAGAGAAGATAAGGACAAACTCTCTCAACTCTAGAGATACAATATGTAGAGAAATAAGATATAAATAAAAGTGAAAATGTAACATAAAAATTACATGTTGGGCCAGGTACTGGTGGCTCACACCTATAATCTTAGCTAATCAGGATTGCCACTGGAAGCCAGGCTGGACAGGAAAGTCCATAAGACTTATCGCCAATTAATCACTAAGAAGCTGGAAGTGGAGCTATGGCACAAGTGGTAGTGTGTTAGCCTTGATTGATAAAGCTCAGGGACAGTATCCAGTCCTTGAGTTCAAGCCCCAGGACACTCTCACTCTCTCTCTCTCTCTCTCTCTCTCTCTCTCTCTCTCTCTCTCTCTCTCACACACACACACACACACACACACGCGCGCACACACACATGCACGCACGCACACAGAGAGACAAAACAAGTTCAAAATTCTTGTCCAAGGTTGTAGCTAGTCTGTGGAGTTAAACCAATTGGAACAAGGGTAATTCCTCTATCATGCAGAATAAAGCAGCCAGAGGTAGGACAAAACCCAGGGAAAGAATGCTGCAGGATGCTGGCTTTTTAAAGGCACTCAAGAACAGAGTTGAGAGATGGTAGCTGCAGTGAGAAAGCAGAGAATTAGATGAAGGTGATTTCTCACTTCTCTGTCCTAAAGAACTAAAAGTGACTCCAGGAACACTGTGACAACAAATGTATCATCAAGTAATACATAGAATCAATCCACATAGTAAGTGATTTCTTACAATAACATAGCTTCTACCAGGACACAAGAGAAGTTTGCTTTCAGGATATGCAATTCTGTAAATTAGCTCTGACTTAAATATAGAATTAGATAAGTGGTGCATTATCTGGTTCTTTAAACAAATTTGCTGAAGCTGAAGCTTCAAATTTGGGACAACTAGGGGCTTTAATTTCCTTTTGAGTCTTGCAAAACCTATCCTCTAAGACAAAAAAAGATCTGATTAGAAAGTCTATAAAAATTCTAGAGTAAAAAAGTATAGAAGTGTGAAGGTGGATCTGTTGATGACAACTCTATGGCTTCTACTGAGAGTGCAGAGTATCTGTTTGCTCTTCGAGGTAGTCTCCAGGTTTGGGAGGTCAGCTTTATGTCTCACGAATGCTACAGGTGAGGAAAGCAGGTTAGGTTGGGCCCTGTTATTGCATAACAATGTCACTGTTCCTAATGGCTTATGCCCTTTCTCCAGATAAACATCATCATCTGGGGAAATGTCCATCTTGGTTTAAACAAAGGAAAAAGTCAAACCTAGTATTTCTTAGTCTACTTTATACATGGGACAAGTCCAAGTGAGGTGATTACGTTTAAAAGGCAGCTAGCTGATAAAATACTTCACACGACTCTTAACTAGTCCTCACAGGTCTGCGACAGCATCGAGAAACTCACCGTGTGCATCCTCAATGAAGCACACATTTATCTTTTTCTCCCCCCTCAGTAGCTCAAACAGAAGGGGTTTTCCTACCACAGTTTTTAGTTAATTTTTTTTAAAACACATAAAAGCCTACCTACCCAGAGTGTTTACTAATGCAATTTGAAAATGGGGCAATACAAATAGATACCTGCAAGTGGATAAAAACAATTTTTTTTGTGGTACTGAGTACTGAACTCAGCGTCTCTAACTTGGAAGGCAGGCATTCTATTTAAGCCTGTGCCAGCAAAAGGACTTCTAACTCTGCTTTCTAGTCTCAAATTTAAAACTTCTGGTGAAATAAAAAAATGTTACTAAATATTCGCATTAACAACAACAAAAAAATTGAACTAAATTCAAGAAGTAAAAAAAAAAATCAAAATTTCTAACTATCTCTTCAGAGCACTTTGTTTGGGGTTGATGTGCTAGGGACAATCAAGTTGTAAACATGACAGAAAGTTTCTACCAACAAAGGGAGTTTCTGAAAAGATGACATGACCACAGAAGCATGGCCAGCCTCTGATTCAGAGCAGTTAATAGATAAGATTAAATTATAAGAGGATAAGGAAATGATTTTCAAATTTTCTTTGAACAATACTTAAGTTTTTTTGTGGCAATCTCCCTACTGTCTAAAAATAATAATCAAATCATAAATATAAGTAGAAATAAGCCCCAGGTTTTAAACTTTGCTTTCTTCATTCAAAGTTTAAAACCTAACTCACTATGTGCCTAACAATTTGAGAGAGCACAATCTTTCATTAAGGCTAGAAGGCTTATACTTGAATATCACAGCTATGAGAAAAAAAAAAAAACAAACCAGAAGATATAAAAACAAACCAATCGACCACTGGAAAGGAAATTTAATGCAACTCTCTAGAAAGCCCTTGGGAGACTTTTCCTCAACCAAGATACTTTAGTGTTGATACAAGCCTTTAAAAACAACATAAAATGAAGGAATGACAGACAGCTTCAATTTACTATTCTACATAATGCTGAAATGTGGTCTTTACTGCCTTTAAAAGATTAAATACAGATAAAGCTGAGAACTCAAACTCTTCCACAAGTCACGCCCATCCTGTCCCCAATAAACACGTATGTAGGTTCTGAGGGATAGACGGGCGCTGTAGCGTTTGTGTGAAAAAATACACCACACAAAGAAACTTCTCTTAAGAGAGGACCCCAGCCAAATTTTCAACCCTGAGTTTGAGTCTTCAGCATGTTAAACCTGATACATATATATTTAAGGCTTACTCCTATCTATAGTTCTTATATTTAGAAGCATCACTGTTTTATGTTTTCATTCTATTATGACACTGTCCAGGAGTCATGATCTGAGCACCTTTCCTGAAGTTCACAAATCCCAAGTTAGGGCAGGTATAGTAATTCAAGAAAAATAAATAAATAAAAGTAACTTTCTAGATTGTTCCACAATATGTTTCATAAAGAATTACACTGTGTGACAATGAACAATGCTCATTTTTTAAAAAATTCGTTTTTCCTTTGCTTCTGTTAAGGATGATGGCTGTAATTTGCTTACTAATAGTTTTCCTATTTAGCAGATATTTTCTTATGGCTATAGTTACTTGAGTTAAAAAAAAAAATCAAAGATGTCTACCTGAATTTTCCAGTGTATAATTATATTACACATGATAGAATGGTTAATTTAATGGCCTCAACTCTAGAATCCAGAATTGCTAGCCAGTATTATAACTTTATTTAGAACAAAAATAAGGTATAACCAATTAACGAAACTATAATTTATATCTTTTAAAAATTGTTTTAACATTGCAAACCTGATCAGAAAATAATGATATGTCAACATGAACGTGTGGATTTACAAACTTGTCATAGAATGCAAAGGAGACTGTGGAGGGGAGGGGAGACAACCTTTAAAGTTATAACAGTCATAAGCGAGGAATGAACTTTCGGGCTCAAAGAACGTATACAAATATTTTAAATACCATCCATTAAAACTTACACTCAAGATCAGGAAGAAAAGTCTATCCTGAGATACTTTTCTACCTTGCCGCAAAATTTTCCTATGCATTATAGAATACGACAGCCAAATCAGGAAAAAACCTGGAATCATTAAACTAAAGAAAACCTAAAGAAAGTGTGGTACTTACACACAGGGACCTATCCTCTGCTCAGAGTTAATCAGTAAGAAAGTACTTAATACATATCTGTACGATTGCAGTCATTTGTTTTTTGAGAAGCCAGGATTCTCAGAGTCTGAGGACAAGCTGGGCACCAGTGGCTCACACCTGTCACCCTAGCTACTCAGGAGGCTGAGGATCAAGGTTCCACACCAGCCCAGGCAGGAAAGACCACGAGACTCTCTCCAAATAACCACCGAAAAACTGGAAGCGGAGCTGTGGCTCAAAGTGGTAGAAAGCTAGACTTCAGTACAAAAGCTCAGGGACAATGCCTAGTCCCTGAGTTCAAGTCCTAGTACTGGTATACACACACACACACACACACACACACACACACGCACGCACGCATGCCCATAAGGAAAGGGAAATTAAAGAATCTAAAGATGCAAAAAGAGGGGGTTGGGGTCTTAGAATTTAGTTCTCTGAGATAAAGGAATATAAAATTCGAAGCTACATTGAGTGTGGATAAGCTTGGTCGTCTGTAGGTAATCATTATGTTAGTCCTTCCATTTAGCCTTCCTATAGTCAATATCTAGTTGTTCCTGGTGATCTCTGGAAGTTCCCCAAACCTGAACAGCAAGCAGCCTGGAGGTATGGATGGTGCTGCTCCCTTCCTCAGCACCAGCGCTGGTGTCCTGTTAACTATCTGCAGAGGACAGGACAGCAACACAGGAGCTTTCCTTCACTATAATTTAGCCACATTAAAATAGCTCAAAATTGTGGATATTAACCACATTGTATATACCACAGACCTTTTAAAATGCATAACTAATTTGCCTTCTCATCTGAATGTCTCAGCCACTGCCAGCTTGTATCATGTTTGTGACTTCAGTCTACCATGTTAGCTTCTTGTAATAATTCTAGGAAAATAAAGCAACCTCAAAACTAGAGATTCCAATCTGTCTTTCTTAACAGTTAAACATGAACACGGGTACTAAGGGAAGTAAGAAACAGATGTGACTGAAAGGAAAAAAATCTCCACTTCTTCCTTCTTTAGGAACGACTTCACGTAGATTCAAACCAGCCAAGCATTAGGTGGCTTCCTCAAAGGGGCCCTAACTCCCTGTCCAGAAGCCCACTTAACGCACAAACAGAGCCCGAAGGAAACCAGAGGGTAGCAGCACGTCAGTAAGCCTGACCAATATCTGAGTGCTGAGCAGAGATTATTACACAACTGAGTACTTACGCCATGTCCTGAAAGCAAAACTTCATTTCTGCAGTAACCTGGTCTGGAGACCCTCTTAGATACATCTAATCTCTGAAGCACCTTTGAGTTGTACGGATTTAAGAATAACTTTGAATTATAGAAGTTATTATATGCATTTTTAAGAATCACATTTTGATGATTATAAAATTTTTTTTCTATTTTACAACATAGGTTCAGCTACACTGAAAAAAATTACACCGCTTATTGAAATACATTTCATTTTAGAAACAGACTACTAATGAAGTCTATACAAAAACTCTAAAATAATTTCTGTAGTAAAATAAAGAGTGTGTTAAGAGAGCTACACAAAGAAGAAAACTTCCATCTTTCTCTATAATGCTTGATATACTGTGAAACATGGCTAGCTCAACTCTGTAGCCAGCACCAAAGCTGAAAAGAATTAATTACAATACACAGTGATACAATTAATGCTCTGGATTAATCTCACAGCCTTCCCGATTAGTACAAAGGAAAACTAGGCCTATCCCCTCTTTGAGGAGAAGTCCAGGATATAAAAGCAAGCATATCTCATCAGCTGATATGAAATTATAAAACCCCACAAGTCTGAGTATCTGAAATTTATAAAAGTCATCAGAAAATGCAAGCAAACTGGGCTTTAGTGCCATGGTTCCCCTGGATTCGAGGGCAGTTCCCCTAAGAGTTACAAGGTGGTCTTCTGGTTCGTTTCCTTGGGTCTGTTGCTGCACCAAGGCAATGGCAAAGCCCCGCAGGAGATGGAGGAGAGCCTGAGAACCGTGGCTGCTCACCAGCTCCCTCTCCGCCACCAGGAGACTCACCGTGGGACCGCTGGGAGACTGCACTTAAGGAGGTGGTGTTAGTGGTGCTGTGCAGAACTGTTCTTCTCGGCCAGGTGCCGCAGAAAGCTGTCCTCACTCTGGCCTCTGTGGTTTAAAGGCTCACTCTTGAAGAGAGCTGGCGGTGGGGGCAGGTGGGGGACTGGGGGGATCGGGAGGTGGTGCGGGTGGTGAGGGTGAGGATGGATGTGCAGGTGTGAGAAGGGGTGGGGGACAGGCCGAGGAGGGAGAGAGCCCACCGGGTTCACGCTGGCCGGAGGGGCTGGGCTCGCCGGCGTGCTCACTGCGGCAGGGACGGAGGGGACAGGGCCGGCTGGGGCAGAGGTGAGTGGGATCTGGGCTGCGGGCGGCACGTTCACGGGGCTGGTCACCCGGAAGCACTTCTCCTTGTGGGCCTTGAGCATGTTGGAGAAGCGGAAGCGCTGGCCGCACACGTCACAGGGGTAGGGCTTCTCGCCTGTGTGAGTTCTGCGGTGCCTCTTCATGTTGGGACGGCTGGTGAAGCTTTTGCCACATATTTCACAGATAAAGGGCTTCTCTCCTGAGTGAGCACAGATAAAAACGCGGTGACCTACTGGGCACTAAGGATGCCCTCCTGCCAATTGGTGTTAACAAAAAGGTCGCAGATTCTCTTCCTCACAGGCTTTTGGTCAGTAGTGGGGCTTGGCCTCTGGGCCTGGGCACTGTCCCTGAGCTCTTCGGCTCAAGGCTACCGCCCTACCACGTCAGGCACAGCGCCACTTCCGATACTCTAGTAACTGACTGGAGATAAGAGTCTCACGGAGTTATTCCCCGGGCTGGCTCTGAACTGTGATCCTCAGATCTCAGCCTCCTGAGTAGCTAGGATTACAGGTGTGAGCCACCGTGCCCGCTTCTAAAAGGCCCTTATGAAATCCTTACCAGTGTGTGTTTTCATGTGTTCGTCGAAGTACTGCTTCATGTTGAAGTCCTTGCCACACCATTGGCACATGAACTGCTTGTGCCCAATGTGGATGCTCATGTGGGAGCGGAGCTGGTACTTGTACTGAAACCTCTCATCACAGTTCTGCAGCAGACACAGTGGAGGTATTTGAATGCCAAGCACAGAAGCTTTACCTGAGCCCACCTTAACTTAACAGTCTCTAACGTTGGGCTTAGATTTTCATACTCAAAATAGAACCTGCTTGAGTCAACTATTGGGCTTTGCTGTTTCTGCAAAGTCGCTATAAATAACATTTTAAAAAGTTATAAAAAGATAAGTTACAAAAAAATAAAAAGTAAAAATTTTAATATAATTATCATTGGAGCATGTTCCACTTCTCTGAATCACTAAGGTAAGTCACTACGTGATATTCCCAAGTTAACCTAAGAGTTAGGTATATGCTAAATAGGACATTTCTCTTCCTAGCAGCAAGAGTGCGTGAACAGCTTAGGTGGCAGATAAAGCTTTGTGTCAGAACTGTGCTCTCACTGCTGCACTTTTTTTTCTTTTTTGCTCATGGGGCTTGAGTGTTGTCCCTGAACTCTTCAGCTCAAGGTTACAGCCCTACCCCTTGAGCCACAGCACCACTTCCGGTTTTCTGGTGGTTAATTGGAGATGAGTCTCATGCACTTTAGTGCCTATGCTGGCTTTGAACTGGGATCCTCAGATTTCAGCCTCCTGAGTAGCTAGGATGACAGGCCTGAGCCACCACTCCCAGCTTTCCCTGCTCCACTACTATCTACAGGTGGCTGGTTCTGTTTCTACTTTTTGTGCCACATGTTCCTTACCTCACATCTGAAGGGCTTCTCTCCAGAATGCTGTAAAGAGTGCACCTTGAGCGACATGCTGCGTTTGAATGACTTTCCACAGGTTTCACATGTAAATGGCATGTCTTTCGTGTGTGCTGCAACACAAAAGCCACTTGTCCTCAAAACAATTCCACCCCAAATCTCAACTAGAAAAGACATATATCACATTGTAAGGCATTATGCTGTGTTAATTTTCTCTACCCTGATTTCTGACACTTTAATAGCAGTGTTCTGAAGAGAAAAGTAAATAGCAATGTGGAAAAGAAATCTGGGTGGGGAAGATTAAACCATCCAATTTTGTGAAGCTTATTAGTAAAGACATGCTGTATTTAGTCTCAACATGTCAAAACTGATTAAGTATGGCAATTCATTTCCTGCCCAAGCTAGAGCATAAAGCACACCGAAGAGGAAGGGAAAATTATAGGTGTGAGAGAAGCAGAAAAAAACTTACCAACCATGTGTTTCCGTACATGGGCCATGGTGTAGAATTTCTTCTCACAGATTTCACAGGCAAATTTCTTTTCTGCATATCCATGGACAATCTTGATATGTTCATGAAGGGACCAGAGTTTCTTGAATGATTTGTTACAGGAAACACACTAAGCAGGATAAACAAATAATCTTTATTTGCTGAGGCTTGCAGAGAGCCATACTGACCTCCTGTCAGATGAAATGGATTTATTTTAGATTCATGTCACAATTCCAGAATCCAAACAAATGCTATCCATCCACGGAGTCCAGATTCCAACACCAATATCTATGTGTTCTAGTTTCCAAGATATACATTTTAAAGACTCTTTGAGAGTATGAAAACAATGGCAAAGGTAAGACGAGACAAAGTGGAAAATTCTACTACTATCGAAGAAATGCCTGTTATTAAGTTAGTACTGAACCTGCAAAAACAACCAAGTTTATTCAGTATGTGGATTGCCAGATATGGCTACTTCATAAATGTACATCACTATGCAGCTAACAGATATTTGTCATAGAACAAAAACTAGTTTTAAATTAGCATAAAAATAAAACAATATATATGTATACATACATATTTAATGCTTATATATCTACAGGGGTATAAAATGTTTTCATTCCTTAGAAAATGCATTTGGAGACTTCATTAACAAATAATCATATTTATAATATCATCCTAAATCTAATTTACTCCAGCAGCAGGTACTAATACCCTGAACTATTAGCCTCATTTTCCTTTTCCTATACCTTAGTTCTAGATCTCTATTACATGCAGGAGTTGAGAAATACAGTCACACTGCTTACTCCCTTGCAAATCATTATGAATCATTAATGGACTGAAATATCAAGCACAAAGTTTATCAAAACGTAACTTCTTTTTTGGTTTGTCATGGGGGCTTTGAACTCTGGGCCTGGGTGCTGTCCCTAAACTCTTCAGCTCAAAGCTAGCACCGTACCACTTAAGCCACAGCACCATTTCTGTTTTTCTGGTGGCGATAAGAACCTCATAGAAGTAGTGCTGTGACTCAAGTGGTAGAGTGCTAGCCTTGAGTGAAAGATCTCAGGGACTGGTAGCACCCAGGCTCAGAGTTCAAGCTCCAAGACCCACTAAAAACAACAACAACAACAAACCTAGTCTGGCTGGAGTCTGGCCTTGGGAGTGCTTGCCTAGCATGCATGAAGCCCTGGTTTTACTTCCTCAGTACCACATAAACAGAAAAAGCTGGAAGTGGCACTGTGGCTCAAGTGGTAGAGTGTTATCCTTGAGTGAAAGAAGCTCAGGGACAGTGCCTAAGCCAAAAAAAAAAAAAAAAAAAAAAAGAATGAATGAATGAATACTCTGGATACTGCTCAAGAAAAGGATAAATGAATCCTATGAACCATCTTTATTTTTTTTTGTGCTGGTCCTGAGGCTTAAACTCAGGGACTGGGTGCTGTCCCTGAACTTTTGTGCTTAAGGCTAGCACTCTGCCTCTTGAACTGTAGCTCCACTTTCAGGTTTTTGGTGGTTAACTAGAGATGAGTCTCATAGACTTTTCTGCCTAAGCTGGCTTTGAACCTAGGTCATATGTCTAGGATTATATGTTTGAATAACCAGCACTAGGCTATAAGCCATCTTTTAGGAAGAATTTTGATTTTTGTTATCAGAATTATTGGAATCATACATTTGTTTATTTGAAATAGGAAAGGGAAGGGGGGAAGACAAGATAATTGCGAGGGGATGGGGGTGGGAAATGGTGACAAAAACCATGAGAAGGGGTATCAATGGGTGAGAAGTAATGCACCTACTACCTGGAGAATGTAACTGTAACCCCTCTACACATTACCCCAACAATAAAAAAAAAAGAATTATTGGAATCTATACATAAAAACAAAGCACAATGTTCTTTTAGGAATGTGGAGGATTTTCATTTAGCAGAACCTTAGACCCTATGCACCAAGTTTAAACATATCATGATGAAGAACAGTGAGGAGGTTACTTTAAAAAAAAAAGGGTTTCATTAAATGTTTTCATAACTTAAAGCAAATTCAAATTAAAAACGAAATGAAAAAACAAACAAACAACAACAGAAACCCAAACAAAAAAATCACCAAATAGCTACAGATCAGGAAGACCTTGTCAGTAAGGAGTCATCACGGAATCCAAATTTGACCCCTAGGGCGCAGCACTGCATCATGCTCCTGTTGGCTTGAGGGGCTGCAACCAATTCATGCTCAGAGCGAGGGTGCTGGAGAACATGGGTGCCATGATTCAGTCTTCTTTTATTTACTTGGTGAGTGAAGATCAAGTCACAATTGACAAGGCAAATTAGCAAATGTAATTTGTTTAAAAAAATCTCTTTAATATAAAGAGCTGGTCTTAAAAGCAATGGAAGAAAAGATAAAATTAAAGATGACTACCAATATTAGCAACACTCCAAAAGCCCAAAGTAAAACAATTCGTCTTTTAGAAGGTTAGCATCAATATGTACAAATATTCCTATGGTACATAGCTTAAGAGATATTAACAGATATTCCTTTTGTGAACATTAATATGAACACGTAAGTGTAAACCAATACAGCCATAATCCACTTAGCATAATGTTATTAGTACATTTCTTACCCTATCATAAGACAGTTCTTTGGAGTTATCAGCCTGGGTTGAATACCATGGTTTTTTACCTCAACAACACTGTGCAGTAGCATTATAAAACACTACTGCCAGGTGAGCAACATTTTCAACCAGCTCAGCCTCTGTTTAAAGTCTGCACATTCCCATGGGCTCAGCCTCTTGACAAATTTAGGGTTGCCATCTCTCCACTGGTGACAGCAAACTCACTCCTGGAGATCTTCCATTTCCACGGTCTGTGTCATTACGGTTTTTGTCCGTAATCAGCTGCACTAGAACCTCATATCCTTTTAAATAGAAAGGGGCCTTTCTCTACTCCTGACCTTTCTTTAACATCTCCCATTTTGACAGAGAAGATGCCAGAATGAATAATCCTATGTGTTCTACAATACTGAATTTCAGTGCAAAGTTGGTGTTGACTTTACATCCTGGTCAATAACTTTCACAGATCCCCCTTTCAGTGTGCCTGGGTTCCCACTAGTCCAGTGTCAGTTAAGTGTAATGCTTCTGAAATACAATGGTAAGCCTTGGTTTTGAAAAAGACCCAAGCAGCAGCTTCTAAAATGAGAAATTGGTGAAATCTGTCCCTTCAGCCTCTACTGCATTTATTCTCTTGGCAGACACCAGGTGAATCTGAACAGCCAGGTTCTATCCTGGAAAGTTTGCCCTCTCGGTGGTGAGACCTACCTGAATGTTTTTTTCACAGTCTGTTTGCTGGTGAAGGGCCAGCTCACTTTCCAGGACAAACTTCTTGCCACACTTATCACAGATCTGCATGCGCCTGTGAGTTACGTTCATGTGCTTCTCCAGGTACCAGCGAGTATTAAACACCCTGGGGCACTTCTCACAGGTCAGAGTCTCTTTCTCTTCACACTTAGCTTTCTGGACTGGTGCTTTGGGGTCCTTTGTGGCCCGCTTCTTACGCTTGGGTGGCTCTACACTCTTCCTACGCCCCCGTGTAGCTCTGGGAGTAGGGGAAGTGGCAGCTGCTGCAACAGAGGCAGCTCTCCGCGTTCGCCTTTGTGTAACGCTGGCTTTCTCTACCAGCTTCTCCTTCTTCTTCTGCCTTTCGTTCTCTCCATAGTCATTGCTGTCATCAGTGGCCTCTTCCTCACTCTCTTCCTCTTCCTCCTCGCTGCTCGTCTTAAGAACAGGAGTCTCTTTGGACTGAGAAGAGACACCCTTTTCCCCTTTAGATACATTTAATGTTTGATTATTAAGGTTTACCTCCACTATGATCTGCTCCCTTTTGTAAGAGACTTCCTCCTCCTCTTCTTCCTCTTCCTCTTCTTCTGTGTCATCAGAATTCTCCTGGTCTTCTTTGACAGCATGCACATCAGACACTGCTCTTGTCTCCCTGAAATATGGCTGCTCTTCTGTTTCGTGGAGATGCGGTTTGCTCATCTTGGTGTCCACTAACACAGAATAAGGGCTTCCTGACTCCCTTTTGTATACTTTGGTGGACAGGTCAAGTTCTTGGTTGGCACCATGATAAAAAGTAGATGGCATCTGACCACGACGGCTATCTTCTTGTGCCATCCCTGCTACATGCACAGCACAGTTTTCAACCAGCTCCTGAGAAGAACTGGCTGGGTGGCTCATTGGTAAGTGGCCCCCAGCAGTTCAGACTATAGAGAAATAGTTTTAAAATAAGGTAATTATTAAGACTCGAATCTCTTTCCATCCACAGAGAACTACTTAAATGGAGGAAAAAAACCACTCCTGGAGCCTGTGTGCAATTCTTGCAGTGTCACGGCACCGAAGCATATCAAAAAGGATTGGTATCACGGTAAGAGCACAGTGCTGCTAATTTTCTTCTGAAGAGCACTCCAAGGGACTTGGAATTTCTTATCTACAAAAAGAAACAAAGAGAAGACAATATGAAATACCTTCTAATATTTCCCTTCGCAGGTCATACATCTGTCACAACATAGCTTAAAATTATTAAACTTTTTACATATAAACAACATATTAAGCTGGGTGGGGTGGCTCACATCTGTAAACCTAATCAGGAGGCTGAGATCTGAGGATCCCAGTTCAAAGCCAACACAGGCACTAAAGTCCGTGATACTCTTATCTCCAATTAACCACCAGAAAACCAGAAGTGGTAGTGGCTCAGGTGGTAGAGCGCTTGCCTTGAGCTGAAGAGCTGAGGGATGACGCCCAGACCCAGAGTTCAAGTGCCACAACTAACCAAAAAAAAAAAAAAATCTAATTATGCCACATAAAAAGTTCAGCATTTTCTGTTACAATGTAAACTCTGAAAGGAGGAGCCACATTTGTCCACAGAGTTAGGCATATTATGATACGTTTTGCTTTGTTTTGCCAGTCTTGGGACTTGCCTTCTCAAGGGTTATTCTGAGAGGCTACAGAACTATGCTACAGCCCACTGACTGTTATGCTCCCAGTTTCTACCCCTTTCAGAGAGTATGTAAGGTCTTGTTGCTGTTTATCAGTATTAGGAATAGCCAGTCATGTATCAATTTCTTTCTTAAGTCTCTATATTAAGAAGAGCAACACTGAAATTGAGCACTGGTATGTGTGTCTGTAGTCCCTGCTATTCGGAAGGCATGAGCAGAAGAATTGCAAAGCTAGCCTGGGCAAAGGGAGAGGTGAAGCTCCCTCTCAAAAAACAAAATATGGGCTAGGAATTTGGCCTAGTGGTAAAAGTGCTTGCCTAACACGCAGGAAGACCCAGATTCGATTCCTCGATACCACATATCTAGAAAAAAAGCTGGAAGTGGTGCTGTGGATCAAGTGGTAGAGTTCTAGCCTTGAAAAAGCCCAAGGACAGTGCTTAGGCCCTGAGTTCAGTCCTCATGACTGGCAAAAAAATACATAAATAAAAAATAAATGTGCCAGTGGCTCATACCTGTAATCCTAGCTATTGAGGAAGCAACAATTGTGGTTTGAGGCTAGCCATGGCAGAAAAGTTTATTAGACTCTTTTTCAACTGATAGATGAGTGCAGTGCTGCGTGCCTATAACCCTAAACTATGTGGTTAGTTTAGATGAAAGGATTATAGTTCTACGCCAGTTCAAATGAAGAAGTCCGTGAGACTCCATCTCAACAGAAAGAACATTCGGTGTGGTTGTACTCGCTTGTCATCCTAGTTGCACTGGGAAAGCTTAAAATAGACAGATCATGGTATGCCTAGCAGAAAGCAAGACCTTATCTCAAAAATCATCAGTGAAAAATTGAAAGGACTGGAAGCATGGCTCAGAAACAGGGGCCCGGAGTTTGGCCTAGTGGTAGAGTGCTTGCCTGGCATACCCAAAGGCTCGGGTCCGATTCCTTGGTATCACATACTTAGAAAAAGCCAGAAGTGGTACTGTGGTTCAAGGCTCTAGCCTTGGGAAAGCCCAAGGACAGTTCTCATACACTGAGTTCAAGCCTCAGGACTGGCCAAAAAAAAAATAGTGCCTGCCTAGTGACTTGAGGTCTTGTGTTCAAACCCTAGTAACACACACACACACACACACACACACACACACACACACACACACAAATAAAAAAAAATTTTTTTTTAAAGGGACTAGGATTGGTCCTGGATTTCAGCACCAAAAAAATGTGGGGGGGTACTGGGAGCATAGTTCAATTGGTAAAGTACTTGCCTAGCATATACAAGGCCATGGATCTAATCTTCAACACCACAAAAGAGATCCTTTAAAAACTATTACACGTCTGCTCTTTCCTATTTTTTGTGACAGTCTTGGGTGCTGTCCTTGAGCTTTTTCTCTCAAGGCTGGTGCTCTGCCACTCTACCACTTGAGCTGTATTTCTGATTCTAGCCTTTCTGATGGTTAATAGGAGATTCAAGTCACATAGACTTTTCTGCTCAGGCTGGCTTTGAACAATCTGTAGATTTCAGCCACTGAGTAGCTAGGATTATAGGCATGAACAACCAGAGCCCAGCTTACACATTATCTCTTTATGAGTAGATCACCAAGCATCATATTCTTACATAATCTAAAGACTCTGGACTTTAAGCTTAATGGCCTCAAAAGTGCAACCCCTCCTCAGCTTCCCAAACACCAAGAGTTACAGGCATGAGCCACCGGTGTGCTTATTCTGGCTTTTTTTTTGGCTGCTGTTGCGTTTTTTTTTTGTTGTTGTTGTTGTTGTTTTGTTTTGTTTTAAATCAGTCCTTGAGCTTGAACTCTGGGCCTGGGTGTTGCCCGGAACTCTTCACCTCAAGGCTACTGCCCTAATCCTGGAGCCACAGCCCCTACCCACTGAGCCACAGAGCCATTTCCAGCTTTTTAGTAGTTAATTGGAGGTAAGAGTCTCCAGTACTTCCATGACAGGGCTGGCTTTGAACTAAGATCCTCAGATCTCAGCCTCCTGAGTAGCTAGAATTATAAGCATAAGCTGCCAGCACCCTGCATTCTGTTTTTTTTTTTTAAGGGCACTAGATTTTATTTGAGTCAAGACTTCGACATATTTTGATGGTAAAGATCACAGTAATACACAAAACAATTTTTGTGTGTGTTTGGGGGGGGAAGGTCTTGGGGCTTGAACTTGCCCTGGGTGCTTTCCCTGAGCTCTTCAGCTTAAGGCTACTGTACTACCCATGGGCCTGGGCATTGACCCAGAGCTCTTCAGATCAAGGCTTATTCCCCTACCCTTGAGCCAAGCCCTATTTCCCATTTGGAGATAATAGTCTTAGGTCCTTTTGTGCCGGGCTGGCTTTGAACCTTGATCCTCAGATCTCAGCCTTCTAAGTAGCTAGGCTTACTGGTGTGAGCCACCATGCCCAGCTTACAAAACAATTTTTATTATTTTTTGCCAGGTGTGGAGCTTGAACTCAAGGCCTGAATACTGTCCTTAGACATGTTTTGCTCAAGGATACTGCTCTGCCACTTGAGCCATAGCACCACTTTCAGTTTTTTTTCTGTGTATGGGGTACCAAGGAATTGAACCCAGGGCCTCATGCATGCTAGGCAAGTACTCTACCACTAGGCCTTGCTCTCAGCCCCAACGATTTTGATTTTTATAGAAGCTTTGCCTAAGACTGAAGGTGATAAGTGTTTCTCAATTTCACTGCACTCAGAGAATAGAGTAGACATGTTTAGAAATAACTGATACAGAGCCAGAGGTGGCTTACCTTGTAATCCTAGCTACTCAGGAGGCTGAGATCTGAGGATCCAGGTTTAAAGCCAGCCTGAGTCTCTAATCTCCAGTTAACCTCTAGAAAACCAGGAGAGGGGCTTGGCTCCAGGGTAGGGTGGTAGCCTTGAGATGAAGAGCTCAGCGTCAGTGCCCAGGCCCAGAGGTAGGGCAGTAGCCTTGAGCTACAGCACCAGGCCTAGTTCAAGCCCCATGACCCACAAAACAAAACAAAACAAAACAAAAAACCCTGATACATTCCATTTTATTATTTTATTAGATAAACTGAAGTTAAAATTAGTGCCAATTTTTTTTTTTTAAGCCAGTCCTGAGGCTTAATCTCAAGGCCTGGGCGCTGTCCCTGAGCTTCTTTTGCTTAAGGCTAGCACTAGACTACTAGACTCCTGGTGCTACTTCAGGCTTTTTCTATGTGGTACGGAGGAATTGTACCCAGGGCTTCATGCATGCTAGGCAAGCACTCTACCATTAAGCCACAATCGTAGCCCCTAGTTCTGCTTTTCAACAATATAAAAAGATAGGCATGTGACAATAATATATAATGCTTATCCAAAATATAGGCCAGTGATATGCCACCTTCAGTTTGTTGTAAAGGATATGTTTGTAAGTTAGTGCTGGTAGCTTTCCTATTGCATTCTAGGTTAATATTCGAACATCTTCAGCAAGGACACTGTTGTACTTGTTGTTTTGGTTTCAGTTTTGTTTTTGTTTTTGATTCTGCTCTTGTTGTTTGAGACAGGGTCTCCCTATGCAGCTCAGGATGCCTTGAAATTCTCTATCCTCCCCAATTCTGAAATTACAGGCATGGCCCACCATCCCTGGCTCTGGAATTGAAGGACATTTATAAATATGCCACTGATCTTGTGTCACAGAACATGTTTTTGCTGTAATTTTTGTTTCTGTAAGTTTTAAACAAATTTAGCTGTGTTTATTCAGGTGAAACATAACAATTTAAATTTTGAGTCTTAGTCTGTCACAAGTGGTTACTGCGATCAAAAGTTTGAAGCCACAGCTAGGTACTCAAGAGGCTGAGATCTGAGGATTGCAGTTCAAAGCCAGCCAGGGCAGAAAAGTCCCCACAGGACTCATCTCCAGTCAACCACTCAAAATCCAGAAGGCGCTGTGTCTCAGATAGTAGATTGCTGGCCTTGAGCCACAAAGAGGCTCAGAGACAGGGCCTAGGCCCTGAATTCAAGCCCCACAATTGACAACAACAACAAGTTTGAAGCCAGTCTGGACTAGACAGTTCTTGTTTGGGGGGGAAAAGTTGTATACCAAAGAACAATGTCAAGAAAACACAGACAATACATTGAATGGGTGGGGGGAGTAAATAATAGATTGATAAGAATCTAGTATCCAGAATATATAATTAATACCTAACTCAATATAAAAAGACAAATCAAGCCAGACACTGGTGGCTCACGCTTGTTATCCTAGCTACTCAGGAGGCTGAGCTCTGAGGATCATGGTTCAAAGCGAGCCCTGGACACTATTTCCAATTAACCACCAGTGGTGCTGTGATTCAGTGGTAGAGTCCTAGCCTTGAGCTAAAGAGGGACAGGGCCCAGGCCCAGAATTCAAGCCCCATGTTCTCCCCCCCAGCCCCCCGCAAAAAAAAAAAAAAGCCAAATCAGGGCTGGGAATGTGGCTTAGTGGTAGAGTGCTTGCCTAGCATGCATGAAGCAACAGTGCCTAGGTCCTGAATTCAAGCCTCCCCCCCCCCCGGCAAAAAAAAAAAAAAAAAAAGACAAATTACCCAAGGAAAACATGGGAAGGCATTTAAATAGGCATTTTTTCCAAAAAGATATATAAACAACCAACAGGTGTAGGAAGAGATCTCAACATTATTAGTTATTAAAGAAAAGTAAATCAAAACCACAATAACCAGGATGGCTAAAATAATAATTTTAAAACCCCCTGTAAAACAGCAAGTATTAGCAAGAATATGGAAGAATTGGGAGCTTCAAATATTATTTGGTAGGATTATATATGGTACATTTTGGAAAATGGTTTGGGAGTTCACCAAAAAGTTAAAGTAGTAACATATAACCCAGCAATTCCTATTCTAGGCCTAAAAATCTAACAGTATGTTTATATAAAAACTTAAATACAAATGTTGCCATCAATAATTTTCATAACAGCCAAAAAGCAAACACAATCCAAATATACATATCACTGAGTGAATACATACATAAAATATACAAGTATACACAAATTAGGTCAACCACAAAAAGAACCAAGTACTGATACATGATGCTAAATGAAAGAAGACAGATCTAAAGGATTTCGTAACTAAATGATCCTTTTTAATGAAACACCCCTTTTTAGATAAAATGGCCAGAATAAACAAATCCACAGACAGAAAGCAACTACAGGAATTGGGATAGGAGAATATGGGCAGAAAGTACTAATGGATCCCAGGTTTCCTTTGGGACAATGAAAATATTTTAAAATTAAGTCCTGGTGATGGTTATATAACTGTTTATATAGTAAAAACAGCCAGGTACTAGTGTCTTGCACCTGTAACCCTAGCTACTTAGGAGGCTGAGATCTGAGGATTGTGGTTCAAAGCCAGATGGGGCAGAAAAATCCATGAGACTCTTACCTCTAACTAACCACCAAAAAAGCCAAAGTGGAACTCTGGCTCAAGTGGTAGAATGCACAAAAACTCAGGGACAGCACCCAGAGCTCAAGCCCAAGGACCAATAAAGAAGAAAAAAAGACCTTCAAAGACATTTTTTGTGGAGGGGGGGGTCATGGGGCTTGAACCCAGCCTGAGTGCTGTCCCAGAGCTCCTCAGCTCAAGGTTACCATCCTACCCATGGGCCTGGGAGTTGTCCCTGTGCTCTTCAGCTCAAGGCTACAGCCCTACCCTTGAACCAAGCTCCACTTCCCATTTTCCTGTGGTTAAATGGAGATAAGAGTCTTAAGTCCTTTGGTCCCCAGGCTGGCTTTGAATCTTGATCCTCAGATCTTAGCCTCTGAGTAGCTAGGTTTTACAGGTGTGAGCCACCATACAGCTTCTAAAAACATTCTTGTTGGGTGCTAGTGGCTCATGGCCACTAGCTGAAGTCCAGGAGCGTAGCCTAGTGGTAGAGTGCTCACCTAGCATGTACAAAGACCTGGTTTTGATTTCTCAGGACCACACACAGAAAAAGCCAGAAGTGGTGTTGTGGTTCAAGTGGCCGAACACTAGCCTTGAGCACTGTCCAAGGACAGTGCTCAGAGTTCAAGCCCCAGGATTGGCAAAAAAAAAAAAAAAAAAAAAGCTGAGATTGTGAAGTAGGACCCTGGCTTAAAGCCAGTGTGGGCAAGAAATCCTTGAGCTACCATTGCCTCACTGCTATTTGACTCTTTAAATACAAGGATAGCTTATAAGTCTTATATCCTATAAAACAATTCAATAAATTAAGACTAAAAGTTTAATACCCAAAATACATCAACACTTAAAAAAAATAGCACTGAGTGTGGTAGTGTATACCTGCAATTCCAGAACTCAGGAATCTGAAACAAGAGGATCTAAAGTTTGAGGCCAGCCTGGCCTACCTATCAAGACTGCCTAAAAAAGTTAAATTTAAGAGTGGGGTGCTGGTAGTTCATACCAATAATCCTAGCTATACAAGAGGCTGAGATCTGAGAATCACAGTTCAAAGCCAGCCTAGACAGAAAAGTCACCACAGAGACTCTTCATCTAACCATTCAAAACAGAAAGTGGCATTGTAGTTCAAAGTGGTAGAGGTCTGGCGCGGTGGCTCATGCCTGTAATCCTAGCTACTCATGAGGCCAAGACCTGAGGATCATGGTTCAAAGGCAGCCCAGGCACTATCCCCAATTAACCACTGGAAAACTGGAAGTGGCACTGTGGCTCAAGGGGTAGGGTGGCAGATAACCTTGAGCTGAAGAGCTCAGGGGCAGTACCTGGGCCCAGAGTTCAAGCCCCAGGACCGACCAAAAAAAAAAAAAAAACAGTGGTAGTGCTAGCCTTGAGCAAAAGAGCTCAATGATAGCACCCAGGCCCTGAATTTAAGCTCTACAACTGACAAAATTGTTTTTAAAAAGTAAATTTTAGAGGGCTGGAAGTTTGGCCTAGTGGTTAAAGTGCTTGCCTAGCATACACGAAGACCTGGGTTCGATTCCATGGTACCACATATATAGAAAAAAGCCAGAAGTGGTGCTGAGGCTCAAGTGGTAGAGCTCTAGCCTTGAGAAAGTCCAAGGACAGTGCTCAGGCCCTGAGCGCAAGCCCAGGCCTGGCAAAAAAAAAAAAAGTAAATTTTAGAGCCAGGTGCAATGGCTCATACCTGTAATCCTAGCTACTCAGGAGGCTGAGATCTGAGGATCAAGGTTCAAAGCCAGCCCAGGCACAAAAGGACCTGAGACTCTAATCTCCAATTAACCTCTAGAAAATGGGAAGTGGGGCTTGGCTCAAGGGTAGAGCGGTAGCCTACAGCAGAAGAGCTTAGGGACTGCGCCCAAGCCAAGTTCAAGCTCCATAACCCATCAAAAAAAAAGTAAAATTTAAAAATAATAAAAAGTACTTAATCTTTTTTTGGTTGCATTGTAAAAGGTAATTACAAAAACAACACACCAAATCAGTACTAAACCAGAGATATTTTTTAAACTAAGGAAACCTCTGTCCTAGCTATATAAAAATATTTGGTATGCACTTCTAAAACACCTTTGTTCTTTAATACTTTCTCAAATCTGGGATATTTTACTCCTTTGTTCTTACTAAATAATTATGTTGCCTTACGATAAGTTTTCTATACAACCTGCATGCAACAACCACATTAAAAAATATTAAAACATTTTGGTTCATGTTGGGAAATTCTAAACTTTAAAACCACTCCTAATTAATACATGACCACTTCAAAGAGAAGGTGATAATTTCAAAGATAAGACCAAAGCAGCTTTTGATACAAACCACTGTACGTTGCTGAAGCATTAACCTAGTTTCATTCTGAATGTGGTATTGGCTGTCCTCAAGAGATCTGCAACTTTCAAGCAAGGTTCTTTCATTGTATGCCAGATAACAGGTAAAGTGTGTGTGTGTGTGTGTGTGTGTGTGTGTGTGTGTGTGTGTGTGTGTGTGTGTGTGAAATTGATACATTTTCATGCTGAAATAACTTCCATTTAAGAGAAGAAAAAGAATTCTTCCTAGGCACACATATACATGTTATATTTGACAGGCCTCAAGTTACTGGTGATATAACACTAAAATTTTAATTCAAGGCTAAACACAAGATGTATAGCAATTTAATGATTTTGCTTGTAGATGGAACAAAACCCCTCTTGACAACATGATTCTTGGCTATTTGCTCCATGGCATAATTGCACAATTGCTCCTTACAACCTGAACCAAGAATGAAATATGTTCAAATATGCAAGGGCTTTTCCCATATGGAATGTTCTCTTTATCCTTTTTCCCCATCCTCTGTGTTTTTCCCATCTCTCCCATCATTTGTGGTATGGGGAGCAAACCCAGGATCCCATGTGCTAGGCAAGGATCTACTGCTGAGATACATCTCTAGCCCTCTGCACAGAATTCTTAACCACCTTTCCCCAAAACACTGTTCATTATACTGAACTGGGAATGACTATGCAAATTTCAGTAACACGAAAGTCCCAAACATTCATTATTCTAAGTGAACAACTTGTTTATTCCATGGTTCACCAATAACTCCAAAGACGTTACCTTTAGGATATAAAAAATTAGCTGATAACAATATACTTATATTTCAGATATTTGTATTTTAACTGCACAGAACTATCTGAAAGTAAGCACAAAAGAAGTGAACAAATTCCTGGCCTGCAGAATAGGTAGAGACACACAGAGATGAATTTTACGCAAGCCTCTCTTAATCTAAAGAAAACCACATTTATTTACCATGCACAATGAATTGATGCAATCAAGAAAACTAATAAATATTTTGTTTGCCTCTGTGTGTATATGCCAATTCTGGGGCTTAACTGAGGGGCTGGGGGGCTGCCTAGAGCATTCCATTCATTACTAGAGCTCTGCTATCTCCACTAGACTTTTAGCTTTTGGGGGGGATGGGAGTTAATTGGAGATGAGGCAGCTTTTTTTTGGGGGGGTGAATCATGGGGCTTGGACTCTGGGTGCTACTCCAGAACTCTTCAGCTCAAGGCTACCAAACTACTACTCCTAGAGCCGCAGCACCACTTCCTATTTTCTAGTGATTAATTAGAGATAAAAGTCTCACATTCTTTAGTTCCCAGGCTAGCTTTGAACTGTGATCCTCAGATCTCAGCCTCCTGAATAGTTAGGATTATAGGTGTGAGCTACTGAGCCCGGCTTGAGGCAGCTTTCTTTCAGGGATCTCACAGTCACAATCTTGCCTAGGCTGGCCTCTAATTCCTGTCACTGGTAGTTTGCAATTTTTCTTTTGTGTGTCTTTTTTTTTTTTTTTGGTGGGGGGGCAGTTGCTGGAACACAGGGCATCACTACATATTTCATCCTGGCCTGGAACTTGCTACATAGCTCAGATGGCTTAAATTTGTGATCTACCTCCCTCAGTATCCTGAGTACTGGGATTACAGGTGCATATTAGTGCTAGTAAGTGCATACAGGTGCTAGTAAGAATTTTCCATTTTTGTGTGTGTGTGTGTGTGTGTGTGTGTGCCAGTTCTGGACTTGAACTCAGGGCCTTGGCACTATCTTGAGCTCTTTTGCTCAAGCATAGTGCACTATACTTTGAGCCATAGTACCATTTCTGATTTCTGGTGGTTAATTGGGGATAAAGAAACTCATAGACTTTTCTGCCAAGGTTGGTTTTGAACCTCAATCCTCAGATCTCAGTCTCTTGAGTAGCTAGGATTACAGGTATGAGCCAGTAGCACCCACCTTACAATTTTTGTTTTCAGAAAATAACAAAAGAAGAAATTATACAGGTAAGTATTATTTAATAACCTCAAAGGAACATATCTAGGCAAAGATCGTTAATTGCTGGTAATATTGTCAACAAAATCAACAATATCTCTGGATAATAGGTGGTGCCCTACGGCCTGCAAAATAATTGAGCCATCAACTAATCAAGACTGGAGAGCTAAAAACAAAAGTATGAGAAATAAAAGAAACTGTGGAGCCAGGTGCGTTAACTCACGCCTGTAATCCTAGCTACTCAGGAGGCTGAGATCCGAGGATCAAGGTTCAAAGTTGGCCCAGGCACAAAAAGACCTGACACTCTTTTTTTTTTTGTCAGTCCTGGGTTTGGGCTCAGGGCCTGAGCACTGTCCCTGGATTTTCTCAAGGCTAGGGCTCTACCACTTGAGCCACAGCACTACTTCTGCCTTTTTGCTATGTATGTGGTACCGAGGAATTGAACCCAGGTCTTCATGCATGCTAGGCAAGCACTCTACCACTAGGCCAAACTCCCGGCACCAGACCTGACACTCTTATCTCCAATTAACCCCTAGAAATCGGGAAGTGGGGCTTGGCTCAAGGGTAGGGCAGTAGCCTTGAGCTGAAGAGCTCAGAGACAGTGCCCAGGCCAAGTTCAAGCCCCATTATCCACAAAAAAAAAGAAAGAAACAAACAAACAAACAAACTGAGGGGGTTGGAGGCAAGGCTTTAGCCAATGAGTAAAAATATTAGGTACCTAGTTTGAGTCCCACTCTTGGGGAAGCAGAGAATTGTGTCAAATGATACTACATATGTACAATCAGCAAAACTCAGAACATGGTCTGAAAATCAAATTATATGCCCAATAATCTGCAAACTGCAAAAAGGGTAAAGTAGAAGCATATTACCAGTCTACAAATCTAGAGACTAAACAAACTTACTACCAATCACTTTGTGTGTGTGCTTGTGTGCATGCATACACTGGTTCTGGGGCTTCAATTTAGAGCCTATACATGAACTTTTGTGCTCAATCTAGCATTCTACCACTTGAGCACAGCTCCACTTCCAGCTTTCTGGTGTATAACTGAAGGTAAGAGTCTTAGGACTTTCCTGCCCCATCTGGCTTCAAACCGAGATCCTCATATGTCAGCCTCCTGAGTAGCTCAGATTGCAGGTGTGAGAATAATTACTTGGCCCAATCACTCTTTTTTTAGACCCTAAGTCAACTAAACAAAAAAATAAAATTGAGTGAACTGAGAACTATAAGCACTAACTGAAAGTTTAATGACATTCAGGAGGTTTTTGTTGTTGTTGAATAATGGTAGTTGTCTTTTTGTTTTTGATAGTTGGGGTTTGTATATCACTAGGCATGTGCTCTACTACTTGAGCCACACTCTAGTTTAGTAGTTATTTTTTGTTGGTGGTGGTGGTGGTAGTGGGGCTTGAACTCTGGGCCTGGAAGCTCTTCAGCTCAAGGCTACCACACTACCCTTTTGAGCCTCAGCCCGACTTCCCATTTTCTAGTGATTCATTGGAGAAAAGAGTCTCACTATTTCAGTGCCAAGACCGGGCAATGGCTTTGAACCAGGATCCTCAGATCTTAGCCTCCTGAGTAGCTAGGCTTACAGGAATGACCCACCGCATCTTGCTAGTAGTTATGTTTTTTTGTTTGTTTGGTTTTTTTTTTTTGCCAGTCCTGGGCTTGAGCTCAGGGCTTGAGTACTGTCCTAGGACTTTCTCAAGGCTAGCACTCTACCACTTGAGCCTCAGCACTTCTGGCTTTTTGCTATGTATGTGGGGTACCGAGGAATCGAACCCAGGTCTCCGTGCATGCTAGGCAAGCACTCCACCACTAGGCCAAACTCCCGGCCCCTAGTTATGTTTTTAAGTAACAATATTTAGGGCTGGGAGCATGGCCTAGTAGTAAAGTGCTTGCCTCGTATGCACAAAGCCCTGGGTTTGATACCACGGTATCACGTACACAGAAAAATCTGGAAGTGGTGCTGTGGCTCAAGTGGTACAGTGCTAGCCTTAAGCAAAAAGAAGCTCAAGGACAGTGCCCAGTAGTGAGTTCAAGCCCCAGGCCTGGCAAAAACAACAACAAAAAAAAAAACCCTTAAATCTACTCACCCATAATGACTTAAAACATTAAAAAAATATTAAACACGTTAGAAGTAAAACAACTTGTCTAGTAAGAATATCATGCAAGAGACTCCAACCTTCCCAACAATAGCTATTATTATTGTATCCATTAATCAGTAATTAAAGTTTCAAGAACAGAACAATAAAAAAGAGCCAAATTTTCTTGTCTTCTTGTAGCACCACAAAGGCAAAGTTGTAGGGGTCTACAGCTCAAGTGTACAGCCAATGTTTTACCAGCAATCAGTGTTAAAGCTGAGTTCCCCAATGGATACCCTATACACCAGGGGATCTATAAGCCTTTGTCAATGACGAGACCATTATTCAAACAAAATACATGTATCTTTATAGTGTCATTTAAGACTGTGCAGAAGATGGTTTCAAACTGTTTCCTATATCTGCTAACAAGGATTCTCTTCTTATTCAGTGAGTGTTGTAGGTTATTACTCAGTACAGTGGTCTGAAGCATTTCACTCTGAATAAAAATCAAATGGGATCGCCGTTTTAACTATTAAATAAAAACTCTTCCACTTCTCCTGGTTTATATACTTCACTCTGAATTCATACTACATATTCTCAGGGTATTTTGTTTGTTTCTCCAGGCCTGGGGCTTGGACTTAGGGCCAAAGCCAGTGCTCTACCACATGAGCCAAAGCTCCACTTCTACCTTTTTTCTTTTGTATGTGACACTGAGGAATCAAACCCAAGGCTTCCATCATGCTAGGCAAGCACTCTACCTCTAGGCCACGCTCCTGGCCCCAAAGTTTTGTTATTCTAATGCAGGATACCTTCTCTCTGTTCTGATTTTAAGTTTTACTAGTTTTAAGTTCTTATTTTATGGCCACATCTATGGAAGACAGAGGCAGCCCCCATCTCTGAGGCTCAGGTCCTCAGACTTTTCCAGGTCTCAAGTGTATTTTGGCTGCTATCTTTTCTTTCCTCAATATCTATTCAACTAATAAGCTACACTTTATGTACTGAAATTGAGCTGTCCTTCCTATTCAAATTGCTATTCCTGTTCAGGGTCTCATTGCCTCATACCCAAGTTATTACAACAATCTTTTGCCAGTCCTGGACTTGAGCTCAGGGCCTGAATACTACCTTTGGGCTTTCTCAAGGCTAGAGCTCTACCACTTGAGCCTCAGCACCACTTCCAGCTTTTTTCTATGTATGTACTACCAAGGAATCAAACCTGGGTCTTAGTGCATGCTAGGCAAGCACTCAACCACTAGGCCAAACTCCCAGCACTTACAACAAACAATCTTTTTACCTCCCTCTTTCAGACCACCCTTCATAGAAGTCTTCAGAATTTGGATCATGTAACATCCTAGCTACAAAATAATCACTGGTTTCTAAAGCCACTGAATAAAGAACTATATCTTGGCAATCCATTCAAAAGCCATTATCAGAATCTAACTAACTCAGTCTTGGCTTCTGCCTAACATCCTCATACTATTTCTCAAACATACCTAACTTTTCTACCTCTAACACCATATGTCATTATTTTTTTCTACCTTCTGCTACTATCATAAAATCCTTGCCATCTTTCAAGATCTATGTGCCTTAAAGCATTTTTTTTTTTTTTGTCAGTCCTGGGCTTGAGCTCAGGGCCTGAGCACTGTTCTTGAACTCCTCAAGGCTAGAGCTCTACCACTTGAGCATCAGCACCACTTCCGGCTTTTTTTTTGTATGTATGTGGTACCGAGGAATCGAACCCGGGTCTTCATGCATGCTAGGCAAGCACTTTAACCACTAGGCCAAACTCCAGGCCCCGCCTTAAAGCATTTTATGACCACCTAGGTACAAGGACTATCTCCTTCTAAATATACATCCTGAGTTCAATTGTTTGTCTATTGTTTTCTCTCTCACTATAAGTTTTTTGAGGGAAAAGAAAAGAAATGGGTACCAGTGGCTCACACCTGTAATCCTAGCGACTCAGAAGGCTGAGATTTGAGCACTGCCATTCCAAATCAGCCTGGGCAGGAAAAGTCTATGAGAATCTTTTTTTTTTTTTTTGCTAGTCCTGGGCTTGAACTCAGGGCCTGAGCACTGTCCTTGGGCTTTCCTCAAGGCTAGAGTTCTACCCTGAGCCACAGCACCACTTCCAGCTTTTTTTCTATGTATGTGGTACCGAGGAATTGAACCCGGGTCTTCATGCATGCTAGGCAAGCACTCTACCACTAGGCCAAACTCCCAGCCCAGTCTATGAGAATCTTATCCCCAATTAACAATCAAAGACAAACAAACTGACAAACCATAAACCAAAAGTGGAACTGTGGCTCATGTGGTAGAGTGCCAGCCTCAAGTGAAAAAACCAAGAGGAAGCTCCGAGATCTTGAGTTAAAGCCCAAGTACTGGCGCTCGCACGCGTGTGCACACATACACACAAAAATCTTTTTTTTCTCTCTTTTTTTTTTTTTTGGCCAGTCCTAGGGCTTGAATTCAGGGCCTGAACACTGTCCTTGGGCTTTTTCCTCAAGGCTAGTACTCTGCCACTTGAGTCACAGCACCACTTACAGCTTTTCTATGTATGTGGTACTGAGGAATTGAACCCAGGTCTTTGTGAATGTCCCAAATCATTATTTTTTAATTGAATGTTTTTAATTGTTATAAAGATGATGTACAAGCTGGGTACTAGTGGATGATGCCTGTAATCCTAGCTACTCAGGAGACTGAGATCTGAAGATCACAGTTCAAAGTCAGCCTGGTCACTAAAGTCTGTGAGATTCTTATCTCCTTAGAAAACCAGAAGTAGCACTGTGGTTCAAGGGGAAGGGTGGTAACTTTGAGCTGAAGAGCTCAGAGACAGTGCCTAGGCCCAGAGTTCAAGTCCCATGATCAAAAAAAAAAACAAGTTTATAAGACTCTTATCTCCAATTAACCACCAGAAAACTGGAAGTAGTGTAAGTAAATAAATATTGGTAATGTACAAAGGAGCTACCTTTATCTGACATGTTAGGTAAAGAGTACATTTCTTAGGCCGAGCGCCTGGCCGAGCACCTGGAACCTAAATACTCAGGAGGCTGAGATCTGAGGATCAAGGTTCAAAGCCAGCCCAGTTGCAAAAGGACCTAAGACTCTTATCTCCAATTAATCTCTAAAAAAATGGGAAGTGGGGCCTGCCTCAAAGGTACAGTGGTAGCCTTGAGCTGAAGAGCTCGGGACAGCACCAAACCAGAGTTAAAGCCCCATGACCCACAAAAAAAAAAGCGGGGGAGGGTACATTTTTTAAGCTGGAATTTTTCATTTAACTTTTAATTATTATTATAAAGATAATAAACAGAGGGATTACAGTTACATAGATCAGGTAAAGACTATAATTCTTTTTGGACAATGTCACTTCTTCCCTTACTCTCCCAGTTTTTCCCTCTATCCCCAGAAAAATATATTCTTGGGCAGGTGCAGTGGTTCTCACCTGCAATCTTAGCTACTGAGGAGGCTGAGAACTGAGGATCAGCACTAAAAAGTATAGTACTAAAAAGACTCATCTCCAATAACTGCTGGGAAGTGGTTAATTGGGAAGTGGGACTGTGGCTCTATGAGCAGGGCAGCAGCCTCCGTGCTAAAGAGCTCAGGGACAGCACCCAGGCCCACGAACCACAAAAAAAAAAGACACCAAATGTGATGCTCTGTCCAGAGGCACACACAAGACACACATGCAAATCAGTGACATTACTTAATGTATCAGTTCATGGCAGATACCTGCTTCTTCTATTCTTGTTGCCTCAGCAAAAGGAAGATATACTTCAGATTTCGTTAGTGTATTTTTCTCTTGGGACTGCAAAGGAATCAGGAGTTATTGCTGTTTCCTAGAATCCTTAAGAGGATTTTTTTCTTAGAAAAAAAAAGGGGGGGGGGGTATAAGCTAATGGAAAGAATATATAAGCATTCCCTTTCAGCTGGGAAAAAAAAGTAATTAAAAAAAAAGGCTTATCTACTTGTTGTTGCCAATTCCTTCCTCCTCTCCTTAGGCCAAGCTGTCTAAAGGAACAATTCAAATTAACATAGTGAGTTTGGATGGCCTCAGGAGGAATTCTATGAATTACAAGTGTTGAGTGAAAGATATGAAATTAGTACCGTATCTATGATGGCATTCTGCCTCAAGGCCAGCACCTTTTGCTCCTTCAAGTACCACAAGATAGGGCTGGAGCAAGAGCTCCTGAGCTCATCTCCTGAGCTCATTGGTGGTGTAGGTGTGCCTGCCACACTCACATCCTGGAGCCCAGGGTTTCTTCGATTCTAAATACGAACTAAAAAGGGGTGGGGGAGCTGGGCTGGGATGATTCTCGCATCTTACTACTCAGGAGACTGAGATCTGAGGATTATAGTTCAAATCAACCTGGGCAGGAGACTCTCATCTCTAACCACCAAAAAAGCAGTAAGTGGAGCTGAGACTTAAGTGTTAGAGTGCTAGCCTTGAGCACAAAAAGCTCAAGGACAGCATCCAGGCTCTAAGTTCAAACCCAGGACTGGTGCATACATACAAAAAATATCTTGGTGGTTCATGCCTGTAATCCTAGCTACTCAGGAGACTGAGATCTAAGGATCCAGGTTCAAAACTAGACCAGGCAGCAAGACTCAACTCTTATCTTCAATTAATTACCAGAAAACCAAGAATGGAGCTATGATTTAAAGTGGTAAAGCACTAGCCTTGAGTTGAAAAGCTCAGGAACAGCACCCAGGCCCGGAGTTCAAGCCCTACAACCGACCAAAAAAAAGAAAAAATGTGTGTGTGTGTGTGTGTGTGTGTGTGTTAACTGCATCATTCGTACATGTACACATACACACAACCATTGTTATAGTTACAGATACCAAGTTATTTCACATGGACTCCATGTGTAAATACATATATGCATATACTACTACTACTACTGCTATAGAGTTGGTAAGTAAGGAAATGGATATATGTGTTAATAGGATATAGGTATATAAAGTTTACACTTTTTTTCTTCCCAGGCCTGGGGCTTGAACTCAGGGTCTGAGCACTGTCCTTGGGCTTTCTCAAGGCTAGAGCTGTATTACTTGAACTACAGCACCACTTCTGGCTTTTTCTATGTATGTGGTACTGAGGAATTGAACCCAGATCTTCATATATGCTAGTGGTCTTTGTACCACTAGGCCAAACTCCTGGCTCTGAAGTTTACACTTTTTTTTTTTTTTTTTTTGAGGTCATGGGGCTTGAACTAGGCCTAGGCTCGGTCCCTGAGCTCTTCAGCTCAAGGTTACTGCCCTACCCTTGAGTCAAGCCTCACTTCCGGTTTTCTAGAGGTTAATTGGAGATAACAGTGTCATCCTTTTGTGCCGGGGCCAGCTTTGAACCTTGATTCTCAGATCTCAGCCTCCTGAGTAGCTAGGATTATAGGCGTGAGCCACTGGAGCTTGAAGTTTACACTTTTAATTTTAACTTTCATATTCAAGAATTTCTACCAAAAAAAAAACCCCAAAAAACAATGATTTTTGCTTTTTAGAACTAGGGATCTCACGTGCTAGGCAGGTGCTCTACCAGTGAGTTACATCTCTAGCTCTCCATACAGCCCCACTACTATTTTTACTAATCAGTCAGTAATTTTGTACAAACACAAAATTCTCCTTTACCAAGAGTCTATCTTTACATATTAATAAGAGTAGATGAGAGAGGGCCGGGAGTCTGGCCTAGTGGTAGAGTGCTTGCCTAGCATGCACGAAGACCCAGGTTCGATTCCTCGGTACCACATACATAGAAAAAAACCGGAAATGGTGCTGAGGCTCAAGTGGTAGAGCTCTAGCCTTGAAAAAGTCCAAGGACAGTGCTCAGGCCCTGAGCTCAATCCCAGGACTGGCAAAAAAAAAAAAAAGAGTAGATGAGAGAATTTGTAATCCAATGAAATGACAAATTTGTCATCCCTGAAATGAGAGGCTCTTTAAAGTTAAATGGGTCCTTTAAGGTCAGAAGCTTAACTAATGGCAAAGCTGGGCCTAGAATCCAGATTCTGATCTAAAGGTTCAAAATGAATTATTACTATATACCTATTTAAACTGGCTAAAATAAAAAAATTAACAATATTAACTGTTGAGAAAGATGTAGAACATCTGGAACTTTTAATATGGCTAAGGGGAAAGGTACAAAACAGTATATCCACTGGCAGACAGTTTGGCCACCTTTTTGTAAAGTTAAACCTATATACCATATGACCCAACAATCTCACTCTTGGGTATTTTACCTGTGAGAAATGAAAGCTTATATTCACCCTCAAATTTGTGACTGTTTACAGTAGCTCTGATTATGGTTACTAAAAACTAGAACTATTCCAAATGTCCTTCAAGGGGTGAATAAACAGTAATACTATTCATAGATGGAATGTTAACCTGGAAATAAAAAAGAACAAACTGCTGGAGGTATGACTCAGTGGTAAAACCTACCTAGTAAGTGTAAGGCCCTAAGTTCAAACCCCAGAATCACTGCCCTACATTTCAAAGTTATACAGATAATATTCTCAAAAACACACAAAAAACCGTAAGTATAGATGTAACAGTGGGTGGATGCAATAAGATAGTAGAAGGGAGCGTTTTGGGTGATAGAACTGCTCTTCACCTTAAGTAGTTACACAAATACACATACATACTTGACATAAACAGAACTGTATATATAACAAGATGTTAATTTTACTGTACATTAATTTAAAAATTAATTTGTTTACTCGAGTTTTTGGTTTCTAAAAGCTAGATTTTTTTTTTTTTTTTTTTTGCCATTCCTGGGCTTGAGCTCAGGGCCTGAGCACTGTCCTTGGACTTTCTCAAGGCTAGAGCTCTACCACTTGAGCCTCAGCATCACTTCTGGCTTTTTTCTATATATGTGGTACCGAGGAATCGAACCCGGGTCTTCGTGCATGCTAGGCAAGCACTCTACCAAACTCCCAGCCCCAAAAATATGATTTTTATCACCTCCTTTTCTGCATTAATCCAGTAAGCATTTATTTAATATCTACTTCAAGAAGATGCTTTTTGCTAAACAATACAGAATTCAGTGGATTTTCTCTGCTTCTTACTGTGAATCATGGGCCAAACGTTTGAAAAATATTACTAGATGGAATTAAACAACAGTTCTAGATCTAGAACATCCCACTTGCTTTTTTGGACATGTCTCTGGGTACTCAGGATACTGACTGGACTTAGAGACATAAGTCATCTTCAAAGAAACTTTTTTTTTTTTAAATCAGCTGGGCATGCCAGGCAACAGTGGCTCATGCCTGTAATCCTAGCTACTCAGGAGACTGAGATCTGAGGATCAAGGTTCAAAGCCAGCCCTGACACAAAAGGACCTGACACTCTTATCTCCAATTAACCTCTAGAAAACTAGAAGTAGGATTTGGCTTAAGGGTAGAGCAGTAGCCTTGAGCTGAATCAGAGCTCAGAGACACAGGGACAGCACCCAAGCCAGAGTCCAGGCCCCATGACCCACAAAAAAAAAAAAAAAAGCTCATACCTGAGGCTGAGATCTGAGGATCTCAGTTCAAAGCCAGGGCACCAAATAAGTGATGAGACTCTTATCTTCAATTCAACACTAGAAAACCAGAAGTAGGGCTGTGGCTCAAGGGGTAGGGCAGTAGCCTTGAGCTGAAGAGCTCAGGGACAGCACCCAGGGCCAGAGCTCAAGGCCCATGACCAACCAAAAAAAAAAAAAATCTAGGGCTGGGAGTTTGGCCTAGTGTTAGAGTGCTTGCCTAGCATACATGAAGACTTGGGTTCAATTCCTAGGTACCACATACATAGAAAAAGCTGGAAGTGGTACTGTGGTTCAAGTGGTAGAGCTCTAGCCTTGAGAAAGCCCAAGACAGTGGACCCTGAGATGAAGCCCCAGGACTGGCACAGAAAAAAAATAATAACTTTCCATGTGAAATGTCAAATGGTTTGAATAGACTGAGCTATACTCCCAGTACTTTGCTTTTGTTTTAGAGACAGGATCTCCTTGCTACATTGGTCCCTTAATCAAATTCCTGCCTGAGCCTTCCAAGTAGCTGGAATTTTAAGTGCATGCCACCAAACCTGGCTGCAAACAAACTTTTAGATGAAACGTATTTCCCAAAACAGTATGGCTTTATTCATGAGGAAACTATTAAAAAAAAAAAAAGAGAGAGAAGAAAAAGATGATTCATTTGGTAAAACTTAAGATCTTTGTACTTAAGATTCAATTAGTATTCAGAAAAATCACTGATTTCTTCTCTAAACCAGATTAATTTAAATGAGTTTTATGTACTAAATCTAACATAGTAAATGCTAAAACTGTTACCTGTCTAGTAGCATCAGCTTAGTCACTAGTTATTTTAGGATTCTTCTTTTGTAGTTATTGGTCATTGCACTTGAACTCTGGGCGTGAGCACCATCCCTGAGCTCTTCAACTCAAGGCTAGAGCTTTATCACTTGAGCCACCGTGCTACTTCTGGTTTTCTGGTGGGTAACTGGAGATGAGACTTTCATGCCTGGGCTGGCTTTGAACCTCAACCCTCAAATCTCAGCCTCCTGAGTAGCTAGGATTACAGGCATGAGCCAACATAGCTCAGCTCTCCTAAGGATTTCTTACCTTTGAGCTACACCCTCAGTGTATTCAGGATGGACGCAAAATAACTTCAAATTATGTTGCATTATTAAATATTTCAATATTTAAAAGACTTTTTTCCCCTATGCATCCGTTTAATCTGGATTCAACCTCCTGAGTGGCTAGGATTACAGCACTGAGCCTCCAGTGACTAGTAAAAATATTTTTGCTAAAAGAAAAACAAAACAAAACAAAAAAACTCCGATAACCTTGGGATTGGAAACATGGCTCAGGTGGTAGAGTGCCAGCCAATGAGCAAAAGGGTCAGAATCCTGGTCTTAGACCAAAAAAAGAAAACAAAAGAAAAGAAAAAAAAAGGAAAAAAATTGTTTTGTGTTGCTTTGTCCTTTTTTTTTTTTTTTTTTTTTTTTTGGTGGGTCATGGGGTTTGAAGTTGGCCTGGGCACTAGCCTTGAGCTGAAGAGCCCTACCCTCTAGCCAAGCCCCACTTCTCATTTTCTAGAGGTTAACTGGAAATAAGAGTCTTAAGTTCTTTTGTGTCCGGGCTGGCTTTGAACCTTGATCCTCAGATCTCACCCCCTAAGTAGCTAGGATTACAGGCGTGAGCCACTGTGCCCAGCATTTTTTTTTAAAAAAAAACAATGTCTTGAGGGGTGGGGGAGAGGGGAAGGGAAATGGGGACCATGACATGTGAAAGGGTATCAATGTGTGGGAATTAAGGCACCATTTATCTGGCAAATATCATGTAACCCTTCTATTAATTACAATAAAAAATACATTAAAAAACAAAAACAATGTCTTACTATGTATTCTATACTTGCCTCTAACTGACTGTATAGCCCAAGCTGGCTGGCTTTACAATCACCTTGCCTCTGCCTCCGAAGCATTAGGATTATACAGCTATGTCTCACCATAACCATAACCCATACATGCTACTACTGTCTTCTTATATAAAGTGCCAAGAGAGGCTCAGAGAGTACAAACTTAGCTAAATGTCATGTCCTGAGTTAATCTTAGCACCAAAAAGAAAAACAAAGGTTCCTAAAAACCCAGCAAAAGCATAGAAGGCAGAATAGTGAAAACCTTCAAGAAATCGGTATCTGAAAAACATCTGGGACTCTAGCAGTTTCTTAGTTGGGTGTACTGGCAACTGTATCAAGAAGCTCACTTGAGCTCAGGCATGAGAAACCAGCTTGAGCAACAATGAGATATAAATTTTAAAAAAGATTCTTGTTCCAGTTGTAGATTACACAGCAAAAATTCATTAAATTATACACTCACATTTTCCCTATTTTTTTTGTGTGTGTACTTTGATGAAAACTTTACTTTAAATATGCAATGAAGGGCCGGGAGTTTGGCCTAGTGGTAGAATGCTTGCCTAGCATGCACGAAGACCTGGGTTCGATTGCTCGATACCACATACATAGAAAAAAAGCCAGAAATGGTGCTGAGGCTCAAGTGGTAGAGCTCTAGCCTTGAGAAAGTCCAAAGACAATGCTCAGGCCCTGAGCTCAAGCCCACGACTGGCGCAAAAAAAAAAAAAAAAAAAAAAAAAGAAGCACCTGTTTCCAACCCAGTTACCTACCTACCACCCACTTTAATACCCAACCATCAATATAATTAGCTTTATATGAAACTAAGTTTTTAGAATTCCTTTTATAACTACACTCACTTTCTCTTAACAAACAGTACCCTTTCACTAATAGACATTAGCATAAGCATTTCCCACATCCACATATTCTATTTGCAGCTATAACAGTTATATTACTGGCTGCATGAACAAATGTTAATTTATTTAACTAATTCTATACTGATGGACATTTAGGTTTCAAGTTTTTGCTGCATTAATTTCAGTTGAAATGATTTGGTATGCTAAAAAGAAAACTGTGAAGCTTCTCATAACCAGGAACTTTCAGACAAGGTAATTTCAAATTCCCTGGCCATTTGGATCACATTTAAGAAGCAAACACACATAAAATTTACACATAACACTGAGATCATAAACACCCTCCCCTCTAGCAAAAAACAAAAAGCCAAGTTTACCCTTGCCTTTAATGTCCATATAATAAATGTCCATATATTAAAATTATATGCTTTAAACAGACAAAAACTATTAACTAGGGTCTTATTTTCTAGGACTCAGTGTAAGTAAAAAGTCATGTTTCATTGAATAGGGAGAGGACTGCAAATCCCAAAGTTGAAAAGTACTAATGTATTATACTGCATGTATTTTTACTCTTTAATTGTTTTTCAAATAATGGCATCCATTTTTAGCCATGGCATATCTCAGATGTCAATCTTCCTATGTCTTCCTCATAGCCCAGATTACAGATATGCACCAACATGTGGGCTTAACTGTTGGAATGACAGTCATGTCCTGGCTGGCCTAGAACCATGATCCTTACCAAGTCTTCCTCTCAAGTGGCTGATATCACAGGCATGAACCATAGCATGCAACTTAAAGACTATTCTGCTCTGGGTTCCTGTGGCTGACACCTATTATCCTAGTTACTCAAGTGACTGAGATTTGAGGATTATGGTTTCAAGCCTGACAGTCCAAGAAAGTCTGTGAGATTATTATCTCCAATTAACTACCCAAATGCCAGAAGTAGAGTTGTGGCTCAAGTGGTAGGGCACCAACTTTGAGTAAAAAAAAAAAAAATTCAGGGATAGCATTCAGGCCCTAACTTCAAGCGCCAGGACTGTGTGTGTGTGTGTGTGTGTGTGTGTGTGTGTGTGTGTGTGTGTGTGTGTATGTGTGTGTGTGTATGTGTGTTACATACACAGAGAAATTTCTACACTTGTATTAAAGATGAGGAATTAAGCCAGAGCTAGTGGCTCACACTTGCAATCCTAGCTACTCAGGAGGTTAAGATCAGAGGATCATGGTTTGAAGCCAATACAGACAGGGAAGACCATGAGACTTTTATTTCCAATTAACTACCAAAAAGCCAAAAGTGGAGCTGTGGCTTAAGCAGTAAAGCACCAGACTTGAACAGAGCAGCTAAGGGACAATAACAACCCTGAATTAAGTCCAATACTAACACACACACACACACACACACACACACACACACACACACACACAAAAGTTGAGAAATTGCCAGACACTTCATGTTTGTTTAACCCTCTGATATCACATGCATAGCACAGAACAAGACATTGGGCTATGGATCCATTCTTTTCCATTTCCCATTCTTCCAACAATCCCTTCTCACCACACACTCATTGCATTGTCAAAAATACTAACAGAAACAACAACTAGCTATCTGCTACCATTTGATTTTAGTGAATCATATACTAGTTAAAAACAATACTACTCCAAGAAAAAGTTTGCACAGCAAAATGTATTACAGATGAGGAAAAAATATGTAATTCAACCACATTTTTTTCTCTCATTTTGAGTTCACACATGCTAGTGCTATTATTACTATACATTCTAGCCAAGATTAAGTTTTCTCAAGTGTACCACAAAATCTAAACTCAAAGACCATTATTTACCAATCACTTATTACCAGCAGTCCAATAATGACTGATTTCCTTGACAGGAAGCCCCTAGGTAGCTCAGTAATAAATGAAAATAAGAGTTGATTCCCTTGAGACAAATTCTAATGCATTTGTGATGTGATATATCTACCTCATCTGAAAAGTCTCTATGTAACTCTTTGAATTCACAGACTCATTACAATGCTATCGTGCAAAAATGACAGAATAATTTCATTCTACAGCATAGAATCTTTCATAGCCCCAAGAAGTTCTACTTTTAAAGTTTTACATGGGACTGGATATGTAGCTTAGTGGTAGAGTGCTTGCCTAGCATGAATCAACCCCTGGGTTTGATTCTTTGATTCCTCAGTACCATAGAAATAGTAAATAAAAAAAAAATTGTGGGCTGGAATGTGGCTTAGTGGTAAAGTTCTTATCTAGCATACATGAAGCCCTGGGTTCAATTCTACAGTACCACAAGAATAGAAAAAGCTGGAAGTGGCACACCATGGCTCAAGTGGTAAAGTGCTAGCCTTGAGCAAAAAGAAGCTCAGGGACAGTGCTCAGGCCCTGAGTGCAAGCCCCAGAACTGGGGAAAAACAAAAAGTTACATGCAGCTGGGCATACCTGTAATCCTAGCTACTCAGAAGGCTGAGCTCTGAGAATGGCCATTTAAAGCCAGCTTGGGCAGGAAAGTCCCCAAGATTCTTATTTCCAATTAACCACCAGAAAAACAAAAGTAGAGCTGGGCTCAAAGTGGTTGAGAGCAAGCTTTGAGCTAAAAAAACTCTGGGCCCAAGCCCATAATGAAGCACCATAACAAAAACAAACAAAATAAGAAGTTTCACATAGGGCTGGGAGTGTGGCCTAGTGGTAGAGTGCTTGCCTAGCTTGCATGGTGTCCTGGGTTCAATTCCTTGGTACCACATACACAGAAAAAGCTGAAATTGGTGCTGTGGCTCAAGTGGTAGAGCCCTGAGCAAAAAAAAAAAAAAAAGTGTCCAAGGACAGTGCTCAGGCCCTGAGTTCAAGTGCCAGTATTGGACAAAAAAGAAAAGAAAAGAAAACTGAACACATGGCCTTACCTGAGACTACTTTTCAAAGTACTCAACCTCTCAAAACTGTATTTTAAAAAGAAATAAGATGGGGGCCGGGAGTTTGGCCTAGTGGTAGAGTGCTTGCCTAGCATGCACAAAGACCTGGGTTTGATTCCTCAGTACCACATATATAGAAAAAAGCCGGAAGTGGTGCTGAGGCTCAAGTGGTAGAGCTCTAGCCTTGAGAAAGTCCAAGGACAGTGCTCAGGCCCTGAGCTTAAGCCCAGGACTGGCAAAAAAAAAAAAAAAAAAAAAAAGATGTTGTAGTTTACTATCAAAAAGACTTTTCTTTTCCAATAAACAAGACTATACAATCTAAAGACCAAGAGCTGATAGCTGATCAAATTTAGCAGGTAAAGAAAGCTTACCTTTTACTTCTCCCCATCCCATCAAAACAAAAATGAATAAGAGGCATTCAAAGTTATAACTGTAATAACCAGTTTAATATCAAAACCTCAGAAGAGTAATGGGAATTCTATGAAAAAACATTTGTAAGCATTTTCTAAAGTCAAACATAACTGCTATATAAATAAACAGATTAACTAAAATAAGCAACTGATGTCTCCACTAATTCTACCAAGCACTTCATGGCCTGCATTAACCATGACAATTTACACAAAGCTTTGCACGTGACTCAATTCTGGACACATAACTCACTGAGATATGTGAATGTCCTAAAACACCCCTTTCATCACATAAGCTCTGAATAAGTTTAAAAGAACAGCCAGTGGGTAACTCTGTAGAATTGGGAGCTAGATTTTATTGTCTCTACTAAGCTGAACCAGCCACAGAGTAACAAATCAAAATTCCAATAAGCACAATGCACCTGAAAGACTTAGGTATGCCCCAAGTCAAATATTTGCATTTTCCAATCCCAAATCTGCACAAATGAAAGAACAGCCGTAGACCTCTAAATCTTGTCATAAGCCAAATGATCCTCATTCTAGTTTCACTCTATGTCCCGTATCCCCCATTTCTGAGATCCTAATATGAACATATAGCAGAGATTAACTGTGTTAACTGCTTGCATACATTATATCTACTCCTCATAACGACCCCCATTCTGCCAATGAGGAAACTGAGTCCAGAGAGGTCAAGGTGACTTGTTCAGTGCCAGAAAGCCAGTAAATAATGAAGTTGGAATACAAACCTAGTTTACCTGGCTCCAAAGACCTGCTTCTCTTTCATTAAAGACACTAACCTGTACCAGTTCACTTCTATCAAAGCCAATTCAAGTGACAACTGTCTAAAATGATGAAAGAGCTGAGAAAATCATCACATCTAAACAAAGGCTATTGGTTCAAATTACAAGACAATCCCCTTCCTTCCTCCATTCCTTCTTCTTTTATTTACTTGCTTCCTTTGGCTGACAACAGACTTTTTACAATAAGGGAAATGAAACTCAAGCGAATATTCAATATTCACATTTTTGGGGTAAAAATTTTAGAACCCTTGAGAAAGGTTTTTTTTTAATTTTTTTAACAGTTCACATATTTTACTTCTCTGATAGCCTTCAGACATTCAAAAACAAAAACATATCTCTAATTACCTTTTGTCTTTACAGACTTGAAAAGTATTTTCTTACCACACTGCAAGCTTACTTCCCATACTTAGAGCAGAAATGGAAGCTCTGGTGTCACGAATCAGATCTGGAGGCCAGAGCTGCGGATGGTAGGTGCTGCTTCCCCTGAGTGCGAGCTGCTGCTCTAAACTTCCTGCGGGAAGGGTGTCTGAAGAACAGTGTTGAAGGAACTGAAGCAAGCAACTGGCATTAATGAGGGTGAGCTGCTGGCACTGCTACTGCTTAAATGTCTCACCGCTTTCCAATTGTTTTCCAGCTCCCAAGCTCTGAAGCTGGCAGGGAGAGAAAGCAGTTTCACAGCCATAGGTGTTACATGATCAGCTGCTCTATGGGGTGTGGGTGTTCACCTAGGTAAGTGACTGGTTACAAGTTCGACAAAACTAAACTAAGGAAGCACATGGTTATTTTTAGTGACCTGTCCCTAAGTAACATATTTGCAACTTTGAAATGGTTTGGGTTTAGGACTGGCAAATAATTTCAGATAATAAAACTTCAGGTGTGACATGAACAACAACAAAAAAAATGTATCTTGTAATATAAACCACTTCAAGCATGTATATTAGGTAATAAAAATGTAATATATGCAACCTCAGCATGCTTTCAAACCTCATACAGTACACTGCATAATTAGAATAAATACTACTTTCGAGGTGTACAGAACAGGTTCCAAGATTCCAAGCTCCCCTTGTCTCTCAAAATGCTAGTTAATATCATGAGTTCTTTACTGGCCCATAACCTGAAAAATAAAGAGAGAGAAAGAGACAGAGACAGAGGGGGGGGAGAGAAGGAAAAGGAAACAAAAAAAAAAAAAACCTGGTTTCAAGAAATTCCGTAAATGAAAACTATGGCCAAGATTGAAAGCTCCACCAGGCCGGGAGTATGACTTAGTGGTAGAGTGCCTGCCTAGCACAAACAAAGTCCTGGGATCAATTCCTTGGTACCACAAACCCAGAAAAGGCCCAAGTGGCAGAGCCTTGAGCAAAAGTGCTCAAGAACAGTGCCCAGGCTCCCAAGTTCAAGCGCCAGGACTGGCAAAAAAAAAAGAGAAAAAAGAGAAAGACTGAAAGGTCCTTGGGAGCTGGGGGCTGAACTTTTCTAATATCACTGCCCATCACAACACTATCACCAGCAGGGCTAAAGGTTCTCTAATTGAAATATGCCCAGAAGACAAAAGCTGAATGAATAGTAATTTAAACAAAAATAACTGACATTTATCACCTGCTAATTGATAGAATGGTGCAAAGTTCATTCCTAGCTCTACAGTCTAAATATGATTGATTTCCTAATTGTGATTAAAATCTTCCTAATAAAACAAAATTCTAAAATAGATGATTTTGGTGGTACCATCACCCTTTATAAAGAAATGTGACATCATGTTTAGCAAAGTTAAAAAAAAAAATCTCATCAAGAAACAGGTGCTCTACTGCGGGAATGTTAGTCTTCTCTACTGCGGGAATGTTAGTCTTCTTTTAAGAGAACACATCAGCTTCAACCAACACATAAGGATTCCATCAGGCATTATAAAAGGACCACAGGGCTGGGAGTTTGGCCTAGTGGTAGAGTGCTTGCCTAGCATGCACGAAGACCTGGGTTCGATTCTTCGGTACCACATACATAGAAAAAAACTGGAAATGGTGCTGAGGCTCAAGTGGTAGAGCTCTAGCCTTGAGAAAGTCCAAGGATAGTGCTTGGGCCCTGAGCTCAAGCCCAGGACTGGCAAAAAAAAAAAAAAAAAAAAAAAAAAAAAAAAGTATATATAAGGACCACAGACGTCCCTGCTGAAATTTGCGGCATTTAGCATATGCCAAGAACATAATCAATTGTCAAATTTAAACAAATTATTTTGACTCCAGCTTTAACTTTATCTGAAAGACTCCTACAACATCTTTTTACAGGAAGATGGGGAAATAATACCCAGCTTACTGTAAATCAAAGAACAACACAATGATACATAACATGCTACTTTGTTCATTGCTTAGGGCTAAAGTAATCCTCAAGAAAAACAGAACAAAACACAAAACTCAGGTTCCTTTCACTTTTGCAGAACATTAAGCTAATCCTGAGATCCCAGGATAAGCTTCAAGACAACTGCAGTTGAAAACAAAATTATGTATTTATTTCAGCTAAGAAGAGGGTCCCGAAAGCTCCTATGGCTCCCACAGAAAAGGTAAAAAGGAGTGAAGGAAACATGCCCAGGATCGCTACAATTAAGCAGTGAACTTTTAAACAAAATGATATCAAAGGCAGCATCTATCTGAATACTCGTGCTCAGTGATGATGCAAAGGAGCAAGCTGCTTGCCAGCACGGACAATCTCACAGTCAGTGTACCACTCAGAGAGCATCGCCTGCCTTCTGCACAGTGCAGAACGGCAGCTCTCCTTTCCTAACTACACACAGGTTGTCAACAAAGCGTGTGCTCCTTTATTATTCCCAAAACAATACCGGCCAGGCCATCTTTTTAAAATATTACCCTATTTATCTACTATGCTTTGACCATCGACTAAACACCACAACCCAAAGGATGAAATTCCTGCATGCCATGTGTATCCAACTGGGGAGAAGCATCAGTCAGGTGTTGCTGAGTGTCCACTGGAGAAACACGGGAGGAAAATACGATAATGACGCTTGGACACCGGGACAAGCTAGGGGCAAAGCCAGACTTAGGCAGGAATATTTCTATAGCATGGTTGCGCAAAGCACCCTCCTCCACAGGCAAAGACACATGCCTTCGATTGGCACAAGCCATTTATTTCTGACAATGGATCTGAGATGACAGGGGCTGCTTGGCAATCAGGAAGTGTGTGTTTGCGGAGGTGGGGGGGGAGAGGAATGTACTAGATTGTGATCAAAGACTGGCCTGCTTCAGAGAAGAGCATATGGGAATCTTAAACCCTGAAGACTGACTTCGAGGTGAGACCCAGCATTTATCATCCCCCAACAATGAACAAGTGAAGTGGCGGCGTCACGGGGGAGGGGGTGGGGGGTGTCACTACCTTTTAGTGTCTTCGGTCTGCGACTCTCCGGCAGAGCCTGATTGGAGGGGAATGGCGGTGGGGGGTGGAGAAAGGTCTGTATCACCCACTGGGGTGAGCGTGGGGCTGCTGGTGGCGGGTGTACAACAGATGCATGTTATCTCCCGGTGGCACAATACTCCGGGGGGGCTGGAGGTTCGGGCGCCACCGGAGGGCGGGGGAGGCAGTGGGTTGCAGGCTTTACCAGCTGC